>NW_015094509.1:28652826-28737176 GCF_001431845.1 Calidris pugnax
AAAAAAAAAAAAAAAAAAAAAAAGAAAATAAAGTGCATTTAATATTTACAGCTCACTTTTTTTTTAGGTCTTCAGAAGAAGGTCTCCTGAGCACTAAGTCACCAAAGATATGGAAATCCATAAGCAAACTCCAAACTCAGTATCTTCCACACTCACTTTTCCTTTAGCATCTCCTGCCTTCTGCCCCAGGCTGCAAGGTATAAACTAATACGAGGATTGAGGGAAGTAGCTGCAATCTATCACCCTGACTGATACCAGCCCCAGGAAAGGTAGTTTATTGCAGGCGGTATGTTATCTTCAAAAATAGAAACTGTGCAAAGATTATGACAAAAACTTCCAGACTTCCTACACTTTGTTTGCAGCGCTATTAATTATTCACTCTGGATTTATTTCCACGAGGGTCATTTACCCAGAAAAATACAATGGAGAAATTAATTTTCTTTTTAGGAGTGTTCTGGGAAACCAAGCAATTAGAGCAATCTCAAGCTGTCATGTATTATCAATTGCCACTCAATTATTTTACTTAAATAAAATACTGATTGCAGAGTCTGATCTGCAGCTATCAACTAATTAATTTAGCTGCACTATTTATTCTTGAAAAATAAAAAAAAAAAAAGAAAATAATCTAACTTTACCTGAGTCACTATGTATCCTAGGTCTACCCAAGGCTCACACGCTCCCTAATGGTACAAACTGGGCAAAGGAACGATGCAACTCGAAGTTAAAAAAAATATATATAAATAAATTAAAAAATGCCTCTGTCCTATATTCCCCTACGGGTTTCAAAAACAAATGGCATGTTCTTTTTAGACTAGTCCAGATTTTGGCACTGTGGATATGCTGTTGACACTTACCTCGTATATTTTCAGTCAATAATGCAGGGTACTTAAAAGGCACAAATGCTGAGTAAAGGTATCTGAGGGACAATTAATTACACCTACAGCTAAAAGGCTTATTAAAAAAAAAAAAAAAAAAAAAAAAAAAAAAAAAAAAAAAGAAAAGGTTTGATGGCTCTCACCTCCTTTAAAAATCAAACTTGCTGGAGCTGGCTCTCCAAAACAACCCTCATGTGGTTTTAGCCACCATTCTCTGCATGAGAGAGCTTCTTTTTTAAAAGTAGCCATTATATCCAAAATGATTAATCTCATTGTTCAAGGATTTTTTCTTAATGTTTAATTTATACGTATCTGTCCTTAGCTACTACTTGGTAATTTGTTACTACCTTCAACCTTAATATTTTAAATTATTCTTTGCTTTTTTCAATGCTATTACACATCAAGTATTTCTACATAGTCATCATGGCTCAACTAATCACTGCTGCACTTTCTGAGCCTGCAGTTGGTAAATTCCTGTAATCTCTCTTCATAAATTATACTTAATACTTCTTCCTCATTTCTTTCCTTCTGGATCACCTCCAAATTTCTAATAGAAAAAGCAGGCCAAAAAACTCTCATTTCTCACCCACCTTCCTATCAGATAAAAGGTGCCAATGTCTAAGGCAGACACTAAAGACCCTGTGACAGTTCGCTTTACTTTCCAACTGTCTGTCTTCACTTTCCAGTTGAAAATTTCCCATTTCTGGTTAAAACTACACCTTTGCCTCACAATTCTTCCATTGCCGTCCTTCCCCAAGCCTGTAGCGCATCATGGGGTTGTTGTGACCCAAGTGCAAGACCTGGCCATTGGCCTTGTTGAACCTCAGACCATTGCCCTCGGCCCATGGATCCAACTTCTCCAGATCCCCCTGTAGAGCCTTCCTACCCTCAAGCAGATCAACGCTCCCACCCAACTTGGTGGGACTTGGTGCAAGTGAGGGTGCACTCCATCCCTTCATCCAGACTGCTGATATAGATATTAAACAGAACTGGCCCCAGTACTGAGCACTGGGGAACACCACTCATGACCCTCCACTCTCTGGGCCCAGCCATCCAGCCAATTTTTAACCCAGCAAAGTGCAGGCCTATCCAGGCCGTGAGCAGCCAGTTTCTCTGGGAGAATGCTGAAGGAAACCATACAAAAGGCCTTACTAAAGTCAAGGTCAACGAAATCCACAGCCTTTCCCTCATCCACTAAACAGGTCACTTTGTCACAGGACGAGATCATGATAGTCAAGAAGGACCTGCCATTCATGACCCCACCTTGACTGGGCTCGATCACCTGGTTGTCCTGCACATGCCACATGATGGCACTCAAGATGATCTGCTCCACAACCTTCCCTGGCACTGAGGTCAGGCTGACAGTCATGTGGTTTTCTAGATCCTCCTTCTGGAACAGGCTGTCCAGGGAGGCTGTGGAGTCCCTTTCTATGGAGATCTTCAAAACCTGCCTGGATGCAGTCCTGAGTGATGTGCTCTAGACAATCCTGCTTTAGCAGGGGAGTTGGACTAGATGATCTCTAGAGGTCCCTTCCAACTCTGACAATTCCATGATTCTGGCCCTTCTTGTAGATCGGTGCCATATTTGCTAACTTCCAGTCAACTGGGACCTCCCTGGTTAGCCAGGACTGCTGATAAACAACAGAAAGTGGCTTTGTGAGCATCTGTTGTTCCTTTTAGTGCCCAGCCTAGCCCAAACCATGACACCAGCACTCCACTTACACAAGTCATCCCTCCAGGTTCCCATTACTGCATTTACATCATAGTTTTCCAGCTGCACAATGGCTTCCAGCTCCACCTGTTTGTTGCTCATGCTCTGTGCATTGGAGCTCTTTCTTATGTATGCAGATTGCCAGTACAGTATTAGAGGGCCTCTGACACCCCAAATCCAGAAATCTTATGTCCATCTTGGATCACCACTGTGTATTCCAGTACTGTCCAGTAATTAAAATGACTGTTATGAATAACAAGCAGCTCACTCTCTGACCAAAGCAGCTATCATTCAAACAATTAATCATTCCTTTTACTTTGTCAGTTTTGCTTATGTGTCGTTGGCACATGGGGGAGATGCTCTCACAGAAAAAAAGTCTAGGTCATTTAAGTCTCTAAAGGAAAGAGCTACTATTTATGGAGCAGAGTTGGTGGATTACATGTTGATGTCTGCTGCACCTACTTCTACTGCTCAGGAAATTGCCCTGGGCTCCCTTCAGAGCCTACAGTGGGCTTGAGGAGCTTAGATGAAGGGTTAGGTATTTTCAAACTGTCTGGGACTCAAATACTAACGTGATTATTTTTTTTTTTGAGAAATTCATGGGTTCAAACTGCAACGGAAGACATGCATACAAAAAGTTAATGATTTGGGTAGTTGATCCTGTCTGATAGCCAAGAGATGGATTTGATGATGTTTAAACATCGCTCTTAACCACGCTTGTTTAATATTCAATGCAATCAATACAAACCCTCGAAGTCAGAGACAGACTATTTCACAAACTTCCTCTCAGCTCCAGTCGCTCAGCTGATTAAAGCACACACCTCTCCCCCAGCTCCTGCGCGTTAAGACAATTCCAGCAAATCTCTGCTCTGCTAAACACCCCTCTCTGCGAAAATAAAAGGCACGACTCAATAAGCTTTAACCAACTCATCGATAGCAACAGAGACATTTTCTGTCATTAAACAGCAACAGATAACAATCAGACAGCAGCGTCTTTAGCAGGGAACAATAGCATTTGCAGGCAGGGAATCCTTACAGCAGTGTGCCATCTATCAGCTGCCTGCAAAAACGAACCACAACCAACCCCTGTCCCAAGGGCTGCGTTTAGAAACCATCGAGCATGTCTGCAGTGACAGAGCAGCAACCCCTGTGCTCAGAAAACCACCCATCACCCAGCAGAGAATCAAGTTATCCTGCCTTCGGTCCCACCTGCATTGTCCCCCACAAGGAAACGCTAATTTAGAAGAATTTGGACTAATCTCTCCAGTTTATTCGAAAGTTGGAAGGATTTATATTCAGTCACGCTCGGGTTGTGCTCCCTGAATCCAGATCAGCTTTCAATAGATTGTTTTAAATTTATTTTAATCTACAAATGAGGCAGGGGAGGGTCTGGAATCGAATTGGGGATGGCTCAGCTGGTTCCCAGCAAGACACTTGAAGAGTGAAGCCCTGGGAAAGCTGGGTGGCTCTAGAGGGGTGGGATGAGAAGAGGAGGGATTGTTTTCAGACTGAAGGTACCTTGAAATGGCTACTGTTAAGACTGTAGCTAATTAATTTTTTTCCATTCAAGGTAAATTGGCAAAATGAATAATTTTCCAGCACAGAGGACTTCAAGCACTCTACCTATCATACCACCTATCACGATATGTCACAGAGTATGATACAGATACATACACATTTGACCTTTGATTAATACTAAGTAATATCCACATACTAATATCAGGCCCTGGTGAACAACACTGAAGAGCCACTGCAGCAGTTCAAACACTTCTGGAGAGAGGACACAGAGTCATTGGACTGGTTTTTGGCTGGTGACAACCCATAAGTTCTCCCTGCTTGATGATGATTTGGCATAAACTAATGGATTTGAGCTCTCTCTCCAGTCCTTACTGACCACTGGTCATCTCTCAGCAGAACCAAGGGGGCAACAATCAAACACAACTGCAGCATTTTCTTAGCTGCTAACAGGAGGAGACAACTTAGAACAAAAACAGAACAAAGCTTTAGTCTCCTTAAGCAAAACAAAAATAAAACATAAATTGCATTTGTTTGTTGTTGCCTAGATAGTTATAGATACTGACAGCAGACTCATTTATCTGATAAAATCTCTTACAGACACCCTTGCCCTGTAAGACCCAACCCATGCCCTCCTCAAGGCAGTTTGGCTCACCATTATTTTCCACCAGGAGGCTGGATGATCCCTTGGCTCTCACCAAGCACCAATGTGCTGTCCCACACACCAGAGATGTGATTCTCCACGTTCCCATACCTGAGCTGACTTCTGAAAACATCCACGATGTGCTCTGCTCCACTGCTTTCATCCTCCATCCTGACACCTTCCTCACCTGAACCTGGCAGAGCTTTGCTTACTTGCACCCATACCAGGTGTCTCTTGTGATGTGGTGATGAGAAGGGGGTAGAGACACCTTGCCCACTGCAGCTCCCCAGGTGCCAGAGGTCATGAAAGCACTCAGAAACCTTTGATTAGTGGGTGGGCATCTTTGCTGGCACATACAGTCCTTCAGCTCCTCTCCAGACCCTAAAAGATCCTTTCAATTTGGCCTCCCTCCACAAACAGCTACTGCCCAGCCACCCCCAGCTCAGCAGAAAATCAAACTTACATTCCTTCACAAATTTTGCCTCTGGAAGACCCCAAGTCATGCCTGTAGAGTGGCCCCCACCTTAGCAAAGCGTGCGCCATCACGAACAAGCTCCCCTTTCTCAGCATCATTACGCACTGCCACGTTTCGATTTATTGGACTCTCAAAATGGTTTATTACAGGAGAGTGTTTCTGCCCCGATTCCCACCCTCACACGTGCACTGAACCCTCACCTCTGTCGGAAGCCTCTTTGGGTTTAGTTTTGTATCTTTTTTGTTGTGGGGTTGGTTGTTTTTTTTTGTTTGGTTTTTTTTTTTGGTAACAGAAAATAGATTGCCATAAATTTTGCCCTTTCAAGTGTTTAGTGACAGAATGGAGCTGCCCTCAGTCACATCTGTTTATCCTGGTAAGCACATTTATAAAGTGATTTCCCATCCTCGTTATTCTGTCAATGGCATTTCACACTGTAGCTACTTTAATGTAGCATTTTATCACTTGTCCTGAGGGCTGCTGACAGCTGCCAATTTCAAGGCTTCATTCCGATCTTAATTTTCTTCTTTTCCTTTTTTTTTTTTTTTTTTTTTTTGCCCCCCCACCCCCACCTTTATTTCCAAAGGCTGTGGGGCTGTGGGAAGAAAGGGGAGTTAGATAAGTGCAACGAACTGTGATGATTTCCTCTCCCTTTTAACACAGAGACATTATAATCCCATAATGTGAAGTTGCATTACCAAGGAAAAGTTAAACTTGAGGAAAGTGCAGCTGCATTTCAGTTGGCTATTAGACTTTCCACTCTCTCCTGATAAATTCTCTATTAATGCCACTGGGTTTAAATCTCCCCGCTCCCTTGCTGTGCAGGAATTGGATTGTTCATCTCCCAGGGAAGGCACTTTGCATTCTTGCTTGCTGTGATCCTCCCGCCATCCAGAATTACCTAAATCAAACCAGAACAGGCTACATTCCAGCTCAAGCCACAGGAGAATGGGACTTTTACTCAAGGTATTATACACGCACGTTAGACCCTCTTGAGACACTTCCCTTCTTGCCATAAGACTTATATTTCATAGAATCACAGAATGATAGAATGGTTTGGGTTGGAAGGGACCTTAAAGATCATCCAGTTCCAAACCCCCTGCCATGGGCAGGGACACCTCCCACCAGACCAGGTTGCTCCAAGCCCCATCCAGCCTGGTCTTGAACCCCTCCAGGGATGGGGCAGCCACAGCTTCTCTGGGCAACCTGGACCAGTGTCTCACCACCCTCACAGTAAAGAGTAAGAATTTCTTCCTAGGAATTTCCATCCAAGAACACCACCACCATCATGAGGGAAGAACTGAATAATTGGTTTTCACTAAAAAAACGGGAAGACAAACCTGGTCCCATTGAAGCTGATAGCCATATTTCAATTAATTTCAGAAAGCTTCTTCCCACACTACCTCTTTTCCCCAAAATAGAACTGTCCAGACACAAGGTTGTTTTCCAGTGGCCACCAAGAGATTATTCATTGTTAGAACAGTAATGTTCTTGCAAGTAGCCAGCAAAAGCTGTAGAAGCCACAGGGTTAAACCCTTCACTGGGGCCAAATATATTTTTGTTGTTGTCTCAGACTGAGCTTTGCTCGTGCCTTAATGGTAACTCCTGGTTTGCTCAGAGAGACTTGTAAGGAGCAAGACAGAATCTCCACCGGGAGCTTTCATAAGACTTAGAAGATTATAAAAACTCAGTCCTTTGGGGAGGTGGGACCAGAGGATGCATCCAGGGTTGGTGTCAATGTGCTGCACACTACGACGCTGAGAGGCTGGACTTTGAACCATATAGTAGACATTATTCACCTAGACTGGCTTGGACAACCCGTCCCACAATGGTTCTACCAAAGCCAGGTGTGAGGACAAGACCACTTTTGTATACATTTCCCTCCTTGACACTCCACTGGGAAATTATATACAGGTCTCTCCTGTACATCTCCCAGCTTTTGGATTTCCATACGTTCTTCAGACGTGCAAGCGGACAGATTGATCTTTTATTTGCAGAAGTGAACTCTGCAAATCCTTGAGGTTTTGAGTTGTTTAGACACCAAAGCCACAGTAGGAAAATACATTTTGTCAGCTTTACAAATCTGAGCCTGATTCGAGATGCCGTTGCAAGGTCATACCAAAGGATGTGTTGTATTATTCTCCAACAAAGAACAAGATCTGGATTTCATCCTGAGAGGGGCCAGCCATTCTGTTACTCACATTTTCACTTAGCTCTCCTAAATTGTAAAAATAAATTTCTCCTAATCTGCAATCAACATTATATTCAATTATTGGGTTTTTTTCAATAGAATTGATTTTTTTTTTCCCTCTTTTACTGCTGGAACATACTGTCATGCTGCTGAAAGGGCAACTTGCCAGAATATTACTTAGATAACCCTGGCATGCCCAAATGGAAAGCTTTTCATTTGTTCAATTAAAAGTAAGCACCCAAATCAGGACATTGTTTTTCTTTAATTTCATTATCACAGACTGACAGCTTGTAAATGCCTTTACTCATGTAAAGGTCATCAGTCTATGATTATCAAGACAATACTATGCCTCTTCTCTCTAACTACAAAAGACCCATCATGACCAAGATGATGGGTTAAATCAAACAATGCTGTTATTTGCTTCTGGTCCAGGGGGGCTGGACCAGATGATGTCTGAAGGTCCCTTCTGACCCCTACCATTCTGTGATCCTGTGATTCTGTGATTAAAATACTATGCCACACTCTTAAGAGTAAGAAGAAAATGAATTGTTCTCTGAAAAACAAATACCTAAAGATGCAAGATCAAACTACAAAAGCTTCAGGTGACTGAAGCTTCTTAACTTACACCCAAAGTGAGAAGGTGATGGCGATGAGAGAAGCAGGGATGCAGCACTGACATTCAAAGAAAAAGCAAAAAAAACCCACAAAACCCAGTGTTTTCTCAAAACAGCCTGGTCAAGAAGAAAACCATAGGTATCAGTAATTACAGATGTGTATCTGAACTTGTGAGATAAACAGCATTTATAGTAAATAAAGAGAAACAGGCTGATCACAGGTCAGCTTATGGTAGAACAGATGCCTAAAAAAGTGGATGAACTATATCCTAAAAGTGTCTTCTCATCGATTATTTTGAGACCTTAAAGTCAGGCAGGAACTTCCACATCCTGGAAGCCTACGGCTCAGGAAGAGTTGCTCTGGGTGACAAGGAGTCCTAATGACCTGCAGTCACCAACAGTTGACTCTCTAACAAGAACATCCAATTTCTATTTAAGAACAACCCCCGTTGCTGATTACAAATAACTGAGCTTTACAAAAAGTCTTGGCTATTAGAATGATGAATAGAGTAATAGAGCCTTACATATCATGGTAAAATGGCTAAAACAGAACAAACAACAGAACACATGCAAGGGCTGTGACAGCCTGGTCCTTGTAAGGAAAATCACAGCCCAGTTGTCCCTTGCAATTCTTTAAACGAGTCAATAGCCCAGTGGAAATGAAAAAGAAACTGTAAAACAGTTGTTTTAATTCTTTTTCAGATTGTAAAGGTCTGAGATGTTGTAACACCTGAGTGTCTACAGAAGGTGACTACCATGGATTGAGGTGCAAAAATATGTGAAGTGCCAAAGCAGGTCAGGAGAAAGAAGGAGGAAAAGGAAAAAAAAAAAAACAACCTAAACCTAAAAGTAGGTCAGTTTTCATCATGACAAGAGGTTAACAGTCAGCTGCCTCCAGGCATTTTGCTGGATGACATGTTGCTAAATATCTTTATTAGTGCTCCAGGAAGGGGAATCAGTGGTGAAAGGGGGAAAAAATGAAATCTTGAAAAACAAGACCAAAAAATCCCAATCTGTCATCACAACGATTCTGCAAATTCCATGTTAACATGAGAGCTCTGTTCAGGTGCAGAAGACTTTAACCTTCGGTCACGACCCTTGGGGCAGAAATCTGATACAGACTTTTCAACAATCCCAGGACCACTTGGATGGTATCTGGAGGGTACGTAGGTGGAGGAGGCATAGCCATCCAAGCACACATGACACTACATGGGCCATAGGTCGAGCCACTGACTTTCTGGAGTCCTCTGCCAAAACTTTCAGCCTAGCCTTGAGACTGGAGGATGGAAAAACCTGCCAAGAAAAATTAAACATGCAGCTGAGTCAGTAACTGGCTGTCTAGTGAGAAGCAGGGTGTCTCCACACCCTGGGGAGGACCTGGCTAATCATAACCAGGTCTTGAAATACCTAAGAACTTGGCCAGGTCCAACAAGACTGAATTTGGGCAGCTCAGCATGGACCTAGAGGGACAGGCCAGCTGGATGGGAAAGCCAGATTGTGCCCAGAGTGCGATGCTCAATGTGTAGGACAGCAAGGGGACAGTTGTGTAGAAAAGATGGAATAATGAATAACACAGACCCAGTACACAAAAGATGTAGAAGTCAACCACTGGGGATAGTGTGTAGGGCAGAAATGGACTGTACTTCTGCAGTTGGGCTTGCCAAGGCTGGAAAGGGCTGTTATGAACATGGGAGAGACCTAAGCACTTTGACAAATATGACAGTGAGTGATGTTCAACACTGATGAATGCAAGAGTAAGAGGGGAAAACTGAAATGGCTCGTGCAGCTCACGCGACTCTCCGTTTGGCAGAGGAGCTCAGCAGACAGACTCGAGCCGCCCGAGGAAAACTGCTGCTCAATGCATTGATGCCTTCCAAAATAGCAAACAAGATATTAGGAAGCACAACGAAACGGGCAATAAATAACACATGGTTGCCAGTCTGGCACCACTTACCAGCTCCAGCCTCACTTAGATGGAAAGGACTAATTTCTCTCTGTGCTACTGCAACATGGTCAGTGAGAACCTTTGTTATAGCCAGGAACAACGTGGCAGAGGCAGGTGGCACCTTGGTTGCACTCCTGTCCCTGGATCTCAGAGGTGATTCTGCCCTTCTGCTCCGCCCTGGTGAGACCCCACCTGGAGTACTGCATCCAGCTCTGGAGTTCTCAACGTAAGAAGGACATGGACCTGTTGGAATGGGTCCAGAGGAGACCACAAAGATGATCCGAGGGCTGGAGCACCTCTGCTGTGAGGACAGGCTGAAAGAATTGGGGTTCTTCAGCTTGGAGAAGAGAAGGCTCTGGGGAGACCTTAGAGCCCCTTTTGGTAACTAAAGGGGGGCTATAGGAGAGATGGGGAGGGACTCTTGATCAGGGAGTGGAGTGACAGGATGAGGGGTAATGGTTTTAAACTGAAAGATGGGAGATTTAGGTTAGATACTAGGAAGAAATTCTTTCCTGTGAGGGTGTTGAGACACTGGCCCAGGTTGCCCAGAGAAGCTGTGGCTGCCCCATCCCTGGAGGTGTTCAAGGCCGGTGTGGACAGGGCTTTGAGCAACCTGGTCTGGTGGGAGGTGTCCCTGCCCATGGTAGGTTGTTTGGAACTCAATGATCTTTAAGGTCGCTTCCAACTCAAACCATTCTATGATTCTATGACAGTGTCCTGCCTGACTTAGTTTGAAGGTCACCAAGCATCAGAGAGCCTGCAGCACAAAGCCACCCCCTCAGCAACCCTGCCGCGACGCAGTGCCGTCCCCACGCCCACGGAGAAAACCCACTTGTGAAACAAAGCCCTGGCTTCTCACAGCTCTTCTATTGTGGCAGTCTTTTTGATGGCACACAACAATAGCTGCTCTAACACCACAGGCAGCGGGAGAAAAACATTAGCAAGAGGTATTAACATAACAGTGTTTTAACCCAAACCTCACCACGCACACACAGAGTGCTGCAAAATGAATGAATACCGCTGTTTCAGGGGGAATGGAGGGATAGAGAAGAGAAAAGAAAACTCAGACAGAGCTACACCTGCAGCCAAGAACGTTCTCCATGATATAATAACCGCATGCATCTCATGGGGATGCACTGGGGTGCCTTGGGGACATCAGAACTGTAAAAATGCATGATATGGTACTGTCTCCAATCAGGAGGTGATGATGCCACCATGATATTGGAGACAACCATCTTGTCCCTCAGCCTGACCCTGAACTCCTCTGTGTTGCACAGCTTCCAGCCCCCAAATCCTTCTTGGGCTGCCTTCTGCCTGCAGCAAGGACTGTGGTCCCATGAGGTTCAGGCTGGATATTAGGAAAAATTTTTTCACTGAAAGGGTTATCAGACATTGGAATGGGCTGCCCAGGGAGGTGGTTGAGGCACCATCCCTGGAGGTGTTCAAAAGACGGGTTGATGTAGTGCTGGGAGGTATGGGTTAGTGATGATGCTCCTTGTTTGTTGTGTGGGTGTCTATTTTTGTCAGTTAGGTTGACGGTTGGACAAGATGATCTTTAAGGTCCCTTCCAACCCAGAAGAAGATTCTATGATTCTATGAGGTCTTCCCAGGGCACAGCAGGAAGGAGCAAGAAAGATGTTCCATCTGAGGGGTTTTCTCTCCCAGCAAAGGGCCAGGGTAAAGTACCAGTGTCACAGTCGTGGGACTGGGACAGCAGGGAAGGACTGCTACCCCCTGATACAGGGAGATAACACCATTCCTTGCGGGAGGGACAAGGAGAGAAACATGTTGGAAGAGACTCTAGCGTGCCAGGATCTGTCTGGGTGCGGTTGTAAAATACCCTGCACTTCTGCAAAAAGCACCCAGGGGAGAGGAAAGCTGTGCATGAAGGAAACACTGTTCACACTTTTCATTGGAGGTGTTTGAAAGTCATTCCAAAGGAGACACCAGCTCTTTGAAATCAGCATTGTAGCCAATTGATCTATACCAATTTCCAACAGCTGGGCATCTATCCTCTAAGCAAATTAACTCACCAAATTCCTAAAGCGTGTTTGAGGGAAGAACACCTATATTTAAAACCCACTGATTTATTTCCTTGGGTCTCTTTCCTACGAGGTGACATCTCAGAAGAAGTAATAACCGTTCTACTGTGGGCCAAATAAAAGGAAGGAAGTCCCTCTAAATCTTAATAGGCGAGTTGTAAAATGTTGTGACATTCAGGAGCACCTGAAAGACTCAAGACTGAAAGACACGGAGTCTTTAATCCTTAGGCAGGGAGATGGGTGACTGGTAGAGAAATGCACGGCCAGTTCCCTGTTTGCATTTAAAGCTCTTTATTCCCTGGCTCAGCAGTTCCGCCGTGGCATTTATTTTTAATGCTTTATTTTGGCAATTTGACTTTCTAATGGCAACACCTGAAGTCACCTTCCTTAACCCTTCGTAGTGATATAAATGAGAGAGAACAACAGAGGAAACAACTGAAGGAACACGGCTTATCCCTGTCAGAACTCAGTAGGAGATAACTCCCTCTTAAGCCATCAGCACCAATGTGCAAAGGTGCAGGATCTCCTTTTATTTCCTCCAGATACACCCAGGGTGGGAGGACATAATCCCCAAAGTCCCTGCATCACAATCCTGAGATTCATATTTATAAGCATGAGCTGAAATCAGAGAGGCAGAGAAGTCACGGGGGTTAATTTTTTTCTCCTCTTTTTATCGTTCATCTGCAGTTAGCAAGGAACAAAGAGGAAGGAGAGAAATGCCTCCTGCAAGAACTGAAATGCTCCAGGGAGTTAATCTTTAGGGCTATTTTAAACGGGAAAGCCAAATATAGGGACAATGTGAAGGGAGTGACTTTTGGGTCCTGGCTGCTGGCAGCACCTGCTAATCAAATCCGGCTGAAGAGCTGAGATTTGCATGGCAGTGTGTTTACAGGGACTGTAAAAATGAGACTAAATGTGACATTCTGCTGAATCACTGCAGATCTAGACATCCTTCACTTTGCCTCCTTGCTGGCCTCCCACCCTCCCTTCGATATTGCTCCCCGCTGCCCTCGCCCCATGCAAAAAATATCAATAGCAAAGAGGCACTTCTGCTCCCATTTGAGTTTTGTTGAGAAAGAGCCAAATCCCTAAAAAACCACAGGGATGGAGACTCTCCAGGAGCTGTTGTTGTGTGTGTTTTGAGCCATGGGGAGAGCATATGGATTACTTCATGCAACCCCCTCCTTCTGCAATGGTCAGGTACAGCCAATTTCCTGGCTGAGACCAAGCCACCAAATTAGAATCATAGAATCATTGAGGTTGGAAGAGACCCTTGGGATCATCGAGTCCAACCATCTCCCCTACTCTACAAAGTCCTCCCCTACACCATGTCCCTCAGTACCGCATCTAAACGTCCCTTAAACACATCCAGGGATGGTGACTCAACCACCTCCTTGGGCAGCTCATTCGAATGCCTGACCACTCTTTCTGTGAAAAATTCCTTCCTAATGTTCAGTCTTAATTTCATGCTTGACAAACCAAAGCTTTACCAAGGCACTTTGGTTCACCAGGAACCTGGTCAGCACTGAGGACGGAGAAGCTGAACAGATTCATAATTCCTCAAAACCTCTGAATTTAGGACCAATCCCTAAAACCAGGCTGGCAAAGAGACAGTAACTGCTGTTGCTGTCACTGTCACTGAGGAAATGGCCTCGGGTTGCACCAGGGAAAAGTTCAGATTGGATATTAGGGAAAATTTTTACACTGACAGGGTTATTAAGCATTGGCAGGGGCTGCCCAGGGAAGGGGTTGAGGCACCATCCCTGGAGTATTCAAAAGACGGGTTGACATAGTGACATGGTTTAGTGATGTTGGTTTTTTATCAGTTAGGTTGATGGTTGGACTAGATGATCTGAAAGGTCCTTTCCAACCTTGACAGTTCTATGATTCTATGATTCTTTCCTCAAAAACTTGTCCTGTACATTAAGATGAGTCTTTTCTTATGTGAGAAAATAACAGTCTTCTTCCTAGAGAGAGTTCAAGAGCTCCCAGCACTGTATAAGATTTAAAGTTGTTCTTCCTTATCACTGAAGATATTTTGGGATATCTTTTCCAGGGGAGAAAAGTGGCCGCCAAGAAACTTGACAGGAGCAAAATGCTCCTGTGAGTACACGTGCTTTCAACACAGACCCCTTTTGTGAACGCAGCCAGCAGCCAAACCACCAATCATAAAATCAGCACATGCTAATTGAAGCCTCCAGGGCTGTACCTGCATTCCCCATGGACATCTGTCTGTCAGTCCAGTCCCACCACGCTCAGAAGATATTACTCATCTTTTAAAAGCTTAACAGCACATGGTCTGACAGAGCTGACACTCCCCTAAGCTTTCCCCCAGGTGGTTTTTTTTTGTGTACAAGCCTCGGAGCAGCTCTTTTCCTCCCTGCCCTCCCTCTTATGGCCTCATCTTCATATCTCCAGATTTTTCAGGGGGCAAGAAGTTATCTCTCTCTTTGACAGCACAATCTGCTACGTGCCCTCGGAGAGACGGGCTGCTCTTTAGCTCCTCGTGATAAAGTCATGATATCACGGGCGAAACTTCAGAGCACAGCAAGCTCCACCTGTTGGGCAGATCTGCCTTTTGGTTACAAATGATGATTAGCATTTTCCTGGAGCTCCATCCGAGCCGGAGAGATGACAGCGCGTTTCGTGAGCAGGAGCACGTTCCATCTGCCTAGCAATTCAAATAAGGGAGCGGGGGGGAGAGAAATTAAAAGCTAAATACGCCAGATCTTGTGTTTGGATCTCTCATCTCAGCGTGCTCTGAAGGGAATTCAGTGTGGAAGCACAGAACAAGCAGCGTTTTAATCCTGGCACCGATACCCGACTTTTTCCCGGGTCTTAGACAAGGCATTTACATTTCTATGGAGCTCCACTGGCAGGGAAACAATTCACAAAGTCTCAGTTTCCCCAGCTGTGAAATGGGGACAGGAGCACGGTAGGAAACCCACAGCAGCTTTCATCCCTGGTGTGCCGCGTGGGCAGGGACTGACAAGGAAAGACAGGACTCGGGGCTTGTCCTCCAAAAATCACCAGCACCGAAGGCTGGGTTAAAGGCAAGAAGATGTTTATGGCTGTGGCAGCACTGCCTGCTAGAGGTATGTGGAAAGAAGGAAGACTTAGACATTCAGGAGAATGCTTACAGTGATGCAGAAAAGTCCTTTCAGTCCCTGGTAGCTCAGTAGAAGGTGTTGAGAGTAATATTATAACAAAACAGCTGGTTGCGTTTTGATCTTTGACCCAAAATCCTTCCATCTCTTCTCTTTCAACAGTGATCCTTCACCCTTAAATGAGAAGATAATTCAACTCTGTTCTTTACATCAGCAAGAGGCTACATTTTCAAAAAAAAAAAAAGATGGGTTTTTTGATTCTCACACGAGCAAATGGATGTTTTTAAGCATTAGTTTCCAGTTCCCTTCCTAAATAAAACAAGTAAACTTTCGCTACGTGCTTCACCCCGCCACATCAACATTCCCCTCGCTGCTGGAGAAGGCAGATGTGAATCCTGCTGAAAACATGACCCTGGTTGTAAGTGCTTTAACCCTCTGCATCAAAGTAGTCCCCTCCTTCGCTCATAATGAACTTCCAGTATGTGTTGAAAATACAGAGGGGAGCACACTGCATCAACCCCGGTGCTTGTACGGCTGCTACATCTCCAGGAAGGGAAGGAATATTTAAAATCTCTTGTGCTTTGGTGTTCGAGGTTTAGCTTTTCAGGCTATTCCATGTGCTTGTACAAGTTTTATGAGACTAGCAACACCCTGCTGAGCACTAGAAATGTTTTTGTGGGGCCTTGACTTATGCAGGCTTCTCAGCTAGCTTTTATGCTCTCCATTCTTTGCCTCGTTTCTCTACTTGATTAACGAATTAATAAACACAGTAGGAAAGCAACGATTCCAACATACTCTGTTGGGATCTATTCCTCAAAAAGGAATACTGCTCAGGAAAAAAAAAAAGTCCTTAAAGATGTGCTCAAAAAGGCTGCATCTATTTGGGCTAATTCAGCAAGGCTCCGGGGAAACCTTATAGCCCCTTCCAGTAGCTAAAAGGGCCCTATGGGAGAGATGTGGAGGGACCCTTTATCACGGAGTGGAGAGGTAGGATGAGGGGGAATGGTTTTAAATTGAAAGAGGGGAGATTTAGATTAGATCTCAGGAAGAAATTCTTTACTGTGAGGGGGATGAGACACTGGAACAGGTTGCCCAGAGAAGCTGTGGCTGCCCCATCCCTGGAGGGGTTCAAGACCAGGCTGGATGGGGCTTTGAGCAACCTGGTCTGGTGGGAGGTGTCCCTGCCCAGGGCAGGGGGGTTGGAACTTGATGATCTTTTAAGGTCCCTTCCAACCCAAACCATTCTATGATTCTATAAGTTCAATAGTGGTAACACCATATTAGTGCTCTGTTGACTCTTCATTAATGTACTTCTTCCTTTATTGAGGGTTCATGGTGCTGATGGTGACTTCTGGTGAGCTTGGTGTATGGGAGTGTGATTTTGTGTCAGGTCAAAGTACAGATAGAGCACGTTCATGCTGGTTTGTGAAGGACTCTTAAGAGATGCTTGCAGGACCATGGGGGAGAAGGCTGCACAAGAGGCACAGAATCCATTACAACCAAGAGCAGGCAAAAGGGGCAAAAATTTAAAGAATTTACATAACACTTTAGGAAAGAAGGACAATGTGGCAGTGTTTCAGTGTCCTTGGGAAGTACACAGAGATCCACCATCAACAAACATCAGCTCAGCAGAAAACAATTTCTAGTCTTGCATTCAGGACACCCACCAGAGCCTAATCTAACCCTATTCACCCCTCCTTTGACTACAAACAGACCCTAAGCAACAGTTTATGCAGAAATTCCTGCACTTAAGATATCTACATCTGGTCAGGCGAATTCCACCACGGGGCACCCACCATTCTCTCTCCACAGCCACATTTTCAGATATTTCTTTAATGTTCTACAGAACAGACAACTCTGCACGACCAGCAAAGGGCAGCTCCAACAGCTACTCGTAAGGTCAGCATTGTTATCCACACTAATAGCAAACACCTCAGTGCAGACTCAGGACCAGCCAGAGCACATGGACACATTGTCCATGTGATGTCCACAGAGTAACCCCACTGATGGGACACAGACCCACTGGGGACCGGGTCACTTCAGAGGACTACCCTTCCAGGGAGGTGCAGACTCAGGCATGGATGATGTCCCACACACCAGCCTTTGCTGACTTCTACCCATCCACCTGATGGAGAAAAGGATGCTGACATCCTAATATCCTAACTGTTCTCCCAAATAAATGACAAATGTGGCATGAAAGGGGAAGAAAAGCATTAACCCCTGCCCGTGGTGGCAATAAATGGAAGAGGAGGAGGACTGCGAATGACTTGGGACCTCACACAGGCTGAGGAAATGGAGATGTCTTGGCTTTAGATTGAAGCAAGATTTGTACGTGAACTTTTGGTAGCCCTCAGTGGTGCAGTCAGAGGAGATGGAGAGATAATGGGATCACAGGATCACAGGATAATTAAGGTTTTTAGGGGCCACAGGAGAGCCCTAGTCCAGACTCTCACTCACAGCAGGACCAACTATAAGGTCAGGCGAGGTTGCTCAGGGGGTCTAGCTAAAAATTTGCATCGAAAAAAACCTACACTAAAAAAATTACATTAAAATGTACATTTCCTTTATAACATCTAGGTGAGTCCTAACAGTCTTTTGTCCTCAAGTGTGCTGTCTGGTGGCCTCATATGAAGCAGGAACAGGAGACTTCAATGCAGGGAAGGAAACGACAACCAGAGGAGATACATTGGATAGATAGACAGATGGTGAACAGGGTGGTGAGAAAATACAGTTTTATAATACCTTCTCTGACAAAGGAACAATTAAAAGTATTAAAGAATACCTGGAAATGATGAGCCTGCATAATGCAGAGGGCATAAACTAATACTGTCTTTTGCATCAGCCTCTAAAAATTGACATCCACTGTTAACACTGTGATTTTCAGTCTAATTTCTGCGAGGATATGTGAGAATATTACTGTCAAGGCTAATTTATAAAGAATCGGGGACGTTTTGGTGAATAGGAGGGAACATGAACCAGTCTTGCTGAGAAATGTGGGTTTCAATCACCTTCTCAGTGACTTCTCCCCTTATTATCTCCATAGGGTCTTTTCTCTACACTTGGTTCACCCTCCTGTCTCCTGAGCTGTTCAGGGGGGGCTGACTCCCTCTCCAAAAAGTGAGGTCTCAATGGGATGCTCCTGGGCTTTGCCACATGAACTTTTACTGGTTCATGACATGAGACTGACCTGGTGTTCTTCTCTCCTTCTGGATTGGGGAAAATTTTGTTTTCCCTACCAAAAAGAAACAAAAAAAGCAAGCAGGGCACTCAATCCAGGAAGGCAAGAAGTCAAATCTGCATTAATAGCTCTTGAGAGCCCTGTTAAGGGATCTTGTCTGGTTGATGGGCTATTGATCTTCATTGTTATTAATTAGCACCAGGGAACCGGAGAGTGAACTGCTCTAACCTAAGTAATAGGTGAGAGTGGTAATTCCCCTCTGGGGCAGCAAATCGTATCCACAAAAATAGCTCTATCGATGAGGCATCTGATGGTTGTACTCTCTGTGCTAAAAGAAACAGGAGCAAGATATTACCTTTATTGAGACAGTGATTGTCTGGCAAAAAAAAAAAAAAATAAAATAGGCAAAAGTGCAGTAAATGAAGGAGGAAAGTAACACATTGAAAGTAACACATCCTTTTAACAAAGGAAATACTAACACTTAAGCAAGAAGACTTGCAGAAGCCAAACAATATTTCATCACACACACTAGAGATGTCTCTCCAGCTCTCTACCTTATCAATGTACATTGACAGTCAATATAGGAGTCTTTAACTCAGCTCAATTTCTGTGGAGATATATATATATATATGCAGATGTGTCTGCCTAAAATTCTGATTATTAGCAAATAAAGCGCATCAGCACTATTTTCCCCTTCTGCAGAGGAAATACTTCACTTTTAGTAGGTGCTAAAGTCCATACCTATTCAGCAAAGCTCTTAAGATATACGTAAGTGATTTGCTGAATCGAGGCTTTCATCACTTGCTCCTTCATGCAAATTCACTGAAAGGAAAAGTGCATGAAGGGTTTAGGGCAAGACTCTCTGACACTCACAGTCTTTGGATAAGGCACTGGGAATCCAAGTCAAAAAAGGAAAATTATCTCTAGCACGCAGTGAAAACCTCTCCAATTTAGTTAAAAGCACTTCACCACACACAGCATCGTCGTAAGGTTACACCTGAGACATAAGAAATGTCTAGGGCTAAAAATAAACGTTATGTATTCCTGAATCCTCTGTCTTGCAGAGTGAGATCCTAGGTCAGACACATATCCTCAATGAAATACTGATTCCAAAAATAGACAAGCTCTAATAATTTCTGTGAGGAGGAGAAGAAGAAATACAGTTTTAGCCAGCCAGTGAGAAAAAGTTTGGACTTTTGCAAGTAATCCTAGCAAAAATGATGTGCGAGCAGAAAGGAGATGAGGAGAGAATGTTCACAATGTATTGCCTGGTGGTATTTCTTCTCTTGCCTCTGGGTCTGGGTGTATGGGCTTTATGGGTCAGATGGATGTATAGCAATGTACTTACAACAGCAGCATTCAGTAAACAGTGGCCATGGAAAGAGAAGAAAATCCAGCAAGAACTTTCCGTGGGTCCTTGTGATTTTTGGATGTTTGATCTTTGAGCTTGCAACTACCATCTATAACTGTTCTCCAGGTTGGTACTGAGTTGTCTATACTATACTCAGTGGACTGCAGCAGGGAAAGGATCCCAACTCTTCAGCCATTTGGTATGGACTGCTTGAATGCCATACTGTTTGAGGCCAGCAGAACTGACTAACTAAGCTCACACCGCAGGGAACTTCACTTGGATATTAGGAAGAATCTCTTCACCAAAAGGGTTGTCAAGATTGGAACAGGCTGTCCAGGAAAGTGGTTGAGTCACCATCCCTGGAGATATTTAGAAGACTCTTAGGGACATGGTTTAGTGGTGGACTTGGCAGTGTTAGGTTAATGGTGGGACTCAATGATCTTAAGGGTCTTTTCCAACCTAATGAATCCATGGTTCTATTCTGTGATTCTAAAACTGCCTTTCTCATAGAAGCCAAAACATTTCACTGAATTTTCACTGAATTTCACTGAATTTTAGAGTTGGAAGGGACCATAGAGATCATCTAATCCAACTCCCCTGCTGAAGCAGGATTGCCTAGAGCTAGAGCATGTTACTCAGGAGCATCCAGGCGGGTCTTGAAAATCTCCAAAGAAGGGGACTCCACACCCTCCCTGGGCAGCCTGTTCCAGGGCTCTGGCACCCTCACCGTGAAGAAGTTTCTCCTCATATTTGAGTGGAACCTCTTCTGTTCCAACTTGTGCCTGTTGCCCCTCGTCCTCTCACTGGGAACCACTGAAAAGAGTCTGGCTCCATCCTCCTTCAAACGTCCCTTGAGATACTTGTAAGCATTGATAAGGTCTCCTCTCAGCCTTCTCTTCTCCAGACTAATGTGTCCATTTGAATGGACACAGCTTACACAGACTTGCTCCACAACAAAACCTGGAAGTTAACTAGGACTTGTTCAATGGGGATGCGTGAGAAAGAATCATCTGGAGTGAAAAAGTGAGTCCAAATGACACTGAGAACATCGAAACAGCACTAGCTCATTCAGGGCAGAGCCTCTGAAACTCCAATTAATAAAAGTTCTCAGCGCTGACTGGCACGACACTGGCAGTTTGAAGGCAACATGCTAAGGATGAGATTGCCTATGAAAGGTTTTGATGTGAAGGCAAGGAATTGAGGTTTGGAGCAAATGCATAAGTTGTGGAGGCCACAGGGGGACCGAGAGGGGAGACGTGGGCAAATCAATATGCAATGAAAACGGTCACGGCATGAGTCTGCTGGGATAGACTGCTTTTTGTTCTCAATACTTGCTAAGGCTTCTCCACATTTTCAAAGAGGCCAGCTGTTATTTCCACATATCCCTTATTTTGCCCTCAGGCTTGCATGGTTTCCCACAAAATTTAGCCTTAATTCACCGTACTCCTCCTCTTCCCTAAACGTCAGTCAAGACGAAAGGAAATTTTTTGTCATCAAGTCATCAGATCAATAGGGCTACAGCTGAACAAGGACGTGGGAGGTGGCTGTTCTCAGGCACTGAAACTGCAGGTTTACACTCCACTGCATCCACACCATTAACTCCCCTTGCCCTCCAAACGGGATGGCTGCACCAAAACCGCTTATGGAGAACATGTTAATTCTCAAACTGTGTCAATATTTGGGCAAGAACTGGCTAATCTGGGTCAAAAGTGGGCCGGGATACACTCTAATAATTTAGCAGTGCAATGAGTCAGTTCTAGTGTCCTTGGTACTGTTTAATTTACTAGCATATAAATTATCTAGAAATCTTTCCATCAGCACTTGTAACCTCCGAATCGGATCCATGGGGCTTTTTACACATTTCTTCTGTTCCGCTTTGGTGAAGCACCAAGATCCCATGTACGGTCTGCTGCTGCAGGGGAAAGGAACTAACAAATGGGAAATAATTGAAAATAGAGCACTGAAGTGATTCAAAAGCAAGGGAGACTGACTCGTGAAGAGGAGGATAACTGTTAGCATTTGAGGAGTTTAAAAGCCAAAGGGGAAGAAGAATTATTTGCAGGGTCCAGTAGAGCTCCACTAGGTGTGAAGAGCCGAGAATGAGAAAGGGATCTTTAGCAAGAACAGAGGGAAGCATTTCATCAACACTGAAGGCTGCTGGACCGTGAAATAGTCTCCTGAAATAAATGGTGGCAGTCCTACAGCTGGGGTCATTTTAAATTAGACCGGCCAAAATACTTGAGCGGATCCTTGAGGGAACAACTCAATACCCAGTCCCGGGGATGGCCATGTCAACCTCGCCGGCGGCTCTGCCGCTCATGATAATTAGGCACCACCAGGCTGCCACAAAATGAGGTGCTGTTTGACACTCGGGTGGCCCCAGATCTTCCACGTACGGTGCTTGCCATGATATTGAGTTATTTATACATCACTCCGAGTCGAAAAGTCTGTGTGAAGAGGCAGGCAGAGCCCTGGAACGTCAAACCCCTGGACTATTGAAGCTGATGAAAGAGATAAAATAGCTTGCATTAAACCTTCTAAACTGCTAGCATCAGTGAGAGATTTTACTGAAAACACCCCTCAGCAAGAAATGATACATGGTAATGAGTGAACAAGGAACACGTTTGAACTAACAAACACACTCTGACAGACTCTGTGGGGCTTTTTTTTTTTGTTGTTGTTGTTTGTTTTATTTTCATCGTGTTTCATTTTCTGTCTGCTTACAAACGCTTGACTGACAGGCGTGGAGGCTGGCATCTATCACTTCTCTTCAAAACAGATAAGGAAGGAACATCAACATTTTTCAACACCGACCCGGAGGGAACAACCTTTCCTAAAAAGAAAAGCATTTCCCTCGTACCTGTTGCCATAGCCTTTCCAACTCTCCTTCTCTCTCACCAAGAGAAGAATCGACTGAAACAAAGCTCTGTTGTTTTGTTTTGCTTTCTTCAGGACATCCTCAATTGATGATGAGAACCTGGATCAAGGCATTCTCATCATAGACTTGCCCCAAGTTGGCAAAGCATCACCAGACAGCATCGGCTCTTGTGCTCCGGTGACCACATACTACTGGGGAAAACTGTCCACCTTCTCACATTGGCCAAGTTAACGTCTGGGTTCCATGTTTAAATGCAAAAAGAAATGCAAACCTGTGGAAATAGTCCAGGGGAGGTATTTCCCAGAGCAGGGGAGGATCCTTCTTGTTATTTACTGTGTCTTCTGGCCAAAATGAGGAAGGAACTTGTTAAACGACTTATTCTCCCTCATCCCAAGATGTAGGATGATGTTTTTGGCCTCGTTGTGTAGGTAAGTGGCTTAAGACCAGTGTGATCAGTGCCCAGGGCACAGAAGGAGTTCATGGCAGAGTTAACAGTTGAACTAATTTTCCCAAATGCTTTCCTAGCACCCTTCCACTGGGGGGCTCTCCATGGCTGCACAGGTATCTACAAGGGATGGTCTCCAGTTTGCAATGTTCCTTGTATTCCTCTGGTCTGAATGACTGACTTCCTGGCTCTGAAGTTGGTATCTGCAATTATCTGTGTAAATCTGGGTATCTGCTGGTTTTCAGGGCTGAGAGATGATATGGTTAGTCCCGATTAAGCCAGGTTTGGTGGCTAAACAACATGGGCAGCTGCCCATCTCCATGAACTGAGCTCTTATTGCTGTTGCTCCTCCTGTGGAAGTGGGGGGAAAAAATGGTGTAGGGAGGTTGGGATAGGTGAAGTGTCCCTTGCTATTTCAGGGACAACCGTTCCCAATACCAGGAGCAAGCCCTGCTCTCCAAATCTTCCCTTTCCCTTAATTCTGTCTCTTCCACTGTTCATGGCAGAAGAATTCTCACTGCTGTGTTAGCATCCTGGGAGTGGGATGGGAGACTATAGTAAGAAAGGAATGAGGGTTGCAGAGGAGATGGGATGACCTGGTGATGACTCCAAGGAAACAGTGGTGAGGTCTGGGAAGGGTTTGTCTCATCTTCCTTCCTCATCACTTCTGGAGAAGCTGTCTGCATGGAGAGGATCACTGGAGACTTTCTGAATCAATATGGCATTTAGCATCTCTTTTTTATAGGTCCTTCCAGTCACCAGATTAAATTCTGAAGTTCCCCATTCAAAGGTTAGCCGTTTGTTCTCCAAGTTTTATCTCCTACTGTTTTTCACATGACCACAGGTGCCAATGAAAGGCACGGGATGCTAAATTATATATATTTGCTATGACAGAGCTTGTGCCAGCACTGAGCACTGACAATGCACATTACAGTTCAGCTCATGTATTTCTGATGGCACATTTTACAGTGCTATATATAAAGTTGTTATGGCATCTATTATTCACTGCCAATACAGTTCAAGTTAAAATAGGTTTTATGTAACAGTTCAAAGCAATATTTTAAGAAATAACACTTGTGTCAAGGCTGCGGTGTCCTACCAGATTTTGACATTTCCAAGCAATAAAGATCTTTATCCAAAATGTAAGGTTTTGGCGAGACATCATCTCCCTTGCAGACTTCTCTATTTTTAATCTGCAAGCAATAGCAAAGGACGCACATTTAAATAAAATGAACAGCCACCTGAACTTTTGACATGGCTGTTATCTTTCTAGGTGGAAACTGTGAACACTGAAAAGTGCCTCAAGGGACACCCATGACAGAGAACAATGTCCCATTAACCTGAACCTCTGAAGAGATTCTGGAGATGTGGAAAACAACCAAGTGGGGAAGAGTCACTGGAACATTAAGAAGATGTCTATTATAAGCACAATTTTATATCTGTTTTTCAGGACACAAGAGGGGAAGAGAATTTATTTCCTCATTTCTTTAGCAATGAAAAAGGGTTTATATCTGTTCTTTCCAAAAGGCCAAATTCAATGTCTCTTTAAAAAAAAAGAAAAAGTCCATTAATGGTACCAGCACCATGAGCATCTCTAAACTTGTGTGCTCATCAGTGTGGCCCAGAAGATATGATGTCCTAGCAGTGCTCTGTGACCTCTTCTGTACTTGCTTAAGGTATATATGTTTCTGGTACTAGTAATGAGGAAAAGTAAAAATCCCAGAAAGACCAATCTACTTGCATAAGAGATGTTTTGCACGGCTTTGTTCTTCATTCTGGTCCCCAAAGAGTAAGAGAGAACAAGTGCTATACATCAATTTGGCAATAAATTTAGTTTATTAGCTGTGCCTGACAGTCAGGAATAATGTTTCCTTTTAACCTTCTTACTGGTTTTGAAAACATATTGGAAAAAAGCTGTAAGGGTGACTATGAGCTCAGTGAGTCCCTTCTCTGTATACCCACAACTTCTAATGAAATCAGGGAAGTTTTAATCTGCAAGACGAGTCCTTTCACAAGAAATAAGTTCATGTGGGCCAACAAACAGGAAAAAACAAAACTCGGTGAAAATTATTTAGAAGCACCATCTGCTTATTCAAACACAGCTGGGGGGAAGTATGACACAGTCCAAAAATCCATTTCATTTTCATTATATTTCTTTCAAAATAGGTGTTAAATAAAATACTATTGACCCAAAATGTTTTCCTCCTGAGGAGAAGTGTTTAAGCTACATTTGACATCATGCTTGAGGAATGCATTACGGGATGAACATGGATCTTGGACAGCAAAGCAAAATGGATGTACTTATGACAGTAGCCAGCAGGTCAAGGGAGGTGATTCTGCCCCTCTACTCTGCTCTGGTGAGACCCCACCTGCAGTGCTGTGTCCAGCTCTGGGGACTCCAACATAAGAAGGACATGGACCTGTTGGAGTGGGTCCAGAGGAGGCCACAAAGATGATCAGAGGACTGGAGCCCCTCTGCTGTGAGGACAGGTTGAGAGAGTTGGGGTTGCTCAGCCTGGAGAAGAGAAGGCTCTGGGGAGACCTTATTACAGCCTTTCAGTACTTACAGGGGGCTTATATGAAAGATGTGGAAAGACTTTCTAATAGTTCTTATAGTGATAGGACAAGGGGTGATGGCTTTAAATTAAAGGAGGGTGGGTTCAGACTAGATATTAGAAGAAATTTTTTACAATGAGGGTGGTGAGACACTGGCCCAGGTTTCCCAGAGAGGTGGTAGATGTCCCACCCTGAAGGTGTTCAAAGTAAGGCTGGACCTGATCTAGTTGAAGATGTCCCTATTCATTGCATGGGAGGTTGGACCAGATGACCTCTAAAGGTCCCTTCCAACCCAAACTATTCTATGATTCTATGACTGATTCCATGATTCTATGTTGGAGATGGGTTAAAAAACAGGTAAAAAGAAACTACACACCTTCTTAGGAAGCATGAGGCTGAACAACACTAACTGCATAAGCTGAATAAATTATTCAGAGGTAAATTCATACGAGGCAGAAAGGTACACAGGATCTACCAAATCAATAGATATGAAACCTGCAAAATACATGAGTGTTGCATTAATTTAGAAGTTATTCAGGGCTCGGACTGGATTCCCTTAACACCCTGAGAGGTCCACAGGGCCCAGTGTGGCCCCATATAGAGCTGTCAGCTTGTGGCACAGAAATTAAATTTAACCAGCAAAATAAGGATCTCTCTAAGCAGACATGGCCATAGCTCTTGATTTTTCAAAGTCGTCAGAGAGGTTCCAAAGAATGTTTATCAACATGACGATAGGCACTTTACAGTTATAATTATAAATATATATATATTTTTATATATATATATATATATATATATTTAGCTTGAGGCTGGCTTGGGGGTTTGTTATTCATCACTGCCTAATGAGCAAACACTTAAAGTTTGGGTTTTTTTCTGGTGAGGATGGAGGGAAATATAAAGACAGAAAGAAAAAGGCAGTGACTATATTTCAAACAAAAGGATCACAGCAATATCATTTGTGTCCACAACGGCGTTCCAGCAATACCTTTGCATCCGCCTTCCTTGAACATCAAAGTGTAGGAACACCCCAAAACATGCAACAAATTTCCCTAGAGTTTGACCTGGTGGATGCAAAGAGATTCCTCAAATATGAAAGGCCAATTCATGCCCAAGGGTGCTCAGAGTGAGAATATCCTTTAACAATTCCATCCCTAGTAACGCACACAAGTCAGCGAAGCTCAATCATCTCTATTCAGCAAACCACAACAGAAATTAGACAGACACTAACCTTGACCCACTCCTATAAAACTATCAAAATTTCTTACTTAGAGTGTGGAATCATCTGTAGCTATTGCTGTTTGCACACAGAGGTCAACGCCTCAAAGCACCAGCCCACAAGCAGGAACGTTTGTCCCCTTTTTGTACTGTTAACTCAATCACAATCCCTGCTACACCGCAACCTAAATCTATTCTGATAAAATTAGCTCAATCCAATTAAGGGACAAAGTATAGTCCTTAATTAAATGTTTTCTGATTATTCTGAAGTTGCTGTTGTGTTTTTTTTTTTTTGGTTCATCTTGAGTTTAGGTCTGTAAAAGCATACAAATTAGAAAGATTTAAAATGCTCTGCGTTTACTCATTTATTGCTTAAATTTGAGTAGCAAGAGTTTCCCAAAAGCATAAAAAGGTAAGTATAAAAAGAAAAAAATGTGGGATGTTCAACTCATTCAGACCTCTTGTTCCCTTTTTTCATATTTTATTTATAGCATTTATTAAAAAAAGGGGAATAAAAATAGTGTGACTTCTTTTAACTATATTACGAACATCCAAATACTTTAATAAAGGAAAAATATTGAATTATTTGAAAAAGTTAACAAGTTATTTCCTTTTGTCTACCTATTATTCTCTCTAATGGTAAAGCTGAATATTTTCTGCCTGTGACAAATTCCATTTTCAAGTCTGCAATGCACAAAGAAAGTTGTTTTGCTGCAGGAAGAAGCTCAATTAAACTACCTCACCGCGAACTCGGTTATGGAAGACACACTGAGAAAAAAACCCTGAGAAACATTAATCCTTGAATATTAATTAATTCTTGTCATTTTCATTACAGATCGTGTGGATTCCTAATTCTCCACGACACTGATTTCCATTTTCAGGACCATCTGATAGTGTCTCCCATGTTGAGCAGGTGCACACAAGGGATCTGCCCTTCCATGATGGGAGGTTACTGACCTCGATCTGCTGAATGGCCTCCTCCCTCTGACGGATGGCCTCCAGGTCCTCTTCTGTGATTTCTGAGAGCAAGGCTTGATCCTGGCTCTGGCTCTGCCACGTGCCATCTCCCCCGTTAAAGATCTTCTCATCATCAGGTAGGTCCGAGAAGGGAGTCCTAGGGCTCTGCTGAGATGGGAGAATGGAAAGAAAGCAAAGGAGGTGTAAATATTGTTCAGTTTAACACAGCCTTCTTAAGGGAAAATAAAATAGCAATATAATAGATCCTATATAAACCATGGCAAAAAGGTGAAGAAAAGCAAAATTTCATAAGAAGAAACACACAGAGTCTTCAAGGAAGCATTAGGACCTGAAGCCAGATCTCCTGAGCTAAATTTGAGCCCCAGCAACCAGCTTCAATTTTCCAGTAGCTCTGACACAACAAACCATTTACATGAATCACATTTCCCTTTGTTGATTTTCCTGCAAATTCTTTAGGAATCAGATACTTTCTCAGGCAGACAGAAAGCCTGTGTGTTTGCCTTGAAGACTTTATGATCCAACTTGCAACATTCAGCATAGCAAAGGATGTTATCTTGTCTATGTATGAGATACAGCTAAAAAAAGGAAAATACAGCTAAATACAGCTACAAAAAGGGGAAAATCATTATAGTAATGTGACTGCATAGTCATCTCTTTGAGCCTCAGGGTTAGTATGGAGAATTGGGACCCTGAGCTCGAGTCCTAAACTAATAGGCACCGCTGAAGACTCCAATCCTACAACTGCACGAGTCTTTCACTTCAAACAATGCACATGGTCCTTTAAACTGGCCTTGATCTGAGCTCTGACTCCTAATCAAAAGTTACAACAAAAAAGCAACCCAACTGCTTCCGATGCTCTGAAGTGAAGAGAAAAAAAATGTCAGTTGCTACAGCACATTCTTGACCTTAACGTTCCCAAAGTCCCTGAAAGCTACAGGAGAAAACAAGCACAAGAATTCAGGAGGATGTTCAGTTCTCTCAATCTGGACTTATCTGAGGCACAAACACCAGGGATTTTCAGCAGGTTGTGCCTGAGAAATAAAGACCTTTGCTTTCTTGCTGTGGCTAAGTTTTTAAAGATGTTAAATACCCTGAATTCCCACAGAGGAAATAGGAAGGAAGGCCATCGGGTGGCTTGTTGGGAGGGCACAGGAGGGCTGGAGAACCAGAAGAACTGGGAGAACTCGAGTGGAAGCTGCAGAAGAAACAACGCCAAATCCCCACAGCAGGAAAGAGAAGCTGAACCAAGCACGTGGGAAGGGGGGAAGGGGGCAAGGGAAAAAAAAAAAAAAAAAATCACTTATAGTGTGTTTTATTTCTTGCTTGTTTGCTTAGAGATCTGCCTTGGAGATCTGAGAAGGTGGCATAGAGAAAACGGGTAATATTGAACTCTTGCATTCGCATCTAGGCACTGCAGCTGGCTGGATTTTGAAGAATATCAGGCATGTGGAAACCCTTATTTAGCCTTTTAACTCTTCTTTAGTTCTTTAAAAAGTGTATCACTTCTGCATTCAGAAACTAAAGAATTTTTGCAGTTGCCTAAATCTAGACATTGCCTTAGAAAATTCATTCATTATTATTATTATTGCCATTAGTTGCAGACAAAGAAAAAATATACAATGTGATGAAGGAAGTGGGGTGCTGGAAGAAGTAGAGTCATACAGAAAACCAGGCAGTAAACAGCCGAGTACCTTTCAAAAATATAAACAGAAGATTAAAATCTTTGACATTAATGTCTGTCTGTTTCACCTTCTGTTTCCCCGGGATCTGTTGTCTACGGAGAAGGGGTGTGTTACAGGAAGGAAATAATCATTTAAAATTAGGTTAAAAATTCATTTACAGTTTAAAAGACACATTTTAATAGGATTAAGATACTCTGGGGGTGTTTTATTCACTAATTATTACGTGCCTTGGACACTAACTTATCTGGTAGAGTATTTCACTGCCAAAAGAACATATTAATGGACTCAAGAAAAAAAAAGAAACACCCTTGGGGTATTCTAATGCCTCATTTATAGTGACAGAGGTGTCATCTCATCTCCACCAGTGGACTAACTAGGACATGCAGAAGCAGTTACCCTGCACAACACCAAGAAAGCTGGAAGAACCCAAGTGTTTGCCCTCTAAAGATGCAGGAAAATAACTATTTCATTTTTGCATACTCTGGTCACAGCAAGGAATCTGTTTAGCGATACGGTTTAGTGATGGTTTTTGTCAGTGTTAGGTCGATGGTTGGACTAGATGATCTGAAAGGTCCCTTCCAACCCTGACAATTCTATAATTCTATAATTCTATGACCTAAATGAACAGGAACAGACACTTAAAGCCATGCTTTCCTGTGCAGACGTGAATTTCAGTGGAAGAGAACAGATTGACAAGTTATCAAAAGTTTCCTGTCCCGTTCTCATGTGGGAGCACAGGATGAGCAGCAGAGCCAGCAACACCAACTCTTCCAGTTATATTAATCCACGTAACACCCCAGTTGTATCACAAATACGCTTGATCTTGGCTGGGGTCGACTCGATTAGTCATCCCCACTTGTTGGTCCTGGTATCTGTAATTAACACGCCCCCACTCCCCCCTCATATAATCCAAACAATGCAATGCAAGTGATGCTGCTCAGTCATCTCCTACAAAAGCTGGCTATTCATGTGTTTAAATAGATAATGGTCCAGACACAGATGTTTTTCCTCTAGACAAAGTAGTGGCTTAAGTTAATTTCAGAGCTGCTGAAGGCAATTATGTGAGTTTGTCTCCTTAACATCTTGTGAGAAAACCCGACCACGGCTGCTGAATGAGGGAGTAAATCAGGAAACAACGGGACACAGAGGGGGCTGAAATTTCCACTCTAGACATAAAACTGGCTCCATCGTAAATTTAAATACACTCACCGCAACCTGCTGGTGGGGTATGTATGGTGACTGGCTGTGCTAACCAATCAAAAGCTAACGTGCAAATTGCATGAGGTTCAACCAAGCCAAGTGCAGGGTCCTGCACCTGGGACGTGGCAACCCCAGGGACAAATCCAGGTTGGGTGGAGAATGGCTGGAGAGCAGCCCTGAGGAGAAGGACTTGGGAGTGCTTATGGATGAGAAGCTCAACATGAGCTGGCAGTGCGTGGTGGCAACCCAGAGAGCCAACCGTGTCCTGGGCTGCATCAGGAGAAGTGTGGCCAGAAGGTCTCGGGAGGTGATTCTACCCCTCTACTCTGCACTCATGAGACCCCACCTGGAGCTCTGTGTCGAGCTTTGGAGTCCTCAGCACAGAAAGGACATGGACCAGCTGGAACAGGTGCAGCGGAGGGCCACGAAGATGATCAGAGGGATGGAGCACCTCTTCTATGAGGACAGGCTGAGAGAGCTGGGGTTGTTCAGCCTGGAGAAGAGAAGGCTCCGGGGAGACCTTATATCAGCCTTTCAATACCTGAAGGGAGCCTATAGAAGAGCTGGAGAAGGACTCTTTGCCAGGAAGGGTAATGATAGGACAAGGGGAAACGGTTTTAAATTGGAAGAAAAAAGATTCAGATTAGATCTCAGGAAGAAATTCTTTCCTGTGAGGGTGGTGAGACACTGGAACAGGTTGCCCAGGGAAGTTGTGGATGCCCCATCCCTGGAGGGGTTCAAGGCCAGGCTGGATGGGGCCTTGAGCAACCTGCTCTAGTGGGAGGTGTCCCTGCCCAGGGCAGGGGGGTTGGAACTCGATGATCTTTGAGGTCCCTTCCAACCCAAACCATTCTATGATTCTATAATTCTAAAAGTGATTTTGTGTTGGTCGATAGCACAGTGCCCCTCATTCCTGTGATAAAGTCAACAAATCCCGGGTTCGAAAGTGTGAAGAAATCTAATGACTTTTCATACTCCTGATTGAAAACCGCGTAGAGTTTGGTGGGTTTTGGTCCCTTTTATGCTGTGCTCATTGCCTTGTCTGACAAAATATTTTACTTCTAGGAGGAAAAGATACGATGGAGGGCACTCGTGGAGCCTCCACAGATAAAGCTCCTTTTGACAATGCACTGTAAGGGGCCATAACTCCCTGTACAGGCCTCTCCACATTAAATTTGATTTAGAATCATAGAATCGTCCAGGCCAGAAGGGACCTCCAAAGGTCATCTAGTCTGGCCTCCCCACAGGGCCTCGTCGAGCCTGGGCAACCTCATCCCAAATTAGTGCAAAATTTTAGTGCCAATAGTGCCAATTTAGTGCCAATTAGTGCCAATTTAGCGCCAAATTTTTATACCCTGTGAATCTCTGCGTAATTTTCTCTCGGATTTCCTTTCATAAATTGTTAATTGGATGTGTTTGAAGTTGCTCTTCAGTTGAAATTTGCCCGTGGCAGATTTTTCTTGTCAAGATGTATCTATAAACCAAACTCTGCCTGTGAAAAAAAGATAGGAAAGAAGAAGTTGACTATATCTGATACGCTCAGTAGTTCTTTTAAAACTAAATTCTTAGGACTGAGGGTCATACTATGCTGTTATTCATCATATCTGAAAAATTATGCCCAGGCACAGCATTTTTCCTGTTGGATAAAAATCTTTTCTGTAGGATAAAATCGTTGCTGCTTACAACTACATTTTTTTATCAGATTTATTCTAGCAATGGGGAGATGCTATATGTAGCTGCTGATAGAATAAAGGGGAAAAAAAATAATTTAAAAAAAGGGTTTTATCTGGATGGTGACAACTTCTGCCAGCGTCTGTACTTTACCAGCAGTAAAATCTTTGCATCAGATGCTGCATGTCCAAGGCCCCCCCAAAGATGACCCCCTGCTAGCCCTGTGCCTGCCTCACTCCTCATATAGATATTAGAAGGGACAGAAGAGGAGCATTCACACTATTTCTTCTCCTTGTACACAGCAATATCACAAATTTTACAACCCGTGTCACATAAAATCACCAAGCAAGGGACTGAAATGACCTCTCTTCCAGTTCCCATATGGTCTTTACTCCGCCCAAAAGGAGAAATTTAACAGGAACCCCACCTCATAGAACATCAACCAGCCTTCACGGTTCCTCTTCAGAGACTTAGGGGATCTCCCGTAGCAGTAAGATGCGCGCTGGAACCATCTCATCTTTTACATCCCTAACTTTAACGATGCCATTTCTGATTGCTCATTACAGGATTGCTCCCTGGTCAGAAATTAAGGACACGAATTGTTGACTGGAGATGGATGAGAAATGGCTCTTACTGCCAGCGATATGTTTAGTGATTTCGAAGGAAAATTTATTTTCCACACCTCATCAAAACCTGAAGATATAGAGAAAAAGTATACAACAGAGAGAAAGAGGGAGACACACACATACAGTTCCTCCAGCTCAGGTCAGCTACAAGTCAGACAATTAAGGTGCCCAATGCCATCTGCAATAGGATGGACCTCACAGTCTCTCCAGAAAAAGAACTGTAAAAGTTGATTTAAATCAACTAAGATTTATCGGAACTGGATTGACAGACTGTGTCCACCAAATAAATGACTGACAATAAATGACCCTGACACTGCAGGGACAGGAGAATGAAGGGCTGAGGAAGACATTCACACACTTCTACCTTCAACTTCTTCGTGAAGGCAGTTGAAAAGGCGAGTTAATTGACCTCAGTGCCTGACATTAGACAAGTCGAACCCATTTCTACATTTTCTCCATCCATTCCAACTTCAACCAGGTGTTGTGTCCTGAAGAGAAGGGTTTCATTTCTGACTGTGTGTGAAAACATGGGAAGAGGATACTAACGATGTGTCTTGGGATGGATGTGACAGAGCTGGTGGTAACGTCAAACTGGGGAAGGTAGGTCTCCTAACTGCACCGAAAACCTAATTTTGGAGAATAAGAAGGAACACAGGTTCCTTCTTTTCTGCCTAATTCTCCACTCACGTGCACATCTCAAGCTGTCCTCATCACCACAGGGCTGTAAGACACTCAAGACTGCCTTTGATATCCACAGCACAACTCACAAATTCCTTGTTACCGCCAAGTTTATACGAGCACAGTTAGAAGAAGTCTCACTCACATAATCTAACTCTGTTCTACATACTGCAGGTTGTTCCACGGAAATCTCCTGCAACCATGAAAATAGTGCATTTTAGAGGTCTTACATGACACAGGTAGTAAACCAAGGAAGGTTTGCTATGTCTTCTCCAACCTCCAGAAGCCTTATGCACCTCTAGCAGGGATATGGTCAGCTCAGGCAGCGATCAACACACCTCCCACACCTCCTGCAAGCTCTCACATCTCCTTGGGTAACATGTTTGGTTCTGGCTTTCACAGGAAATGCAAATGCAGAGAGGTTTATCTCTTGCTTTATAGTATGTATAGACATATAAACAGCCTAGGCTGCACTTTATGAGGATATCCTATTCTCCCTAGCATCCAGGCTCCGAGATTCACGTTTTATTGCATGTAGAATAATGAGGCCAGAGTGCCTGCATTAAAGCTCAATAAAATACTTTACATGGAGGGCCACGGAGCAGAATACTGCTGCAGTTACACTCCCTGCCTGTGCCTGACACGTTTTTAAGAGCATGGAAAGATGTTTGGGACAAAAATGGCACAAAGTAGCCCTTTTGGCCTGCTGAATCTAGAATGTACGGCTGGGTTAAGACGACAGATAAATCAGATTACACGATCTTTCTCAAACCAGCCTTCCAAAACAACCAACTTTGCAGACTCAATGAGATTTAGAGCTGTATCTCGCCAAGGAAAAGCCCAAAGCAATTACAGGTAGAAAGGCCTCGGGCAGGCACAGAACAAGCAGCCTGGGACTTCTAAATCTTTTAGAGGAGTGAAATAGTGATATTACAACTTTGCATTATCGTTCACACCGAGGATCGAAGCCGTGATGGGTAATGTGAGCTCTGTTATCTCACCAGAGGAGCTTCCCACAACAACAGGGGGAAGAAATTAACCATTGCTGGCTCTTCCTTTTCACTCAAAATAAGGGCACATTTAAAACTACCGTAACAAGGACAACTTTTAAGTGGGATATTTTCAATCCTCCCTTCATGCATCACTACCATGGGCAAATACAGGAATGCGTTCAGCATTTTCTTGAAGTTATGTAAATTTGATTACTCTGCATCAATGTAGCATGAGAAAAAACAGCATAGGGAAATTAGCATAAAGGGAAGGGTTGAAGTGCATTTTTATTTAAATTAACTAGAATCTCTCATGTGTTTCTGTCTTCACTCTTGATCAAGTTGTTGAGTTTTGAATGATGTGAACCTGAAATTGAGCAAGAAAATCACCACTCCTACCAGCTTCCTGCTATGGAAACTGCAAGAAATTACTAGTTTTAGGGAAAATGTAATAGCAGAAACTATTTTGCCAGTTCTCTTTTCAGCATTTATAAATTTAATCGTTCAAGTCTCAGCAGTCGTGAAGACCAAGAAAATCCATTTATTTTCCTGAAACTAGAAGAGACTTAGTAAAAGAGTACCTAGTTCATACCTCCTACTGTTTTCTTCTTCTTTATTTTTCCTTCAAGACTTTATTACTTCACCAAATTCATTCTGAGAAATCCTGACCTCATCACCTAGGGCTGCTTTAGTTCAGAGTCGATCTTACTGTACTCAGGGTGAGAGAATTAAATGACATGTCTGTGGTAGATGAAGAAAAAGAAAATAAGCCAGGAGCCTGAGGTTTAGCTCTCTGATAACCAATGTGCTTTTCAGAAGCACCGCATATTTTCACCCCAAGGTGAAGACCAAATTTAAGAGGAATGTCCTTCCTGCCAGGCTTAGATGGTGCAGCTGACACTGATATTTTGCCCATGGAGAGCAAACTTCAGTTGACTGTGAGGGCTAAATTTTGTCATGTGTTTTTACCCTGCATAAGTCATAGAATCATATAGAATCAATGGTTTGGGTTGGAAAGGACCTTAAAAGATAATCGAGTTCCAACCCCCCTGCCATGGACACCTCCCACTAGACCAGGTTTCTCAAAGCCCCATCCAACCTGGCCTTGAACATCTCCAGGGATGGGGCATCCCCAGCCTCTCTGTGTGAACTCTTACAGATGTCCCATAAGAAGCAGTTTGCCCTCTTCTTATTTCTAATCCTTCTCCTTTATTTTCTCTCCATTTGGCAACTCCACCTACCACGCCAACGGCATGAACATCACCACCCATGGTGATGTGATTGAAGCTAAACAGCAACAGTGAAGAGAGGCATAAATTTCCCCTCTCTGTAATCTAGCATCCTTTTCTTTTCAAACACATTTAATTGAATGACTTCAGTCTGATCACACGCCTCTAAACCCATCCTTCCCAGAGCCAACTGCCTGTGCCACCACTACCTTCAGGTGGCACCTCCATACATGCAAAGAGGATTAGGGCTCCTTGAAGATTGTCACAAAGGAGAGCACTCACTGGTATTTTTACAGCATCACAATGCATCCCTAACGTTGTTCCTGCCCTTTCCTAGCTGTCTGAATTACATTCTCATCATTTTCCATCTCTGCACAGCCCTGCTGCTGGCACCGTGTTTTTTGGCTGGTGCTGCTGGCTGAGAGATGCACTGTACATCGTCCCTGGAGAAAACTCCCCTGCTCCCTCCCTGAACATCTGAAGCACCCAGCATTTGTGTAAATGGCCCAGGCTTGCCAGAGCTCCCAGACACATCGAGGCTGTCTAGAAAGGCCCCGTGTTGTCTCTGGCGCACAGCTGGTGAGCAGGTTCCTGGTAGAAAGGCAAACAAGAAGGAGAATGAGTCATTGGCTCATTCCTTAACACCCGTCTACTGAAAAAAAAAAAAAAAAAAATAGCAAGAAGTATTTTTCCTGGGTTCACATGGAGGCAAGAGCTGAATTCAGCTTGATTTCCTGCAGCAGAGACAACCCCGAGCATGGGCATGGTGCCACTCTGTAGTGCGGCGGCGCGATGGAAAAGCAGGGAGATGTTGGAAATAAAAAGTACGCCTTCTTTCTTTCAAGAAATTGACTGCTTTTGTACTCCAAGGGAAGGATGAAATTGGGTAGATTTACTAAAAACCTAGCAGCTGCTACACAGAATGGAGCGCGTGGATTTACATGTTAGTGGCAGAACCAAAGTATATTTTTATGCCATGCTCTTTGGAAGAGAGTCACTACTGTCAGTTCTTGTCTGGCCAGTTTTTCTGGAGCTCTCAGCCACCCTTTTTCAGAAACATGGCTGACTACCACCAAACCTCGTTGGCAGCAATCTTTTAATCTCTTTTCATTCCTGGCCTTTGGCAGGGTTTCAGTGGGCTGCTCAGTGTCCAAGCAAATGTTCCCAGCCTGGTGCTGAGGAACACTCTCACGTAGTGACAGCTCTACAAAACATCTGCCCATTTCACAGCCTGCACTGCCTGCGTTCACAACACTTCAGCTAGTGCCCAAAATAAGGACAAATAAGGACAAAAACCTAAATAAGGGCAAAAAAATCTGTTCACCAACAACCTGGAGGAGCATCGCTGGGCCCTTTGAGGGTAGGTGGTCAGTTGATGAGGATGGGGATGGAGAGACAAGACAAAGGTCCTGCCTCTTTGTGAGATTGTGTCGTGGTTTAGACTGGGCTGGCCACTAAAATGAAGGACCAGAGAGGAATGTTGAAGATTTTCCTGTCTTTTTAGATTATCTAACCAAGAATAAACCCAGGTAAGCAATCCTGACATGCAGTTTTTGTGAAAGCCCCTTATCCCACCTCAATTATACATGCAGGTGACCTTAAAAAACAATAAATGGATATTTCTCCACTGGTTTTGCTAGAGATGGCCTTGGAAGCAATCATGAACTCCATCCTGTTGGGAGAGCTGTGAGGACAATCCCAACACAGCTTGAGGGGGTTGTGTTTTCAGCCAGCTCAGCTGGATCTGGAAGAGCACATCTGTCTGTGCTTATTATAGAGGTTCTGCTGTTCCTCTTGGGTCAAGAAAACAACCGAGGCCAGGAAAACACAGTCTTTATGGGCTTTTCCTCAAACTTAGAAAAAAAATAAATAGGGCTTTAGCAAAACCAAAACCTTGCAAATTAGCATTTGATTCTATTAGCTGTATTCTGAAATGTATAATTATGGCACAGCAGAGCCTAATTAGACAGCGACTTTTGCAATCAAAAGGTCTGTGGCATTGGTTCCAAAGAAATACATTCAGTGAAACGAAGATCACATTTTCAAATAAATTGGTGAAATGGTGTCTATCCCTCTAAGAGGTTTTCCTCTGAAGTCCAGAAGCATCAACGTGGACTTTTCCCCATTGCTCCTACCTCTCCTAGACACATCCATGCAGGAAGGACGCTAAACGTGAGGGGGAACATCTTTATTGTGAGAGTGGTAGAGCCCTGGAACAAGCTGCCCGGAAAGGTGGTGGAGTCTCCTTCTCTGGAGACATTCAAAACCCACGTGGACAAGTTCCTGTGCAACCTGCTCTAGGTGGACCCGCTTTGGTGGGGGATGTTGGACTAGGTGATGTCCAGAGGTCCCTTCCAACCCCATATGATTCTATGATAGTCCCCATCTAAAATAGTCTAATCTCCCCACCTGTAAATAACTTTAAAAAAAAAAATAAGTTCAACTGAAGGGAGTTAAATGCTTGCCCTGATTTTTGTGTGCTGTGACATCAAGGGGTGACGTGGATCTGAGGACACTGGTTTACTAGAAATATTTAACAATGAGTCAACTCCAGAAAAATGAAGACTGACAACTTGAATTTCAAGTCAAATCAAGCCAGGAAATTTACAGGTTTAAGGAAAACCACAAGAACAGCAGCAAGAAAATGATAGTTCTCCTCAAGAATAGCGGTCTCGTTACAGATCTAGATAATGTCTCAAGAAAGAGAAACTAAAGATATCAGGTAAATCTAGTCACAGATGCTTATACTTGTGCCCAAAATGCCTGCAAAGTGAAATGATGAAAATGGGAAGTGTAAACTTTGCTGAAAGGAGCAAAATCTTGTTTCTGAATTAGTTTGTCCAGGGAGAATTAAATAGGGAGAACTGGGCAGTTTGGTAATTTATCCTGTATGAGTTCTTTATAGGGGGAGATGAAGTGAATTTAACCTCCCAAAGAGTGACAAGAAATAGGAAGAGCTGGTGAAGGAAAGCCACACGGACCGGCTTTATTGTCCTCGTGTGCTCCATGCTGTCTCGGTGACATACGCTCATGGAGATGCTAACCTTCCTCCAGCTCCAGCCTCTGGTCCCACACCGCACCATTAGCACACAGGCTTGATGAGGGCTTTCAGGAGGATTGAAAAGCTGCCTAAAATGTTTGCAAAATAAAACATTCAGGGAGAGGATTAAGATAAAAAAAAAATGCTGAAAGGTTTTCAGCTCAGCACCTCCGGAACGTGACATGTAAGAAAATTGTCCAAAATCTGTGCTTTTTTTCTATTAACATCAGGGCAATGTCTGAAATGTGTCTGTGGCAGAAGAGGCCACAGATAAATATTCAGATAATTTCTTCCACACGTTTTTATGGGACCATTATTATTATTTATTTTACTTATGTTTTAGCTGTGCCATTGACTTTCCAAACTGATGGGGCATTAACCACCCGCACAACTGTTCTTTATTCGCTTTTAGCACTTAACCTACATGTTTCTTTCCTAACATCAGGCCATTCCGACTTCTATCATTTAACTCGGTGAATAATTCACCTGATCTTCATTTATATTTTCACCTTGAAAGTATTTATAGAGTGTAATCATGTCTCTATTGATACTTTCTTTTAGACTACTTAATTTAGCTCCCTCATTTTCTCATCTGATGTTTATAGACTATATCTCGTTATTTTACTTGCCCTGTTTGTATTCTTTTTTATTCTCTCTCTATATGCCAATACCCTTCCCAAGCCATTAACTCCAAGGCTTCATTGCTTGTGCCATAAAAACACATTTCTGTTGGAAACTTTCACCCAAACACAGGAGGAATTCTGTCACATGTTAAAGTCTAGTCTGAAAACTGCTGTTTGGGTCTTTGGTTGCTTGGTTGATTTGTTGCCCCTTGGTTCTTTTCCTCGCTATTCTACCTGGTCTCAAAGGGCTCCAATCTGGATACTTTCCCTTCCTACAGCAATAAAGGAGGAATGAACAGTTTCTGCAAGGCTAGGACATACTCGCTGAATTAAAACCATTTTTCACTCCTCAAAACAGACCTCTGGCTCCAAAACCACACTGGAATAGGATCCTCACAACAGAAAGACAACAGCTTTCTGCTGTTTCTTTGAAGACAAGATTACACCTCAAGCTTCGCAATGCCTTATGAAATAACTACTTATTACTCAAAATGCTCTCTTTTTTTTTTTTTTGGCTTACCCTGATTTGAAAATCAGGACCTACGCCCTAAGCAATGAGCTGCTCCAGGTCCTACAGCCCATGGTGTGCACATGGTGGTGCACAGGATTTTCTAGAACATAACATATTGTTCCCTGGGTCTCCTTGTGTGTGTGGAGATGAGTTTTTTCATAGAATCATCTAGGTTGGAAGGGACCTTTAAGACCATCTAGTCCAACCATCAACCTAACTTTGACAAAAACAAAAAACCACATCACTAAACCATGTCACCAAGCACTAAGCACTATTTTTATTACATAACCTAAGATTTCACACTGCACAAGGAGCCCCTCACTAACATGTGTGGGCACATGGGTACAGCCACTGCCCCCTCTCTCTGTTAAAGGATCCATGAATGAATGGGGGAGAAAGGGACCGCAGCGATCCAAGTGAAAGGTGCTTGCAGGGAATTTATCTCCTTCTGCTGCCTCTCTGCTCAAAACAGTAACTCAACTCAAAATAGTTATGCTCTTTCTTCATTTATTTTTTTGTCTTTTCTCCGTGGACTTTCTAAGGAGCTACATACACTGCTGACAGAGGGAAGGAGATACCTGCTGTTGACAGAGCTACCCAAAGTTAGATGCCAGTTTGTCCCATCAGATACCAAGTGTCCCATTCAGTGCGGTGTGAGAAAGAGGGATAAATCAGGCAGATGCTGGTTCAGGACTGGAGACACAGACATGTAGCTGGGATCCCTCTTAACACTAATTTGAGATGTTTGCACAGTAGATATCTGTGTTTGAGCTCATCAGCCAAATTGAACTGCCAGAAATCCACCTCGCCGAACTTCACACACCCGTACTGGAAGTACTGACCTCCAAGCTCCTTATTAAGACTCCCATTGTATTCAGTGGAGACATGGTCAATAAAGTCAATGGAGATAAGAACCCTATTCTCCAGATTAAAAAGATTGACAGCTACTTAACATGCGATTGTGTCGTAGACTATAAAGGGAGCCTTGAATGTCAGGCTGAGAAGTAGAGACCTACACTTCACATGCTCGGGTGTGGCCAAGGGAGACTATGGAAAAAAGGAACCAACAACACAAAACAAGAGAAGAACCAACACCCAAACCCCCATAGACAATATATAATTTATTTTTTTGCCCTAAAGAACAATTCTTAGTTCAAACGAATACACTAAGAAGTGTCTATTTCTCTACATTGACTGTTAAAGAATCTTCTTGCCTTCAGAGGTAGTAATCTACCCCGTGGAAATATTAACTGAGATTCCTTCAGCTTGGATAGTTTGAGATACCATGAGATTTATCCAATACTGGAAAAGGATAGTGAGGCAAGACAGATCCGGGGTGGTGCCCTAGAACCTCTCTGGATTCCCTCTTCTTGGAGAAATCCTGTGTTCCCCCACATGGCACATTTAAGAGCAGAAAACATGCTTGGAATTATCTGGTCAGCATAACCAAGAAGTGACAAAACCACCACAGTTTTACTGATGTGGGGTTTGTTTATTCACATTTCACACAGAATGACCTTCTATCCCACACAGAAGGCTGAACCACGTGAAATGCTGAATTTCTTTCAACAAGTTTCCTCCAGCTGCTGAGATTTGGAGGCAACCAGCATCTCCCTCACAGACCAGGTCCTTAGCAGACTTAATAATACCATGAGGATATGAAGTGATCTAAGCTGTATATTCACACCGTATGAGATCACGCTGCATCAAAACTTTGATAGATGCCTCTGCTATTTGCTCATCCTTAAGGAGCAATGACCCGAACATTAGCATGTCTAGTAAATTGTTCTAATGTGTGGTGAAAGGGGACTAATGGATACAGTAATTGATTGTTTGATGGATAGCTGGGGAGCCCTTTGATTATGAGTTTTTGCTACGGTCCAAGACATTTTCATTCTCCAGTTAACCCAGAGCTGATTGCTTGCATGAATTATCTCCTTCTCTGCCTGCAAATATCATTCTCTTAATAAATATTTCATTAGAAACAAACCAGTGGTGGGGAGAGAGGAGAAAGCAGATGCTCAGTGCTGTGTCTTTTGAAGACGTTATAGAGTCTACAGAGCAGACACAGAGATTACCCACGAAAAGTGCTCAGGTCAGACAAGAGGTCTCCAGGATTTAGTGTTCAGAACAATGAAAGAAGCAAGAAGAAGCCTGAAGGTCAATTCAAATCCATCAAGGGAGGCTCGACGTGGCCCAAGAAGGATGTACTACAGTGGGGAAGCTGCGGTGTTAAAATTGGCTTCCTCACAAATTCCACCTTTCTCTTTTCCCAGGCTTCAAGCTGAACTTTCATGTTACAACACAGAGGGGCCCTGATCAAGAATAAGAATATCAGCAAGAAAACAGAGTTATAATTCCTGGGATTTAGTTGCCGAGGGTTTAATTTTGATCCTAGTGAAGCTGATAGCAACATTTTCATGGGTATCAACAAGGTCTTTTTTGATCCTTTATCTTCCCATGATGACTGCTCAAAAGTTATTTACCACCTCTAATTAGCTGTTCTGATATTTAACTATTTGTTCAAAATGCCTGTACTGAACCTGCTTGTTTAATTTCAGCTGGTGGAGGTGTTCAAGACCAGGCTGGATGGAGCTTTGAGCACCCTGGTCTAGTGGGAGGTGTCCCTGCCAACAGCAACTTGATCTTTAAGGTCCCTTCTAACCCAAACCATTCTATGATTCTTTTTTAGCATGAAATGAAATTGTACTTTTTGAGTTACAAAGGTTGCTACTCTCCTCTCCAAATAGACTGTTCTCCTAAAGTACAGTGTAGAAACCAGGCAGAGGCAGAATCAGTGGAAAACAGACTCTGTTTTGCCATTCAAACCCCCAAACCCGAACCAACCCTGTTTCATACCCCTTCAAATTTTCAAACACGAAGAGAGAGGCATCTGCAGAGAACACTTTGGGCCTCCGGGGCCTCCACTGAGGAGAGGAACTTCACAAACTAAGCTTGAGTCAGAAGTAGTTTGCTACAACACGGAAAGGAGTCACGGCACAAGCCGATCCCAATTAGTTTCAGCATCACACACTTAATATGCTGAAAACTGCTGCAGTTTAAAAACCTTCTTTTATTGAAAAACTGTAGATGAGCAAAATACATAATGCTCCCTATTACTCTCCACCCTGCGTGTGTCCCCTGGGCACTCAGACACTCTTATCTTGTTTTCCTAGCTGTTCCTCGAGCAGATTTATGTTGTTAGACTCACAATAGGTATCATTATGTCAATAAGCACAATTTAAACATTAATAATATGCTTATGGGCAGAAATGCAACTGATCCTATCACATGCTGTAAAAGGGGAGCACACGTCAAGGAAACGGCTTCAACGCTCTTCGCTCTCAATTCTCTGCCCAAACTTCTACAGAGGGGAATGGCATGAGCAAAAGATGGGGGGGGGAAGGTGGGACAGTGACAGAGAAAGAGGGACCACTAACCAAAAAGAGAGCAGGGACTGGTAAGAGTGAATGAAGAACACAGAAGATGCTCATAAAGGGGAAGAGGAGGAAAAAAGGAAAAAGAAAAAAAAAGGGGGGAAAGAAAACATGAAAGTAAACTGAAAGAAAGCCAAAAACAGATCCAGGGATGCTTCCAAAATGCACAGGTCTCCTCCCTGACAGGATCTGAGACAAGACTATCTGCAGATCTTCCTCACAGGGAAAGAAACCCCCAACAGTCCTGACATGTTTCAGAAGCAAGGATGGCAGAAGGAAGGCAGGGATTCCTTCCAAAACTAATGTAGCCATTAGGGAAGCCTATACATTCCTGGTTTTGCTCCTTGGTTACCATAAGCAAGCCAACTACCGGGGAGTGAAGTCCACTGTGGTTGAGCAGCAAATCCCATTTATAGACAGAAATGTCTGTCTTCTCCTGGAGAAGTATTTACCAATAATTTCTGAAGATAAACCAAGACCCTGCCTACCTTTTGGAAGGAAAACCATCTTGCCACAGGGGACTTAGACTAATAAAGATTAGGAAAAAAAAAAGTGGTAAAAGTATTGGAAATAATCTCTCTTTCTAGCTAAATACTAAACCCTACTGCTTTGAGATTTGTCCGAGTGAGGAAATTGTTGGCACAACTAATGTTGGACATACATTTTCCACACCAAATGACGGAACCTGACTGAGTCCCTAATATCACTGCATATTTTATCATGATCTTTAGGCTGCTCACTGACTTTCTCCAAGGAAAGTGCTCTACGAATCACTGACCTTGCCTGCTGAGGGAGGTGACACTTTCCATCAGTCAAGGAGCATCGATCTGGCTCAGCATTTTGAAGTCCCTGATGGGTTTACATTACCTTTGTGCTGGAGCCTTTCTATTTGCTTCCACTGCCCGTCCTTTTACCCCTGCTGCTGCTCTGCTCAAACACAGCTGTGCTAATATGCCCAAGCCACATATCTAATCCATACCATTTTCATCTATTTTCAGACCTCATTTGGCAAACGGAAAGGGATGAGACCGGTCCGATCATAACCAAGAGACAAGCCCTTGAGATATATCCTGGGCCAGTCTCTCAGGGATGTTGACACGTGCTTTAATTTTGTAGAAATCGACATTTGGCTGAGTTTTACAAAAGGCTCTGAGCTTTGGGTACCAACCAAAGTCCCAGGAATTTTTCCAAGAGGAGTCATGCTGCTTCTGTTGTCCTGGAAAAGTGTCATCATCGCTAACTCCATCCTGCTAACTGAAACATGGATTGTAGTGATGATGGTGATACTCTTCTCCTCCAATCTCACCCTGTCATGCAGTGGCCCAACCAGGCACTCCTCAAAAAATGCTGACTTTCTCAGAAAAAAATGTGAGCCCTTCCACCCCGACTTACTCTAAATGTGCCTGGTAGGTCTCATGAGTAATGTACCTACACAAAGAGATCTCAGAAAATGTACGGATTGTGCAGGAACATAAATTTTGACTGAGCAAGTGATGAATAAAATGCAGAGCAACATCCTCAGATTTTTGGGCAAAGAATATATAATCATTCAGTGGTGTTTGCGAAACATGTCAGGCTCTGTCAGGAAGAAGGGTTATAAATAAATGTGAGGTAGATACTTTAATAATGCTATTTCATATACATGCAATAATGAACTTTAATTATTTCTTTGGGTTTCTTTCTTCTTTTACTGTAGCAGATGAGTCAAGCCCAGATGTGTAATGAAACTGATACTGGCATCACAGCATTTTCTTTAGAGGTGGCTGAAAGAGCTCTATGGATCAGCTGCCAAATCATTTCTTCTCCTGGGGGGTTTCCTTCATGTATCTCACCCAGAATCTAATTCCCCCCACATATGGTGTGAGTGAATAACAGTGCAAGGCATTTTCCTAATGGAAGAGACTTTGCAGGCAAGTGGTCTTCTCACGTTGCTTGTCCTGCACTGAAGCCAAAATCATCTTTATCTTATTTAGTGGAGCAACCTGCCAGGAGGAAGCAGTTGCCATGGTATGTAAAGAAGTTAATGTATAACTTTGCATTTGGAAACTATGAAAGCTAATTTAGAGCTTATCGGTAACCTTATCACTAAATATTTGCACCGGGGAACAAGGAGATTGATTTGTTTCCTGCTGTGATGTTGGGAATTAACAGAGGATAAGAAAAGGAAAGCTCAGAGATGTTAAATGCAATAATGATGGATAAATATGAAATACTTAACTCATTCCTTGGCTCTTTTGTAGAAACTCAGAGAAATAAATAAAGAGAATAACGCGGCACATCACTCCTTTTGCAAAATGCCTCCTTGTCAACGTCTACAATCAGTACATGACTTTGACAAAAGTGAAGTCATATGAGATGAATCTCACTGAAATGCTTTCATTCTCCCTTCCATCTCCTGGTTCTGGAATCAAGACCAATGACAACAGAACTCTACTGTGGACTCCACCACAGAGGAACACTAGACTACCTCTAGACTAAAAACTCACAAACTCCCTGATACTTCCCAACAGATGTGACCCACGTAAAATTTCTCTTCCTCAGGAAACTGAAAAATTATACATGTATACACACAAATGCATTAATAGTGTAATTATTACATGGAATCATAGAATGGTTCAGCTTTGAAGGGACCTTAAAAATCATCAAGTTCCAAGTCCCTGCCATCGGCAGGGACACCAGGTTGCTCCAAGCCCCATCCAGCCCCGACCTGAACACCTCCAGGGATGGGGCAGCCACAGCTTCTCTGGGAAACCTGGGCCAGGGTCTCACCACCCTCAAAGTAAAGAATTTCTTCCTAATATCTAATCTAAATCTCCCCTCTTTCAGTTTAAAACCTTCACCCCTTGTCCACTGCTCCATTCCCTGACAAAGAATCTCTCCCCATCTCTCCTGTAGGCCCCCCCTTTAAGGACTGGAAGGGGCTCTAAGGTCTCCCTGGAGCTTTCTCTTCTCCAGGCTGAACAACCCCAGCTCTCTCAGCCTGTCTTCACAGCAGAGGGGCTCCAGCCCTTGGACCATCTCCATGGACCTGCTCCAACAGTCCATGTGTTTATGTGGGGGCTCCAGAGAGAACATGTAGCAGGTGGTCACTTATTGCATTTTCCTACCATCTAGCGAGCAGGGACTCTGCCTTCAACAGAAGCATAAAACGTCCTATTCCACTCCAATTCTGTACAGATTTTATCCTCATCTTAATGACATTGACAACAAGCACCAATGCTTCATCAAACCTCCACCACCGCTCTCATCTGAGGGCTGTAAAACAAAGCTCCTGTATCCGGCAGAGTCCGATGCCAGCAGATGGCACTCCGAAGTGTGCAGCATCCACAGCTTCCCTCACCCCATCCCCAGCAACTGCCAGAAAAGGCTTTTTTTTTTTTTCCATGTCCAGCTCTTTAGCACTGCTTTTAATTAGACTTGAATATAGGGGTCAACAAAGTAGCTCACACAGTAGGGCCATCAAACGTCCCAGTCCTCAGCTTCCAGAAGAGGTCAGTGTGTCCTGCTGTACACAAAAGCCACATTCCCACTCCCTTTCCTTAAATCACCGAACCAATTAGAAACTGCTGGGCACAGAGAGGGAGAAAACACCTTCCTCACTCACCAGAGATCAGTTGTGCTTGCAAGGAAACGTTTCCATTACTTATTTTTGTTTGCTGGGTTGTTTTGTTTTTTAGAGCAAGCATCTGACTTTCTCAGTACGCCACGACTAAGGTCTTCACGAAAATGTACTCCCATCCAGGAAAAAAAAGGAAAGGGGAAGAGGAAGGGGGGGAAGAGGAAGGGAAGGGGAAACTTAAGGGCATTATATGCTACACAGGCACCTTCTCAAATTGAGAAATCTGAGAGACTTATAAGAGAGAACCACCGTCTGTCTCTAGGTGAACACACATTTATTTTTTTATCCCCCAGACTATTGCTATCAGCTTAAAAATAACTGTTTGAAACATCACGTGCAGCGCATGCTTTATCTTACAGATCCTGGTGTACTTCATAAAGAAAACTTCATAAAGAAACTATATATAAATTACCTTTCTGATAGATGTCCAGCTTTATGATATAACTCCAGAGGCATTTGAGCATCCTGGGTTATCATTGAATGTGAAGATGAAATTCCATAACAAATTAAAACATGAGTGGAAGTTTCATTTGGCAAAACAAACTTGGATTACAGTTTTGAGCTGGGCACTAGAACTAAGGGACAGAACAAAGAATCCAAATTATATGCCTGATCCTGTGTTTTCTTGTGTTTGTAGTAAATCGGGAATATTTGTGATCAGTTGAAAGAGTTTGAGATGGCAATTCTGTCTTAATATGCCAGGTCAATTTTGGGGGCTGGTATATGCAATAGCTAGAGCATTCCATGGCATTTCATGGATGATATACATTACAGGGGAGGTAACAGCACTGTCATCTACAGGGGGTAGATGTTAAAGGGGTTAAATATCTTTAAATTATATGTTGATATAACATTAGTTATCGAGACCCTGAAAACAAATCGGACAGATCCCTAGAAAGGTCACTAAATATCAGGTTTGTCTTCGCCCTGGTGAAGCAAGGGTTAACCTATTTCCAAATATCTTTTTTTTTCATGGGAAAATACCGTTGCTGTTCACATTTAATCATGTGATAAATGCAGCCATCAAAGTGGGTTTAGAAGAATACAATTTCCTTCCTTTCAATAATCCCTCTCCACAGGGGGTTTAAACGTATTAAATAACACTGCAGTCACTTTGGAGCAAGGTGACACACCGGGTGAGGTTTCACATTTGTTTCCCCAGTTACTGCCTGATCTTGGCCAGGGCAAAAGTCAATTTGGAGACTTGCAAAGGCAGCTTCTGCAAAGTGGGGCTGAAGGAAGGTGGGGCTGAAGGGGGATGAGGTCCTAGGATCATCCCCATCCCACCAGCAGCAACCACTTCTACTTCAAGTGGGCAAAACCACCCACTTACTACATCATCAGACTCCTGCACAGGGGAAAAAAAAAGAATATATAGGGGAGAGAAGCTACTGTTGTAGAGTGAATAAAATTCAAGTTTGCAGACTGATGGCAGATGTTCATTTTTTATAATTTTACCACTGCCATCGCGGCCACACACGGAATCATTGAATTGTCTAGATGGGAAGGGACCTTTCAGATCATCAGGTCCAACCATCAACCTAACATTGACAAAACCACCACTAAACCATCCTACAGCCCCAGCCTATGTCTCATCAGCTCCAGGAGCTTTCCCTGCATTTGCTCTCCTCTCATGCTGCTGTCAGCACAGACCTGACAGCATTGCAGAAGGCCACCCTCACTGCCCAGCAGAGCTGTGTGCAAGGACAAAGCTCTCCCACCAAGGTGAGTATCCATCCAACTGGACACACCTGTCACTATCTTTGTTCATATTTCCATTTCTTTTTTAGATTTAGGTTTAGATTTAGATCTATATAGATGTAGATGTAAATGTAGATGTAGGTGTAGACATGCCATGAAGATGATCAGAGGGCTGGAGCCCCTCTGCTGTGAGGACAGGCTAAGAGAATTAGGGTTGTTCAGCCTGGAGAAGAGAAGGCTCCCAAGAAGACCTTAGAAAACCCTTCCAGTCCCTAACAGTGCTACAGGAGAGATGAGGAGGGACTCTTCATCAGAGAGGAGTGACAGGACGAGGGGGAATGGTTTTAAACTGAAAGAGAGGAGATTTAGATGAGATATCAGGAAGAAATTCTTTACTGTGAGGGAGGTGCGACCATGGCCCAGGTTGCCCAGAGAAGCTGTGGCTGCCCCATCCCTGGAGGGGTTCAAGGCCAGGCTGGATGGGGCTTGGAGCAACCAGGTCTGGTGAGAGGTGTCCCTGCCCAGGGCAGGGGGTTGGAACTATGTGATCTTTAAGGTCCCTTCCAACTCAAACCATCCTATGATTGTATGAATCTATGATTCTATGTATACTTATAGCTCTGGATATATACCTCCATGTCATCAGCGTTGACCAAGACCATGCCACAACGTGCCGCCCACGCTCACTTTGCAAAAACTATTTGAAACATCGTCTGCAGCACATGCCTTATCTTACACAACCTGGTGTACTTTATAAAGAAACTATATATAAAGTTTTTTTACTATGAGGGTGGTGAGACACTGGAACAGGTTGCCCAGGGAAGTTGTGGCTGCCCCATCCCTGGAGGGGTTCAAGGCCAGGCTGGATGGGGTCTTGAGCAACCTGCTCTAGTGGGAGATGTCCCTGCCCAGGGCAGGGGGGTTGGAACTAGATGATCTTTGAGGTCCCTTCCAACTCAAACCATTCTATGATTCTATTCTATGAAGTTACTTCTTCGATATATGTGACAAAACAGGAGCCAGCACTCCTGGAGACCACAGCTGGATCTAACACAAGGGGTGAGAAAAACCTTCCCCATCTCTACAGGCACAGCGATGCCCTCCATGAATGACCCCCATTTGGCGTAAAGACCTGAATATTTGCAATATCCTTTAAATTTAGCAGCTGGGAGGAGAAAGGAGCCCTGCAACTACACAGGCAGCGTGTATCACAAGCAACGGGGGGGGGGGAAATATTTGCAGAGCTGTGGAAGAATAATAATGCGGGTACCAGTTACGTTATCTACCCAAGCCTCTGGGCATAATATGGATTTGCTCTCCACGGAAGAGCTCTCTCCTAACAGGGCAGCGTTTTCCTCCCCTGACCTCAAACCCCTCCACACAACCCCAAACGTCATCGTTTCCAACGCACAGCACTCCCAGCTTTTGGTGGGGGGGGGTTCCTCACTGGTTTCAGGGTGAGGCAAAGCAGCCCCAGGATTTGGGATCATAAAAGCAAGTGCTCACAGAAAGGCTGGCTCATTCCAGACAAAACAGCCCTTGGGTTTGCACGACGGGGGCTCTGGGGATGACTCAGAGCTGAGGTAGAGGAGAGCGGTACCAGCGAAGCCAGCGAGATGCTGTGGAGGAGGCTTCCTACAAAAAGGAACCCTTCCCCTGCCTTCATCCTCTGCCCACGTAAAAACCTCTGGCCTTTCTCACTCCAACAAAAGGCAAAAACAAAGAAAAATCCACAAAGAAACAAACAAAAAAATCCCACAGCCAACCAACTCGAAAACCCAGCTGATGAATACAAAATCCTTCGCTCGGGTGCCGACGGTTTGGAGCTACATCAGCAGAGATGGGCAAGCAAAGGGGGCTCAGCTCCTGACGGGGGCTTGATAGGGGATTGCTAAGGAAAATACACAGTGCTGAGGTTGTTCAGGCAATTTAGGAAATGGCAGGTTCCCCCCCAAAGCTGATTATATAGATTTGTTCTTGATATAGACTCGGTCTTTTCTTATTTCCCTCCTTTTGTACAACGAGGGGCTACATCTTATCGGAAGGTCACATCTCTAGTCTCTGCAAATTACCTCTTTTACAGACATAGTAGGATTTGGGGGGGGGTCTTACGTGTTTGTCCATGCAATACTGATGTCTAAGCACTCCCGTTGTCCCAAAAAAACCTGTGCAGAGCCATAGGCAGCCTGAGGAATAATGGCATTTTAAATACAGTATAAATATATATAGAATATATAGAATAAATATGGAATAAAGGGCTGCGGTGCAGGTTTTATTGCCCTTAAGGATGCAGGATTCTTCATGTTAACTCTTACAGTCACAAAGTGCTGCATCCCTGAAATATCAGAGTTTCATGGTGAGCTGGTGAAGTACTGCGTCTATAAAACTCACTGGCATTTATTTTGCAAGGTCACAGGCAGGTTAAGAAGAAAAGCAGACCCACTGGGAGCAGTGCAAGGGCTGTACTTTGGGCCATTCGGAATAGATTCCACCTCCCTTGGGAATACAGAGGGCAAATAAAGAAAATCAAGTATGAATCTGGTTCCATCCACTCATTAAATCCCTATATCAGTATCTATTTCCCTGCCCTCAAACAGGCAGGAAAAAAAAAATAAAAAAAAGATCTTAAGAAAATTGTTTTAATGACCGCCTTAAAAAAAACCCCTCACAAAACAAACAAAAGCTCACACTTCAATAAATCAAGAAAAAATAGCCCTGTGATTGAAATGCTCCATATCGACAGCCCCAGGAACAGAGGAGTGGGTTGATTAGAATATGGCTTTTAATGGATGCGTGGCCATTTAAAACAAAGTTGCCATTATTGAAATAACACTTTTTTGCAGAAGTAGCTGCCTACCAAGTGACCTTGAAAAGACGCAGCAATTACTACCACGCAGGCAAGATACATATTATCACCAAAGCTAAAATGTTTGATTTCCTGAGATAGACCAGCCAGACTGGAACATTAGGACCTGGGATGAGTTCTACGATAAGGCGTTAAGAGTCAATAAGATAAATGCATAAATAAAAAGCTCAATTTGTCAGGGCAAAAGCCGTTATTTTGATGGTGAGAAATTCAATTTTGCCTTTAAGAAAAACATGCACCACAACCCCTCCCAAAGGTTGAAGCCAGTTTCAAACTGAGCTTTGGACTTCCAGCAGGAAGAGCACCTACTGCATCAAAAATTCATCGTTAATTAGCGCTCCAAATGGCCTGTTGGCAATTGCTTAGTCTGCGAGATCCTCAGGGTGGCACAATCTAATAGCTGTGCTTATACAGCATCTACCATGATGATAAGGACCCTGTAAAAATAGAAGCCCAAGTAACGAGAGTCATTAGACACACACATACACATATGCAGTTTATGCAGATATTATTGCCAAGAAATTATTCTCCCATAAAGACAAGGATTGGATCTTGCTGCCCCAAAATGAGAATTTTACTCTAATCATATAAAAAGAACAACTTCATAAACACAGGAAGAGAGACCGAAATGATGCTTCCTGTGAGAAGGAAGTCCATTTAAAGCACGAGTAAATTGATGTAGTCAGGAGAAAGAAGCTTGTATATGCAAATAGAGGTTTATTACCCATTTTTGTGCTCCTAAGAAACATAATTTACTGACCTTCGAGAGGAGGGTCAAGTAGGCTTATGGAATAAGAAACAAAGGCAGCTCTTTTGGCAACTGCCATGTTCCAGAGCTGTAATTATCCTTCCCTCTCCCCGTGAGCAGCAGGAAATGAAGAGGGGTGCCATTATACTATGTCAATTACTGTAATTTTAATTTCTAAAAAATGCCAGGAAAGTTTCCTCTAAAAAAAAAAACAAAAACCAAAAAAACCCCACACAAAACAAACTGCTTAGATTTTTTGGTGTGGTTTCAAGTTTAAAACTCATTCCTCAGCTAAAACGGAGCTGTGCTTCCCCTGCTCCCAATCCTTTTGGGGGACAACCCACAAAGTCTACATGGGTGAGGAAGCCCACCTTTCCTCCTCATCAGCTGAGAAGACAGAGGGCTAAGCGTGGTCAGTGAGGACCCAGGAAAGATGGAGGTGGCCTGAAGATCTGTCACAACTGCAATAAGGATGCAGATTGGGGGATGTCCCTGCTGGACCCTGCCAGGGATGAATCCTCAGGAGTCCTCAGCTTCTCAGCCTAGTCTTAAGAAGTTTTGGGTGTTGGGTTTAATATCACTCGAACTTATTCAATCATGGGCACAATGGGTTTAATATCACTCGAACTTTTTCAATCATAGGCACAATAATATATTATTCTTTCGATGGGAAGTAGATGCACGATAATTAAAAAGAATTAAAAAGAAGGATTCCTTTTCACTTCCTGTGCTCAGAAGGATTATTGGTTATTTTGTGGCTTTTCTGCAGGCTATCATTTATTATTTTAATATTACGGATCATCTATTCTGTGATATTAGAACATATTATACCCAGCTGTTGCACCGTGGGATGGACTTAGCCAAGGGGACAGGTCTACTCAGCTCTCCAGCCTCTCCTACCATTGATCACACTGTCCCATGCTCTGCAACCCTGCTCTGGGGGACACCTGAAATAACCCCTCTCCTACACTGGATCTTCCACCTGGAGGGAGGAACAGTTGCTTTGCACCAAAGTGTGTGTGTGCAGGGGGAGAAGGTGGGATTTGAGGCATGTCTGCCCCGTATTTCTCATAAGTGGAAAGCTGCTCTCCAGGATTCCCCTGAGCACTCCCTTAATGAGACTTCTGAGGTCTCATTTTGGCCACTGGCTGAATATTTAAAATTGCTTTCACAGATCCAAAGGAATGGGCTTTTTTTTTTTTTTTTTCTTTTTAAATAGTTGCCACAACCCACCTTCAACAACGATCACTCAGCGTAGTAAAAATTTGTGTCTTTCAATATACGCGGCAACACACCTATAGAACTACATCGATTTGCCTACACACAAACACATTCCTACAAACACACACCTGATTAAGAATTTATATAACTTCAGGCCTCAAGGAATTTTGGATCAATGCCTTTAGTTTGCTTTTATAAATAAACTCAATTAAACAGTACTTACAGAAAACCACGATGGGCAGGAGAATAACTTTCCCGAAGCTTTACTTTCCAATTTTTATCTGTTATGTGGGTCTGGGGAATCAATTACTCCCTAAAGGCAACTTATTAGGGTTTGTGTTACCAAACATCTTGCCTTTCCCACCCACCAATGGAAGAGAAGAACTACAGGGACGCGCGTCTACAAAAAGTAGCATTCTTCAAACCTCTTATAATGTGCTGTAATAAATTAAAGCATAAATATAATAAAACAAAGCCCTGCGGGCAAGCAGGGTGTTTGAATCCAGCCTGGATCTGCACCAAGTCAAGAAGTTCACCGTGCAGCCTCACAAGACCCCATAAATCAGGTCCCCTGAACACACGTAGTATTTTGCATTACTGTATAGGGCGTTAACTTTACTGCCTTGATATATGCACGTAGCGGTTGGGTTATGGTTGCTGTGGGGACTATAATTTTCCATGTTCTGACCAATCTGCAGCTGGAAAAATAAGTGAAAAACAACCACACCGCTGTGTTCCCTATAGCAGGTTACATACATTTAATTTCGCCCTTTCTATATCCGAAGGAAGAAGAAAAGAAGACACTTGTGAAGCTGAAAATAAAGAGGAAAGCGAATTAAATTTCTTCCTTTTCAGGCAGTTTCCATGAAACCTCATGTGTCCCCAGCCCAGGCAAGTGTGGCTGCGTGAGAAGTATGTGCTCTTGGGTGTGAGCAAGCCCGTTTCTGAGTCAGAAGCATCTCACCGAGGACGTACTGCAGCCCCCAGCTTTTTCATAAAGCGCCCAAGCCAACCACCAGCGTTCGTTGGCAAGTGACGACGACACGGAGCAACGATCTGCAGCTGATCCAGTCTCTGAGCCAGTTTCTGCTGATGCCACCTGACTCACACCAAATGGGTACAGCTGGAGCATCTGAACGGTTGGATTCTTACCTGCTTAAAGGCAAAGGGGTTGTCTCTGCCCCGCTCTTTCTCCCGCCTCCCTTTATCTCCAACCCCAACACTTGTCTCCAAGATTTGAGTAACTTTCATAGAATCAATCATAGAATGGTTTGGGTTGGAAGGGACATTAAAGATCACCGAGTTCCAATCCCCCTGCCCTGGGCAGGGACACCTCCCACCAGACCAGGTTGCTCCAAGCCTCATCCAGCCTGGCCTTGAACATCTCCAGGGATGTATCTTCACAACTTCTTTGGGCAACCTGGGCCAATGTCTCACCACCCTCACAGTAAAGAATTTCTTCCCGATTTCTAATCTGAATCTCCCCTCTTTCCGGTTAAAACCATTCCCCCTCATCCTATTGCTCCACTCCCTGATCAAGAGTCCCTCCCCATCTCTCCTGTAGCCCCTTTAGGGACTGGAAGGTTGCAGTAAGGTCTCCCTGGAGCCTTCTCTCCTCCAGACTGAACAACCCCAGCTCTTTCAGCCTCCTCACAGCAAAGGTGCTCCATTCCTCTGATCATATTTGTGGCCTCCTCCAAACCCATTCCAACAATTTTATCTGATATTTTCTTTTTTTCCTCCTCGTCCTTCCAGAGAATGTTACTTTTAGAGCCATCAACCATTTTCATTATACCAAGAAAGTTGACTGCATCCAGGTTTCCTCCAGGTGCAGGGATGCACAACAGCTGTGCAATAATTAACCCTCTTCACCCTATTAGCACTGGTTAATTGCCAGCAGCGTCCCACATCATATGGAACAGCCATGGCCATGCAACCACGTGGTTGTCCATGCAAAACCAAAGCTGTTCCCACCTCTGCAATCCACTCCACTGATAGTAATCTCAGAAAGTTGGTTAAAAGCACAAGAGGTGATGTAAGACAGACGGCAGGAAAACAAATTACAGCTAATTTGCAGAAAAGAAACTCCCTAATCTCTGAGCTCAATCATCAAAACCGATAAATGTTTGATGTCTGGTGGATCTGACCACCATTCAAGAACATGCAATTCGTGACCATGCACAATACCCACGTCCAATACAGATCAACAGTGTCTGGACAAAAATAAGCTCTAACATATCTATAAACGCATAACTGAAAAGCAACATCTGTGGGCAATCACTCCAAAGGTGGCAGAGGGAACTCTCAATCAGGGTAAAGGAACACATTAGCCCGTTGGCACACAAAGGTCTTAGTTTCATTGGCACTGCCACCTAAAGCCAACAAAGTGACAACGAGGTCTGGGTCATAATTGTAATTGACAGAAAGACATCGAATATCAAAACTCTGCTGCATTGACGTACCCTAATGGTAGGGTCTTTGGTGGCATCATTCCACCCTTCATGACCAAGAAGCATTAATGATACAAAGAACAACTCCTTTTTTAATACACATTAAAGAGGATATAGAAAACCACATGGCACAACAAGGTAGGGACTGAAGTTTAATTAGGAAAGTAGAAAATCTGCTAATTGCTCCTTAAAAAATGAGAGTATCAAGAATATCAGAAAAAGTCACTGAAATTAGGCATAGAATTCTGCTTTTTGGTGGCGTGATGTCAGTTGCAAATATCTAAAAGCTTTTTAGTGTGTGGGACGTGAAAGGCCAACCTAATCTCTGCTGGACTGATACTACAGCTCACTGATCTCCTGGCACCAAACTTCTCATTAAAATCTGTGGAGATTTATTATATACACACGGGCATCTCACAAATATAGTATTTTACAGTACTATTTGTGAAAGACTACACAGATATGCATTTATATACTTATATATACACATGCACATGTATTTTTTCACTCTTAATCGTGTTAATAAATACATTTAATGATAGTTTATATATACACACATGCATGTACATATGAAACTAGATATAAGCACAAAACTATAATGTATATACTCTGATTACATATAGTACTTATTCACTGATAAAGCTCTTAATAGGGATACAACCAGAAAAAAAGGGCTCTATCTGCGTATGTCTATAATAGTTGACCACAGTGTTCTGTAACCAAGGAAGGCAGAATCCAGGATCCCTCTTAAAACTGAGGACAGAAATTTGCTAAAAAGCCCCTCTTACTTCCTTCTACAAAATTGCACTTGGGAGTGTGATTTCACTGAGCCTAAAAGCCCAGCTCTCAGGGAAGGGGGTACAGGACTGTTCTTTGATATGTTTCAGTGTAGACAAAACTCCCATCAAGAATGGAAAACCAGCCCCATGAGAACAGAAAAGCAGAGACTAATTAAATTGGTCTTAAAAATGTTTGTTTGTGTGTTTTGTTTTTTTTTTTCCTGGGTCCTTTATCTTCCCCATCCAAAGATGTCACACATCTCTGTTTGAAGACCACCTCACTGGCTTCAATGTAGGGAGCAGGGGTGCACCACGCTCTTCAGCATCATTAGTGAAAGTAGAAAACAGCCTTTTTTAAACCAAGGCACTTACTGTTAAACACAGAGACACATCAACTTACCTGTTTGGTACTTCTCTGCCCGGTAGGAAGCAAAGCTTTGGATTTCTCTGCTATTTTCTGCAAAAAAGGGAAAGGAAATGTAAAATGGCAGAGGAAACAGAGTCCAAATGTTTAGGGAAGGAATCCTATGAAGCCATTTCTTCTGCTTTTTAAAGAAAAGGAGAGAGAAAAAAAGGCTTATCATTTAGAAAAAGGGAGTAGAAACTCATTGAAAAGTTTGGTCTTGCAGGAATTAAAAGTCTCCAAAGCTTTCAGGATGACAAGGTTATGAAAACTGAAACAGGCATTAAAGAAATGACAGATAGGACGTGGATAAGTAGCAATTTACCACTCAGATTGGTTTCCTGACGCAACCGGCCATTCACAAATGGCAGCGGCTAATTTTGGCAATTCTGAATTGATGACAGGTTTTTTTTTAAAAAAAAAAATAATAAACCCCTACATGTACAGTTCAGATGGATTGTACTTACGAACATTAAGAAAAAAAAAAAAAAGGCATTAAAAAGGTGTGTGTATATGGGGGTGGAGCTCTTTACCTGAATCCTTCCAACTCCTCATTTAATGGGATAAAGTCGTTCTATTTAAAAGCCTCACACTTAGGCTTTTTGAATAGGACAGAGAAATAATTAAAAATATGAGATAGCACCAGAGATAATGCAATGCTATTACATAATACCCATGCTGCCCAAGTGCAATTTTATGTACTTTTATTTATTTATTTATTTATTTTTAAACCCCAGGCAGCCGGCGCTGCGAAATCAATCAGCGCAGAGTGTTTCTAATAGAGATACATTCTTAAGTGCATGTTGCCAGCCAAATTTCATTACACCCGTATAATTAACGATATAGTCTTCCTATGTGTTGCAGACACGGGGCAAACTCGCCCAAGGAATGTAAGAAGGCAACCAGAGTTTCTCCAGGTTGTATTTGCATAGGACTTAATTAATGCAGAGATATATTCAAAGGCGTTACTGCAGTTTCGGGATAGTAAATTTAAATCATTACTACAGTGTTTAAAAGCAAAGTAAATCTGCTCATCAGCTGAGCCTCCCCAGGGGAAACCGGGAGAGCAGGAAGCAAATTAAAAGAGCTGGAGCTCAGGTTTTGTTTGTTTTATTAAACAGCTTGATCTTGGTGACGGGGCCAAACCACAAGATGCGCTGGGGAAGCCACACAGCACAACACAGCCATAAAGTGGGTTAACATTTAAATTAGCAACGTTGCCCACGTACCTTCTGCAGGCAGAGAAGGTGGAAGGGGCACTGTGCAATCACTCCTCCTTCCCCCATGAAGGGGGAGACACATGGAAATAATGTCATGGCTAAGGTGGGGGCACCACTGAAGGTCCACCAGATACACAGCCATCCTGTGAGGACAGGCTGAGAGAGTTGGGGTTGTTCAGCCTGTTCAGAGAAAGCTCTGGGGAGACCTTAAAGCCTCTTCCAGTCCCTAAAAGAGGCTACAGGAGAGATGGGGAGGGGACTTCTGATGAGGGAATGGAACCATAGCATGAGGGGGAATGGTTTTAAACTGAAAGAGGGGAGATTTAGATTAGCCATCAGACATCAATGTCCATTAGATGTTTGGAAGTTCCCAAACTCACAGGGGAAGTAAGAGAGACCCTCACCTTCTGCACAGCTCCATATCTCTGGATGGCATCAGACAGCTGGTTCTTCAGCCTGTCCAGCTGAAGTCGCTCTTGCTGTTTTGGAAAAAAAAAAGAGACCTGGTTAGGAGATCTGAGGACACAAATCAAGTAGTAGACTCTGTCTGTGTCCATGAGAAACAGTCCTGATGGGAGACACCAGGTAAACACACTGGGCACAAACTATTCTGAAAATTCAGTGCCTGGATGCTACGAGGTTTTATTTTAGGAAGGGAGCATAAGATGCTTTGATCTTTCAGGCCAAAGCAATTAAAAACATGTCACCTTGGATATTCAAGACAGCACTGAAGTCATGCCTATTGTGTAGTCCTCTGAGCTGGACAAGGATATCCAGTGGGACATTCTGCTGTCCTGCTTACTGCATGAAGGGGGTCTCACCCCAATACTAGTTTTTAAAGACTATGAAACACAAGCAAATAAATACCCTACTGTCATCAAAGGAACAGAATGGTTGTAGCATGACATCCTCCTGCTTCAGCCTACTAAAATCTAGCCTCAGTTTATCTGCTGGAGACAATAACCCAAGGGATCCTGCTATAAAAAGTCCTTTATGTGGATGATACCCCATGATGGAGTTCATCTCCTCACTTGATGGAAATGGGGACATTCAAGAATGTCCATCAGCTACAATAACATTCCTTTCGTCTGATTGTCAGAAACCAAGTGATCTACATTTTTTTCCAAAATATGTACCCAAATGTCACCACCTCTCTGTCTGGAGCTTGCCCCAGCAAGATACTCATCTGTGTTTTAAACCAAAGCCTCCTCAGAAGGAAGACCCCAGTCTAGCTCAGATATAACTATCCAACATGCTGCAAAATCACTGCTCTCAGATGAAGTGACCAAACCCCTAGAGGGAAGCGTGTCAGGCTGATCCCTGGAACACATTCTCCTGGAACTAATTCTCCCCCCTGGATCTCAAACTTCAGGTGCACAGGAGCTCACGTGTCCAGGTTTTCCAGAGGGGAAGGAGTTGCAGGGAAGTGGGGTTTCACCTTAAAAACCAAAGAAACAAACAAAACCCAATCTACACTAAAGCCATTAAGCGGAACTGTTCATTTTACAGCAATTTCAGCTGTTTCAGGCAAGCGCTCAAGAATACAAAAGTAAATTTTAGAAAGGATGGGATAAACATCTTTAATTTTTAATGGTTGTATTTTCATTCAGGCAAGAATATCCCAGTCTTACAGTTCTTCATCCCAAGATTTAAAACCGTTTTCAGAACAGGGCGAGTATCATTATTCCCATTCTCCAGATAAAGCTCTATAAACCTTATGTTTGTTACACATGCAAAACAAGATAAGATTGCCACCCTGGAGAGCTGATCTAATGGTCCAGCACTCATCCTACAAAACCCTGGAATTCCAGATAGGCCTCTCTATTAAAGTCCTTTGAGGTTAGTTTGAAAGGAAGCCCTAAAATAGCCATGTGCTATTTTACATCTATCCCCTGCCTCGTATCACACTCATCCACTTACATCAGGATCTTTGCTCCTAAATTACTATCAATTTCCTCAGTTGGGCATCCTGATCCCAATAGCTCCAACAGGACCTGGAGATTCAAGGGAAGTCAGAGAAACTCCCCCAGCGCACCTTGTTGGTGGTGCATTAGGTGGAAAATAAGGAAGAAAAGACCAAAAGAAAGTATTTTCTTTTGTCCATGTGTGCACGCAGAGAAATACAGAGAATAATGGGTCGGAAAGGATGGACAATAAAGCTCTAAATTAATGGAAGGCTTTTCGTGCTGTGAGAAATTTTATGGGAGGAAGGTTTGCAACGCTACCCAGATCCCCGAGCGGGACTTACCGACCGGCAGCCAATCCCCACCAGAACTATTTATTCTATATATGGGAGGAGGGCTACAGGCTTTATATCAAAATTTGTAGGTTTAATTATTTAAACTGCACACTGTTAGAAAAGAAGAGTTAAAAACAAAAAATAAAATCTGTTAAATTAATTGACCAGGGAGCAGAAAAAAGTTATTATGTGATGCCAATAGAGAGCAGCAAGTTTATCCCTCATATTACCATAATTGTTTGTGTGTCTATTTCCTTCAGCCCTTAAATATTCTCCCTTTAGCTTGGCAATTTTTCTCCCCATGACAGTAAAAGCTATTCTGCTGAGAGGCCCCAGTGGACACTATATAGGCTTCAAGGGCAAATAATGACATTCTTGTGTGCCACTATAATTGGGTTTAATGTGACCTTGCCTGATTTCCCTCTGGACCCAACTTATGTCACAAAAGGGAGCCAGGACATCAACACAAACCAGCCCAGAACCCCATATCTCCAAGAAAGCATCTTCGGCTTTGATGTAATTATCCTCAGAGTATGGAAGAAAAAGGGAAAAAAAAAAAAAAAAGAGTCCTTGTAGTCCACCATGGATCAAGGCAACATGTTAACAAAGATCAAAGTGTTAAGGTCAATGCCTGCATAAGGTTGATGTGTAGGGATGGAGAAGAGTCATTCCAGGCTTCCTTCCCCATCCCCTGGAGTAGATCATCAACCATTCATTGTTTTAGGTGGGGTGAATTGCACATGGTCCTCCACTGGTTACAAAGGTTATCTGGAGTGATTCAGCTCTTAAATCCTCATCTCTGATGCTCGTTTGCCAAGTGACATAAATCCAGGCTGTAAAAACCACTCAGACAGAGATGAGTCGTGTGTTTAGAGCACTTCTTTTTTTTTTCTAGATGGAAGGACGGTGTGAACAGAGCTGAAGTAACACAGGACTTTGGAGAATGAGTGAGGGTAAAACACCATTTCAGGTAAGTTCCTGACCCAGAAACTATATGAAAGCTGGAAGAAATAATGTAACAGAAAACTGCTAGGTAGAATCAGGTAGGAAAGAATTGTCCTCATTCTCATTTCAGCTGTTGTGTGGGTCAAAGTTCTCCAGCTCTCACACCAGCTGGAGTTTGTCCCCCACAGTAAGTTTCTGTTCTTCCCCAAGATGCACACCACAAGCCACAGTCAGCAGGAACACGTAGGGTACAAAGGTCTCTGTGGAAAGGTCAGAAACCTTCTGGTGGTCCAGTCATTCCACTGAGGACCAGGGGATGGGGATCATTCATACCCCTCAGACAACGATGTTCGTATGAGTTGAACCTACGCAACCACTGCACGACCGAGTCCTTAACCAGTGCCAAACCCATGTGGAGCTAGGTGATTCTTGTAGTGCTTTCACCCAAACCAAGTGAGATCTGAGAAAGGTGTGAGCTACAGTCGAGTCTTTTTTGCTGACTTCTTGATTTCCAGTTCCACAAGATCCAGTTTGGGGAGAAGAACTGGTTTCTGCATCTGTTTTCCCAGACGCAAGCTATGCTTATTGTGTAACAGAAAAAGAAGGTTGACATGGAGCTCCACAGCTTCAAAGCACCCACTATCACTTCTTTTTTCATTATTGCCCCCCTCTGTAAGCCCCAGCTCTCTCCCCCAACAGCACCTTGAATGACACGTACCCTGGAGGAGCCTCTGACAACCTCAGACAGCTGCTTGATGGCTTTGGTGCTAGTCGTGATGGTTTTATTAGTCTCCTGCTGGGTTGCATGCCTGCAGAAGAGGAGAGAGGATGTGAATTGCAATTGAAATTAATTGCATAATGACACACTTAAAGAACTTTTTCAAGCTGCAGAGCAATTGAGACAACACAGAGCATGGAGACACAGGAGTACTATGCAAGACTGAGGCCTTGACCAGCAACGGCATCCAGGAGGCTGTAGGAAATACAAGGAGCTGCCCAAAATGTTCCTCCTGTCATCAACACAAGGAAAACACTGTGGACCTGGAAAGTTAATAGGGGAAAAAAAAAAGTGAAAATAGCAGGTGGGCAGGTAACGAGGCCAGCCCAGATGGTTGGCATTGCAACTAAAAGAGTCAAAAGAAGGTTTGTAGAGCAAAAAGAGATGAGACCTGACGGCTTGCCCAGGAATTGCAGGGGGAGATTGTATTCAGGGGACAAATTTGAAGGGCCAGAAACTGAAGACAAATTTATTTACTGTGATCATTCACCTGCTAATGACACAGTAACTCGGGGAAAGCACCGTGAACGCGAAGGTGCAGGGCTGCTTTATGAGCCCTGAAACAGGCAGGGACCCAAACCAGTCCCCTCTCCAGTCATGGTTTCCTTAGACCCCTCCTTTACACCCCAAATTCCAGTACCATTATTTCTTGTAAGCACTGGTTGCTGACCTCGCTCTTCGGGACCACACCAAGTAGGGGAAGAGACATAAACACTGCCCAAAGGTATTTATCAGCTCGATCTAGTACTTCTCAAGCTTTATAAGGTCAACGGGGTATTTTCAGCCTTAAAGCTTCCCCAGGGAGCCCTTCACATCTTTTTAGTCAGAAAGGGGTGGTTTTCCCATAGTGCTTCAGTCAAAAACTCTAGAAAGACTCAAAAAAGACCTAGAAAAAATTCATCTTTTTTTTTCTCCCTTAGAGGATACCTTTGAGCTGTCGTCGTATTGAAAAGGTTTATTTGTCAGTGCTTTTTTTTTCAGGGTGGGCAGAACGTGGACTGAATGGAAGTTTCTTTGATTAAAAAATGGCAAGATGGCTATTTATGGCCTCTCTGTCCTGAAGACCTATGGCTTGTCCTGAAGCTTCACCTCCTTCCTGCTCTCTGTTAGCACCGATGGAGGCCAACTCTTTCAAGACTTTTGTCAACTCTTTCTTTATACCCCTTCATTCAAGGAACAAGGCCAGTCCCTAAACATAACCTTACTACAGAATCACAGAATCACAGAATCTTCTAGGTTGGAAGGGACCTTAAAGATCATCTTGTCCAACCGTCAACCTAACTTTGACAAAAATTAACACCCACGCAACAAACAAGGAGTATCATCACTAAACCATACCTCCCAGCACTACATCAACCCGTCTTTTGAACACCTCCAGGGATGGGGCCTCGACCACCTCCCTGGGCAGCCCATTCCAATGCCTGATAACCCTTTCAGTGAAAAAATTTTTCCTAATATCCAGCCTGAACCTCCCCTGGCACAACTTGAGGCCGTTTCCTCTTGTCCTGTCGCCTGTGACTTGAGAAAAGAGACCGACCCCCATCTCTCTACGACCTCCTTTCAGGGAGTTGGAGAGAGCAAGAAGGTCTCCCCTCAGCCTCCTCTTCTCCAGGCTGAATAACCCCAGCTCCCTCAGCCTCTCCTCACAAGACTTGTTCTCCAGACCCCTCACCATCTTTGTCGCCCTTCTCTGGACCCGCTCCAGCACCTCAATGTCTTTTTTATGGTAGGGGGCCCAAAACTGGACACAGTACTCAAGGTGAGGCCTCACCAGTGCCCAGTACTACAAATAACTACAAATAAATTGAGGCCTCTCAGTAAGCGCTCCACTGACTCTCATTCCCATCTGGTCAGGGTAGATGGACACAGGCACCACAAACTTGTGAGATTTGCCCCCATGGCAAAGTTTTGCAGTCTTTACCCACTTTAGTGAGATCTCTGTGCAGACAGTGCAGGTGGGAAAGCTGTCTAGGATAAAAGTATACTCAATTTTATGCATTGCACCCACCAGGTATACAAGTGAAAGCGTGCCATGAAGATAACATCTCCTGGTTGGAGAAAGGTAATTCAGACGTGCATTACGGGTTGAACAAGAGCGCAGAAGGTATGGAATCCTTTGGCACCACACAGGAAAGAGAAATAATCTCACACAAAGACCAGACGGGATCTGACAACCAGTTATTCTGAGTTAAATTAAGATACCAATTCCATATCCATTCATCAAAGCGCACTTCATTTATTTAGGATCCCAGGACCCACTGCACCAGCTGGCTAATTACATCACTGGTAATATGAGGTGGAAGAGGTCATCTCTACCCCACACAGGTATTCCAGGCTGTCATCGTGAGAGAAGGACCTGGAAATTCAGTTCTGTCACATCACATCCTACCTTGAGGAACACACAGTTTGCCCCATCCCCAGTCTTTTCATCAAGGAAGTCTTGCCTCCAAGTGCATGAATTCCATAAGCAGCAGTTTCAAGACTGAGACTTCCACAACTAATTCTTCCTAATGCAATCCAAGATGCTGGAGTTGACGTCTAGTCATTTTGCAGCCCTCATTTAATTATCTGCCCACAGAACGAGTTCAGGGATTTACATACCAGCAATTCCCCATCCCCGGAGTAAAATGGCTTGTTAGGCTCATGCATCTGATCCTTCCCAATCTCGGAAGTTAAATAAAGTCCCCTTCATTTGCATAGTAATGCAAATTTTATGTTAGATATCTTATGTAATAAATCCACGCCGCGCACAAACTTTGCACTGAACTGCTGCTAAATAACTGGCAGCGGGAGTTCAAAAAAATCAAAAAGTCTTGCCTTCCACCTCTTAATTCAAAATGAGCTTTAACCAACACGCTGGTGCTTCATTTGGGCACTTCCCACCATGTTGTCAGCACAATTAACTTCTTATTCTTCAGCCTCAGAGATACGCTCAGGAATCAGCCGGTGATTATATTTAATTTACATTAAATGCTATTGGAATCTTCATTAAAAAAGAGGCCTTGAAACTCCACTCCCTGCAGCATTTTATTTTAATATGTAACGGTAACAAGATATGTCACTATTATTATTATTATTATTAGCTTCCTTTATATTCCTCTCCCCATGGAAGTGTGGATGTTAATTAAAGGGGTGTCTCTGATGAATAAAATCTGCTTCTGAAAAAGTCCTCCCCACAACAGCAAGTCGAATACTCAGTCTACGGCCCTAGAAAAGTGCCTAAAACACAAAGGTTGTAAAAGGCTTATCTGTCTCCAGCCCTACTCTGAAAAATCAGCACTGCAGGAGTAAAAACAAAAAGGCCAGCTCTTTGGGAGAATAACTTCTCTCACCCAGCATTTCTGTATGCACAAAGATTCCAAAGACAATGCACTAAATAAAACAAGAGTTGCCACGACGTCGCCTCAGAGTCTCCTCTGGCTCCTGGTTTTCTTTACCGGAGAAGAACGGTCCAACGACTCCGCAATCCCCAGCTCCACGGCTTGTTCTTCCAATGATCATATCTCTATTTATTTTTTTTTATCTAGTTTGACAATGAGCACAGCGAAGAGGTGGCTGCTCCCCTTCTCCACGGGGATGGAATGAAGGAGCTTAACTCCTGTTTGCGCTGGTTCTTTGAGGCTCCCGATGAATGACCGAGTCAACAAAAAATAATCAGACCCCAAATGCAACAAACAGCAAAGACTGACACGGGAGAGACTTCTCCCTGCCTCACCGTCCCTGCTGCCACCCAGTAATCCCAGGGAGCTTTGTTTTCTCGTTCCAGCAGGAGAAAGGCATTTCCATTTATAATACAGGATATGGCTTTTTTTACCTTAATCTGATCCTGAATGTAAGAGCAAGAATAAGTTTCTCCGAATCATAGAATCATCTAGGTTGGAAGGGACCTTTAAGATCATCTAGGTTGGAAGGGACCTTTAAGATCATCTAGTCCAACCATCAACCTAACTCTGATTTAAAAAAAAAAAAAAAAACCAACATACAAAAGAACCCCCCACATTACTAAACTATGTCTCTAAGAACTATCATAGAATCATAGAATTGCCCAGGCTGGAAGGGACCTCCAAAGGCCATCTAGTCCCACCCCCCCGCAGTCAGCAGGGACACCCCCAACTAGACCAGGTTGCCCAGGGCCTCGTCGAGCCTCTCCTTGAATATCTCCAGGGAAGGGGCCTCAACCACCTCCCTGGGCAACCTGTTCCAGTGCTCCACCACCCTCACAGTGAAGAACCCTCTCCTAATCTCCAATCTAAATCTGTTCCCCTCCAGCTTGAAGCCATTGCCCCTCGTCCTGTCACTGCAGGCCTTTCTAATGTCATTATGTCAACCCGTCTTTTGAAAAACTCCAGGGGTGGTGCTTCAACCTGGGCTTCCCTGTTCCAATGCTTAATAACCCTTTCAGTGTAAAACTCTTTCCTACTATCCAATCTGAACCTCCCCTGGCACAACTTGAGGCCATTTCCTCTTGTCCTATCAAGGATACCTTTACTCTACTGGCTTAAATTTCACTAGATTTTGTACCTCCTTTGGCACAGGTCAAGGGTATGGCAATGGAGTAGCTTTATGCATAAGGAGCTGGGTGGTCAAGTAGGTTTGGCTAAAGTTAAGCCAGGTAGTATGGAATAACTTAAGCCATCTACTTGCCTTCAGGCAGGCAACCTGGGCCAGGGTCTCACCACCCTCACAGCAACTAATTTCTTTCTAATATCTAATATAAATCTACTTGTTCTGGCTGCAAACTAACAGTCACAACCCTTTCCATTTTCTCCTTTAGGACCTGATTGTGCACGTCGAAAAATCCTTTACAACAGAGCAAAATAAAAGCTCTAATTCTGGTCTGTCAGCAAAGCCCTTTGCATAGGTGTAAATCATCCAGCGGAGTTAAAGTCGGGAGAAAAACAGACCCCTAGTTCCAAGTTTCAAGCCACACAATATTCTATAATAAAAGCATCATAGATTTCCAATTTGCCTGTCACTTGGAAGTATTAGGAGATGTGACGCTATTTTTCTTTCGGGAGCTCAGGGGATGGTCTGTGGCCATGTGGGAAGAGGAAGGGAGGTATTTCAAACCCACCTGGTGCTGTGCCATCTCCAGAGATGAACACGGCTACGGGTCAGCAGCTATTTTGCTCAGCGGTTCTGGATGAAACACGTATGAATTGTAGTCGGGCAGCAATCCTCACAAATTTCATCCCAAAAATGCAGCCGAGGCAATATAGAACAATGCAAACCCTAGCAAATTTTTCCACCTTCCTTTTGCGTTTCTTCTTAAAAATTAATAACAAAAAATGAAGAAGCAGTTATCACTAAAAGAAGGAGCGCATTTGCTCGCCTACGGAATTTGACCAGTCTTTGCAAGCAGCTAGTTACTCACTGACCTGTTACCAGAAACTCAGGTGTGTGTTTTTCAACTAAATTATCTGCAGGACAGTAGGTAAGACCCCCCCAAAACCCTGCATCCCCTACAGATTAGCTCAGCATCGTGTGAGACTCCTCCTGTCAGTCACTACTGACAGCTCAGGGAACACTCAAACCAGGACCCCTCGGGAAGCAGCTTAACAATGTCACGGCCATCAGTCACCTCCCGAGTTATTTTTCCTTCTCCCACCCATACTACTCCCAAGTAAGTTTTAATTTTACAAGTTTCACTTTATTTCCTAATAAAAGAGCCCCTTGGATCCTTTGTAAATGCCCTGCTAGCGCTGAGCTATATTACACCTCCTTCTCTCTCATTATCCAGTAAGCCTCTTAGCTTATCAGAGACAGAAATTAATTTAATTCGCCATAATTTCATTTTGATGAACCCTGGTGCCTACTGATCATGATAGTAATTTTTTTTTTTTTTTTTTTCCCCTCCAGGTGCTGTTAAACTGCTTACTTTGTTATAATGGCTCTTGCAACTTGGGTTCTACAGAAGCAACTCATCTCCCTGCATCACATTCCTGCAAAGAAGCCACCAGGTCTATCCCTTTCCAGCCCGAGGACCTCAGCTGCCCTCCCTGAACTCTCAACATCCACCAGTGTTTCCAGTGCTGCCCCCATAATCCTTTTAGCACCCTAAGATAAATGGCATCAAACCGTGACTATTCTGATTGCTTCGCCTGGGCTTTTTAATTCTATTGTGCCTTTCCCATTTCTGCATTAACGGATGGACCACGGCTTAACGTCCACCAGGGAAAGGTTCATGGGATGGATCCCTGTCACAGTTCTCAGCACCACAGCCAAAGGTGCCTGTAACAGCACCAGAAACAACTAAATAACATAAAAAATCATAGAATCAGAGGATCACGGACTGGTTTAGGTCGGAAAGGGACCTTAAAGATCATCCAGTTTCAACCTCCTGCCATGGGCAGGGCCCCCTCCCACCAGACCGGGTTGCTTCAAGCCCCATCCAGCCTGGCCTTGAACACCTCCAGGGATGGGGCCTCCATAATTTCTCTGGGCAACCTGGGCCAGTGTCTCATCAACCTCCGAACATAGAATTTCTTCCTGAGATCTCATCTAGATCTCCCTTCTTGCAGTGTAAAACCATTGACCCTCCCTGATACAGAGTCTTTTCCCATCCCTCCTGCAGCCCCTTTAGCTACTGGAAGGGAGCTCCTTCCAGTAGCTCCCTAGAGCCTGGAGTAACTCCCTGGAGCCTTCTCTCCTCCAGGTTGAGCAACCCCAACTCTCTCAGCCTGTCCTCATGGCAGAAGTGCTCCCTCTGACCATTTTCCTGGCCTCCTCTGGACCCGCTCCAACAGGTCCATGTCCTTCTTATGTTGGTGGCCCCAGAGCTGGATACAGTACTCCAGGTGGGGTCTCACCAGAGCCGAGCAGAGGGGCAGAATCCTCCCCCCTTGCCCTGCTGGCCACACTGCTTTGGATGCATCTAAGGATAGAGTTGATTTTCTGGGCTGCCAGCACACGTTGCCAGTTCTTGTTGAGCTTCTCATCCTCCAACACCCCCAAGTTTCCTCCAATAATTCACTGCAGCTCTTTGCTAAAGCTGGGATCAGAGCTGTCCTTCCAGGTTTTTCAGAAGCATTATGCCCACCTAAGGCTCAGCATCGCTGCATTTAGGACTCTGTAGCAGGAGTGAACAGTCAAGAGCATAAGACTTATTCTCCAGACCCCTCACCATCTTTGTCGCCCTTCTCTGCACTGTCTTTTCTATGGTGGGGGGCCCAAAACTGGACACAGTACTCAAGGTGAGGCCTCACCAGTGCCCAGTACAGGGGGACAATCACCTCTCGGGCCCTACTCGCCACACTGTTCCTGATACAGGCCAGGATGCTGTTGGCTTTCTTGGCCACCTGGGCACAAACGAGTGATGTGAACGAGTTATCGATTGCTGTAGGTCTCCTTGAGAAACGACGCCGAAACCCGTCATTAATAAAAGAGCCAGCTCTTTGTACCTTGGAGTATGAAAAGTTTCGACGAACAGAGATGTAGAGCTTTTGAGGCTTTATTCTGATTTTAAAAGTTGATTTTGCTGCTCCCTGTGTTTTCCTGCCACCAAATTTGTCGGTGGCGAGAACATCCAGAGCAGACATATGCAAAAAAGGGAATAAATCACACAAATTTCTGTTTCATTGTTTTTTTAAAAAAAAGCCAACTTTGCTTAAAACCAGGCAATTTTAATTGAAAAATGAATCCATTTCACTCAAACGACTGTGAGGTGCTTCATTATTTTGTGAAGTGAGCAAGAAATCAAAGGCAAACAAAGAGCTTGAGACATCTTTCAGCTTGTTGTTGTTATTTGTGTATTTCTAGTTAGGGGTATTAAAGCAAGAACGCTCCGTTGTGTATCCTTAAATTAAGGGATGTGCCTAAATCCAGTTCCTCGATCAGGATTTAAGCGAGAAAGAAAAGGCATCAGCAGTGATTGCACCACTGAAATCGTTGATGTGTGGCAAACAGAGTGTCCTATAAACCTATGAAAAATGTCCAGCCTTTGACTAGCAAGAAACCTAAAATAAAGGCAGTGACCAAGCAATTTTTCTATAGTCTAAACTGCAAAACCAGTTGGTTTATCATCTCCAAGAAGCTCAGCTTTAAGGAAAAACAGACAAACACCCAGGAAGCATCGCATGAAGGCTTCATGGTCAAGCATGGAGAGAATCAAGTGTTGCGAGTTTCAGAAGGAAGGTCAGCAAAGGAGATACATCTGATGAGGTTACATTGACCCCCCTCCTCCATCCCAGAGAGACAAATGAAGGAAATGTAACCGTAAATGTGGTGTGCCCAGGCCAAGAAGGCCAACAATGTCCTGGCCTGTATCAGGAATGGTGTGGCCAGCAGGAGGAGGGAAGAGATTGTCCCCCTGTACTCAGCACTGGCCCCACCTTGAATACTGTGTTCAGTTTTGGGCCCCTCACTACAACAAAGACATTGAGGGAGTGTGTCCAGAGAAGGGCAACAAAGCTCATGAGGGGTCTGGAGAGCAAGTCTCATGAGGAGAAGCTGAAGGAGCTGGGGTTGTTCAGCCTGGAGAAAAGGAGGCTGGGGGGAGACCTTCAAGCTCTCTACAAGTACCTGAAAAGAGGGTGTAGAGAGTTGGAGGTCGGTCTGTTCTTCCAAGTAACAAGTGATAGGACAAAAAGAAATGGCTCAAACTGTGCCATGGGAGGTTTAGACTGGCTACGAGGAAAAATTTCTTCACTGAAAGGGTTGTCAAACATTGGAACAGGCTGCCCAGGGAAGTGGTTGAGTCACCATCCCTGGTGGTATTTGAATGATGGGTAGACGTGGTGCTGGGGGACATGGTTAGTAGCAACTTGGCAGTGTTAGGTTAATGGTTGGACTCAATGATCTTAAATATCTTTTCCAACCTAAATGATTCTGTTCTATGACTTATGAAGCTCAGAGACCACCTTGGAGGAAGGTCTGATACACACTGATTTCCTTACCATGGAATGTGAAGACACTATTTCAAAAGAACAGCCATGAAAGCCAGTGAGACATCAGGTTTGTTAGACATCCACCTTTCAGGCACTGACTAAAGCCTTCATAAACCTTCATATTGAAGCTCATAAATGTTGCACTGTAAATACCAATTAGTTAAGCTGTCTGGACAATCAATGCAAATGGATTAGCATTTACAGCAGTTGTTGAAGACGGATGCATAATCCACTAACGAGGAAGTATCACGCAAAGGAACTGAGCATTTAGCAAACTCCTGATCTCTTTAATTTGTTTCAGCACCATCACTGGCAGAGGCAGTGGCAGAACTTTGGGCTTCCAAGACAGATGTGTACAGACCCCACAGCCTGGATTTTCTTGACAGGGGAGCTTTGGATTGGATATTGGGAAAAATTTTTACAGTGAAAGAGTGATTAAGCATTGGAACAGGCTGCCCAGGGAAGTGATGGAGTTACCATCCCAGGAGATATTTAAAAGAGAAGTAGACATTGTGCTTAGAGATGTGTTTAGTTATGGTTTTTGTCAGTGGTAGGCTGATGGTTGGACTAGATGATCTGAAAGGTCCCTTCCAACCTAGACAATTCAATGATTCTATGATCCTGTGATTCCTCCTGGCTGTTTCACATACCATGGGGTGGGAACCTCTGCTCTAACTAATGGCATTTCTGCTGATTCTGGGTATGTTTTACCTTTGTGACCGGCTCGATTAACTCCCTGGCAAGACCAAGCCACACAACTCAGTCTTCTTTTCTCTCTCCTTCTCCTCTTCCTCTCCTAGAAGGGATTTTGCAGCTCAATGGTAGGCAGACAGGGGAGCCAGCTGGAGGAAAGAGCCGTTTTAAAGTACAAAGTGAAGCGTAAAAGTTGAAGTTGGTAACGGTGCCGGCGCCTCCTGAGCACACTCCCTTGAGGCACTTGTGCCAAGATCTATTTTTTTTTTTTCAGATTTTTTTTAAGCAAGAGAGAGGAGGAAAGAAAAAAGTGAGAATAATATACGGCAGAAAACAGCTTTAAAATATGTTTGCTTGAAAGCGGGTTTTTTTGTTGCGGCTTTATTTGTTTTCATATTGCACTTCGTTCCCCAAAAGTGCGGAGATGACTAAAAGGAATTGTGCTGGGAAGAGAAATGGATCTCAGCAGCCTACTTACCACCCATTGCTCCATCCCATGTACTTCATATGCCTCTTTAAATCTGACATCTCTGCAACTTTTTGAACATAAGGGCAAGCTGTGAAGTGCAAGGGAAATTAATATATTTATCCTGCACAGAGTTTAATAGACTCAAAATACAGAGTTCTTGATCTCTAAATACTTTTCTTCCTATCTCCTTCATTGCCCTTTCCATTCAACTTATGTTTCATTCTGGCTTACGTTGCCTTTCCTGTAACACTTTAATTTAGCAGGCAGAAAGATGTCTCTGTCTCTTTTTCGGAATTATTAAGTTTCAAGAAAAGAGAGGAAACGCTGCTAGTGAGGCTTCTCCGTTCATCAGCCCCACATTTCATCAGTTTAAAGATCCTTCAGGCTCTCAGGTGACAATAACGCGTAATTCCTAAAGTACCACAAGTCGCTCTTCCCCACCACCCTCCAGCTGACACCAGATCATAAAGCAGCCCAGCAGTTAGATTACAAAAACACAAGGCCCTTTATTGGCCAATAAAACACCCGCAAGAGCGGCCATGTGAATGAAGACCCCGTTTTGTGGGGTGATAAATTTTGCACTAGCACCCAAAAGGCAGCACTATTACAGGAACAGTGCAAATCACCACCCATGGTCCATGACAAAACGTCTTCTGCTGTGGCCAGAAGGACAAGCACTTCCAGAGGGAGAGGAACCATTAAAATGCACCGCCGGTGGTCCAAAAAAATTAAACCTCAAAGAGATATTTGGGGCACGAATATAGAATAGAAGGATAAACAAACCAAAATAAAAGACCTGAGGAAGCTCATGATAAATCCACAGGCTCTGAGGTGTGTTTCAGGCAAGAATGATGGGTAGACGTGGTGCTGGGGGACATGGTTAGTAGCAACTTGGCAGTGTTAGGTTAATGGTTGGACTCAATGATCTTAAATATCTTTTCCAACCTAAATGATTCTGTTCTATGACTTATGAAGCTCAGAGACCACCTTGGAGGAAGGTCTGATACACACTGATTTCCTTACCATGGAATGTGAAGACACTATTTCAAAAGAACAGCCATGAAAGCCAGTGAGACATCAGGTTTGTTAGACATCCACCTTTCAGGCACTGACTAAAGCCTTCATAAACCTTCATATTGAAGCTCATAAATGTTGCACTGTAAATACCAATTAGTTAAGCTGTCTGGACAATCAATGCAAATGGATTAGCATTTACAGCAGTTGTTGAAGACGGATGCATAATCCACTAACGAGGAAGTATCACGCAAAGGAACTGAGCATTTAGCAAACTCCTGATCTCTTTAATTTGTTTCAGCACCATCACTGGCAGAGGCAGTGGCAGAACTTTGGGCTTCCAAGACAGATGTGTACAGACCCCACAGCCTGGATTTTCTTGACAGGGGAGCTTTGGATTGGATATTGGGAAAAATTTTTACAGTGAAAGAGTGATTAAGCATTGGAACAGGCTGCCCAGGGAAGTGATGGAGTTACCATCCCAGGAGATATTTAAAAGAGAAGTAGACATTGTGCTTAGAGATGTGTTTAGTTATGGTTTTTGTCAGTGGTAGGCTGATGGTTGGACTAGATGATCTGAAAGGTCCCTTCCAACCTAGACAATTCAATGATTCTATGATCCTGTGATTCCTCCTGGCTGTTTCACATACCATGGGGTGGGAACCTCTGCTCTAACTAATGGCATTTCTGCTGATTCTGGGTATGTTTTACCTTTGTGACCGGCTCGATTAACTCCCTGGCAAGACCAAGCCACACAACTCAGTCTTCTTTTCTCTCTCCTTCTCCTCTTCCTCTCCTAGAAGGGATTTTGCAGCTCAATGGTAGGCAGACAGGGGAGCCAGCTGGAGGAAAGAGCCGTTTTAAAGTACAAAGTGAAGCGTAAAAGTTGAAGTTGGTAACGGTGCCGGCGCCTCCTGAGCACACTCCCTTGAGGCACTTGTGCCAAGATCTATTTTTTTTTTTTCAGATTTTTTTTAAGCAAGAGAGAGGAGGAAAGAAAAAAGTGAGAATAATATACGGCAGAAAACAGCTTTAAAATATGTTTGCTTGAAAGCGGGTTTTTTTGTTGCGGCTTTATTTGTTTTCATATTGCACTTCGTTCCCCAAAAGTGCGGAGATGACTAAAAGGAATTGTGCTGGGAAGAGAAATGGATCTCAGCAGCCTACTTACCACCCATTGCTCCATCCCATGTACTTCATATGCCTCTTTAAATCTGACATCTCTGCAACTTTTTGAACATAAGGGCAAGCTGTGAAGTGCAAGGGAAATTAATATATTTATCCTGCACAGAGTTTAATAGACTCAAAATACAGAGTTCTTGATCTCTAAATACTTTTCTTCCTATCTCCTTCATTGCCCTTTCCATTCAACTTATGTTTCATTCTGGCTTACGTTGCCTTTCCTGTAACACTTTAATTTAGCAGGCAGAAAGATGTCTCTGTCTCTTTTTCGGAATTATTAAGTTTCAAGAAAAGAGAGGAAACGCTGCTAGTGAGGCTTCTCCGTTCATCAGCCCCACATTTCATCAGTTTAAAGATCCTTCAGGCTCTCAGGTGACAATAACGCGTAATTCCTAAAGTACCACAAGTCGCTCTTCCCCACCACCCTCCAGCTGACACCAGATCATAAAGCAGCCCAGCAGTTAGATTACAAAAACACAAGGCCCTTTATTGGCCAATAAAACACCCGCAAGAGCGGCCATGTGAATGAAGACCCCGTTTTGTGGGGTGATAAATTTTGCACTAGCACCCAAAAGGCAGCACTATTACAGGAACAGTGCAAATCACCACCCATGGTCCATGACAAAACGTCTTCTGCTGTGGCCAGAAGGACAAGCACTTCCAGAGGGAGAGGAACCATTAAAATGCACCGCCGGTGGTCCAAAAAAATTAAACCTCAAAGAGATATTTGGGGCACGAATATAGAATAGAAGGATAAACAAACCAAAATAAAAGACCTGAGGAAGCTCATGATAAATCCACAGGCTCTGAGGTGTGTTTCAGGCAAGGCAAGACTATCTTTTTCTGCTGGCAGAAGGCAACGGACCAAGCACATCATGAACTCCAACACAACGAGGGGACAGTGGAAATATCCAATTGTTCCCATCCATTCCAACGTGGAAACTCTAAGTCACATTATCAGAAACCTTCTGCTGCTGATGGCAAATTTGTTCTCTGGGTAGAAAATGGATTCAGCTTAAGACCCGCTGTTAAGAGTCCGATGCAGGTACTTGAAAGAAGAAAATTACCTGATGAAAGATCAATAATATTTCTCCTCTCCCCGAATTGAGGCTTCTGTGAGGAATAAAATAGTGCAGGGCCTGATTCCCTCTCACCTCGCTTCAACGCAAGCTATTGTCGATGTAACCAAGCTAGGAAATCATATATTTACGATTACATTGTGAGAAATCACATTGCATTTGTGCAGGTAGGGACGCCAAAAAAAAAGGAAATTGAGAAAGTCACACTCGGCGCACCATAAAAGCAGACAAATCAGCCCAAACATGTTTTCTCGCAGTCTTGGTGCTTAAAAAAAGAGACTTTCAGACAAAATGGTACGTACGTTAGGTTTATGCCAGAGCTGCCCAGAGGTTGTGCACATGGATCCAGGTGACAACGTAATTAAATACAGCAGCAACACCCATTAAAGGCCCAATGCACCACAGGAGAGGGGTTACTGAAAGCATGTGACTGACCTTTCTTCTGAAAATCAAAGGATCTCACATCAAAACAGGGTCAGGCTGAGACGCAAGAAGCAAAAAGGAGAGATCCAAAATATAATTTCCCCCCCCCTTTCTTTCCCAAATGGATAGAAGAGTTTATTCAGCTGAAAACTGACTTTTGGAGCACAATGAAAATCTGCAGAACTTGGGGGACATGAGATCTTGGGTAAATGACGCATAACGAGCAGATTTAGATTTTCCTCCCTCCTACTTGTTTGCCAGGTAACTCAAATCTGTGAGGTGGTGTGCTCTGTGGTAGCAGCAGGAGGCACATGGCAACTCCAAACTCCTGGACTGCTTTTGAGTCATCTGAATTGAATAATCCCATAGTTGTCTAAATAAAGCCATTAAAATTAAAAGGTGAGGATAATCTATTAGATCAGGAAGCAGACTCTCTTATGCTGAAAAGAAACACGTCTCCTGTCCTTGTCCCTTTAATCCTGGACTGGCTATCAGATGGTACTGCCACTTCATTAACTCCCTTGACTTTTGGGGGACTGAGCATCTCTGAAATACTGGATTCTAGGTAATTTTGGTGTCTTCCCAAATGGGACTCATTACCATCCAGTGCTAATTCTTTCACTAACATCCAATCAGCCAGATATCCCGAACCAGTTCTTTGCTCTATTTTCAGGACTCTGTCCAACTGTCCAATACACAAATGCTAGATGAGATCCAGATTCATAACTACTAATATATATGACATCCAAGCCAACCATCTAATCACCTGCATCATGCTGTAGGTACCCTATGGCTACCTATTTACCTAAAGGTCTGTAGGAACTTACTGTCTGTTCCTTTAGAAAGATTTGCTTTTAGATGAAAGATCAATAATACCTCTGTTCCTTTAGAAATACTTGCTCAATGGAGACAGGCAGATCTCCTGCTCTTAAAGCTCTCTTGCTCTCCAGGCTGATGGTTCCTGCACATAGAGCCCACAAAACAAGTTCTGCTGCTGCCAGCCCACAAGGTGTACCGTATCTTCTGGCTGGAGCATTCACCTGGATGTCTTCCCCCATCACAAAGTTATTGAGAAGATGTGAAGATGCACCAGCTGAAGGGATGAAGTCAGCATGGGCAATAGATGACATTAATGAAGTCCATTGTTTTCCTTAACTGAGGTCTACATCACACAACGAGACCCCCAGAAGCCTGCTCAGAGTTGGCCTTGCTCTTGTAAGCAGGAGCTTGGACCAGAGAACATCTAGAAGACTTATCTTGCAACTTCATGAGCTTGGCTTAGTTTAGTGCATTGAGGCTTTTCCCAGAAGTTATCACCCTTTTGCTAAACACTTCAGGCCAAGGGGAATTTCCAGTCTCTGAGGGCTGTCTCTGGTCAGTCAACACAGTTAATCAAGATTTTTGGAAAGTCCTGAAGCAATCATGCAATTTAAAAAAAAAACCAAAAAACACAAAACACAAAAAACCACTGTTTCCTGATTATTTACTTTCCCATATTAATGACCAAGAAGAAAAATAAATGAAGTCATGGCTATGTGGAGCAGCTAAGAGAACTGATGATATTTTTAGCTGTGCTTGCCAAACAGCAGTGTCCTGCCCATACATTCCATCCCATCAGTCTAACATCAGCTGGATATTTTGTGGTTGTAGGCTCCTCTAAGCAACTGCATGATTCCATGGGCTTATGTTTTGTTAGATCAGATGCCTTGCCAGGCCTGGGGCTTTATGCCCACCTCACAGTCTTGCACTAAAGGTAGCCCATGGTGGTCCTGAACACAGCTGCAGCCATCCACAACCCAGCATGTTACTGGGACTTTGCTGCCACAGGCAATCTCCATTTCAGTTCAGCAAGATTTTGGCAAATTTTACACCCTTGGTGAGACATCATTTACTGCCGCAGAGGTGCCTCATAATGTGTGCTTCTGCTTGTCACCCAGATGGGTCCTCATCACCTGCTTCCCATCCATCTGCAGTCACGATGCGGTATCTCCTCTTCCTCTTCTCTCCAGCAACGAGGACACTTTTTCTTTGGTGGCTGTTGAAGACAGCACTTGGCCAACAGCTCAAAGGAGCCTCACGCAACCAGTGTCACCTCGCTCACAGTATGATGGGTGGATGTGCCTCTCTGACACAACATCTCCTCTGTCGCACAGGCAGGATCTCATTTTTAGCTCCAAAACACATTCCCTACCACTCAGACTTCAAGAAAGGGACCCTTTTGTGCAGTGAGAGAAAATCAACTTGTCTGGATGCTTAGCAGGGAATCTGACAGGGATGGAGATTTCAATCTCAACTTCTCAACCAGTCATTATGTCATTTTAGGGACTTTTTTCTTAATGGAGAGAAAAACATTGCAGAAATATTCCTTTTCCTCTCTGTCTCCCTTCCCCAGATACCTTCCTTTTTAACACTCTCAGTGATGGCATTGTAGCTCTCTAAATGCAAAGTGGTTGAAAAACAGCAAGTGAAATTACTTGAAAAGAAAAAGATAATTAATCTACCTACTCTCTCTCTCTCTCATAGACCAAAATAAAACCAATCTTTAAAACAGACAATCCAGTAATTTATCAACTCCCTTTTTAATATCAAAGGCAGGATGTCTTCAGCTCCTCTTGGCTCACGATTCCAGCTCCATCACCTGGCACCGCAATCCCAGACTTGCCCAAATTTTCATGCCTTCAGCTACACCCACTATTCTTCACCATTAGGCTTTAGTCCAAGCTGTAAGAGCTGCCACCTCTATGTAGTTGGAATTAGCTGTCAGGAAACAGTCACACAGTGCTAAAGGAAGTCCATCATTTTATTATTAAATCAGACTGAAAATATAACATTATGTTTCCTGTGTCTTGTGAGAGTCCTAATAGCCTTTTAAGTCAAAACAACTCTTTTATAACTCCTTTGCTGTTCCCCAACCAGTCTGGTACTGTCCAGGACAGCAAATTAGAGAGTATAAAAATTTTACTAGAGTTCAGGCATCACTCTCTGTTAAGGAGAGCCCAACAGCTCAGTAACAGCTGTCGTGGGCTCTTGAGAAAATCTGTTTGAAGATGGGATGTTTAGGGGAAAATTCAAGGTATTTCAGCTCATTCTTAAAAACCCAGAGCATCTTAATGTCTCTCTGAAACCACACAGATGTTAAGTAATAATAATAAAAAAGTAATAAAACTGTGGGTTTCAGGAGAAAGCACTGACCATAACAAAACCTCTTTCAGAGACGTTGGCTTTTTCCATGTTCCCTACTCAGCAAAATCAGTTTCTTGGTTAAAGAAAATACCTATTCCTTACCTGCAGGTCAAGATTAAATTTAACCCTGTGATGTACTAGCTGATATAAGTATTATTTCAGATGCTGATTGGAGGAACCAAAAGGTTTTCAAAAAGCATGAGGAAATAACCTTAGAAAGGAGATGTTTTTGTATTGTATATTTCCTGTTGGTCTCCTCTTTCTACAAAGATCAAAAAACTCAGGTCACCAAAACCTGCTGCCTTCCAGCCACACACCCAACTGTTTTGCATCGGATGTCCCTTTCTACACTCTTTTTTTTGTTCTCTATTTCATAATTGACTCCAAGGACAAGGTTTCCTCCACGCTGATATCACTGGCCAGGTGCACACTGCTCCCACAAAGAGCAATATGTATTCCCTTTTAAAATACTATTTTTAAAAATGCATTAATGAGCCAGGTTGCTTCTGAATTATCATTTTGGCTTCTTCCCTGCCTCAGTTCCCCATTCTCTTATACACAGAACTAATTTCTGCTTCTTTTCTCTTATTTTGTGCACCTTGTCTATTGGGACAGGAGGTTCTTGGGAGCATCCAGTAGAGCAAAATGATGCTCTCATTTGGGCTCCCACTGCAATACAAATACCAGCAAACAATATCGAAATCTCATTTCAGGACCAAGATGTAATTGGGTCTGAACTTACCTCCGGTCTTACACTGACGTAATTCCATTAGCTTTAATGGAATTACTCTTGATTTGCACTGGTGTCTTGAATTGAGCTTCTGCTTTTCAGGATTTATATATTTTGTTTTCCTACCATTAAAACGAGAAGCCAGCCAAAGTAATTTCCAAGTCATTTTTTTCCCCAATAAATCCAAGCATTATTTTAGTTTATCTGTGTGACCTCCACTTGCTCTTGTACATCAGCCATCTAATTATTCACGGTTCCTGCAGGATGCTGCATTCCATTATCTTCTATTTATAATCCAAGATGTCTGAGAACAAAAGGGGACAGGGTTCTCCAGTATATGCGTTTCTGGCCTTGTTACAATTTTTCTTACTGGTTTTCAGGTGCTCTCTGGGTACAGTCTCTCCTTTAACCTCCTGAAACTTGTGTTCTCTCTTTTAATTATAGCTCCCCCACGACCCACCTTGTGGCTATTAAAAGGAAGATTCAAAGCGGTACCACAGAAAATTTGTAGCTTCTGAGAAACATAAAGAGCCGTTTTACATCATCCAGTTTGGTTCAGTCCAGGTGGGAAAATGTAACCCATGATCTGGTAGGTCATCAGAAAGCAAGAGGTGGGAGATGAGCTTCCAGTTCAGTCCAGTAGGGCAAACCATTATCTCAGCCACACTCTGTAAATAATACTGAATTATTTACTTCCTGGCAACGTAGTGGTGGATTAATTTTGTGAAATAAAAAGAAAGGGGAAGGATAAAATAAAGGACTAAACACGCCTGGATACAGTTGCCAAATGGGAATAATCCAATCAAGAACGTCATGGAAGTGTCTGTTTCTCTTGGTTGACTGAAGACTGTTTATGCACGACCAGCTCAGCCAAAACACCTCTCCTGAAAGGTGTGAATCCCTCCCGGTGCGAGGGGAGACCTGGTCACCTCCAGCATCTGCCCATTTTTGCAGGGTTGGAGCACTCCCTTCTGTTCTGGGAATATTTCTTAGGGAAAAGCAGTTCAAAAGCCTTTCAGATACCTGCTCGACCTCTCCTTTATTTCACAAGTGGAGTCAAATGCAGCACACCAAAGCCTTGGGGGGTAGTTTTCCTCGTTAAGCATGCTCAAGACTATTTTTTTTTTAATTGCATTTTTTTCTTCTAATTTTTCTGGTGTTGACTTCTTATCATCTCTTCTTAACACTCCTTTTCCTGCTAGATTTAAGAGCTCTTTAGATGCCACTACTTTTCCCCCTTGAAGATGCTTGTACTCTGTAATCAAGTCACTTCTCAGTTTCATTCCTGATAAACTAAACAGAGGGTGCTACAAGGCTCACTGAAAAACATAGTGTTTTTTTTCCTAAATATCAATTATTTATTGTGTTTCCTTTGGTTTCTTTCTTTTGAGTTTTGCCACAATCCTTTAAAATTATAATTTTAGTTACAAACAAGCATCATGAAATTCAGTTAATAGATAATTCTCCCTGAGAGTGAGAGGAGTCAGAGAAGGGCAACAAAGCTGGTGAGGGGTCTGGAGAACATGTCTCATGAGAAGCAGCTGAGGGAACTGCGGTGGTTCAGCCTGGAGAAAAGGAGGCTGAGGGGAGACCTTCTTGCTCTCTATAACTCCCTGAAAGGAGGGTGTAGAGAGTTGGGGGTCGGTCTCTTCTCCCAAGTAACAGGAGACAGGACAAGAGTAAATGGCTCAAGCTGTGCCAGGGAAATGAGGGAAAATTTCTTTACTGAAAGGGTTGTCAAACATTGGAACAGGCTGCCCAGAGAAGTGGTTGAGTCACCATCCCTGGAGGTGTTTAAAAGATGGGTAGATGTGGTGCTGAGGGACATGGTTTAGCAGTAACTTGGCAGTGCTGGGTTAATGCTTGGACCTGATGATCTTAAAAAGTCTCTTCCAACCTAAATGATCCTATAATTCTATGATTCTATGATTCTAGGAATACACCAGGACTGTACAAGCCACACGGGACTGTGATGTATGTTCACACAGAGCTTGCACCACGAGGGCCAAATACCCTCACAGCCCCTAAATGACTCTTCCCAGGTGTGTGAGTGGCTGAATGTCCTTCACGAGCGCTCAGCTTCGCAGAAATCATCTCCTGGCTCCAACAGTGTCAAAGATCTGACACCTGCAGCAGGCAGAGAGGAACATATGGCACTTTGTCCCCTCCACACACGAGTGTCATTCCTGGTACTAATGAGATAAGTGGAAGTGTCTGCTGTTGGCAACAACAGGACATCAGAAAACAACACAACTCATTGTGCACGACACACTGGTAAAAAGCGCTATTGTTATGGACCACCAGCCCAGCCCACAGATACAGCTTAATTAAAGGAATTGAAGAGTCTTAATTAACATCACTCAAAACCTCAGGTATTCAAATCCATTTGCAGAACCACAAGTGGTGAAAATTCTTTATTTATTCCGTCTTTCTTGATAAATCTTTCTGAGCTCAGCTTCCTCTTAGCTGAGAGCATCCATCCTTGCCAACTTTGCTACGCTTCTCCACCAGCCTCAGCCTAAATTGGAGTGACCTGACAAAAAAACCCACCACTTTTCAATGTGCATGTTTCCCTGGATTTTACAGGGACAGGGAGAGGTTTTCCTCCTCCTGCCTCCTGAATAGAAATTGTTTTAAGAGCTGGTATGCTGCTGATGCAATCCTGTTTCTTTAGAAAGAACATGCACAAAGACCTGTTCCTCAAGTGCAATAAAATGAGAAGGAGAAAAAAAAAAACATCACAAAACCACTAAATCAGCCATCAGTTTCTTTTCAAGCTGCCTCTCTGGCAAGATCTGTAGCCCAAAGCCTCCTGTCCATCCGAGCACTGCCACGGCCACCCCTCCAGCCACTTTTTTCTTTCCATTCTGCAGGGTGAGAGCTTTTATCATCTGCAGAATGGAGTTTAAGTATTCCTTAAGTTATTTTCCAAAGCCTGCACACCCGTCAGCTTTGGGAAAGGGAGGTTATCACCACCAGGAGCCAGCCAGCAGATTCCTAAATACTTTGGAAAATAACGAGTATTACCCCCAAAACCTTTGCTGGCTCTTTGTTGCTGCAATTACTGCAGGAAACAAAGGTGCTGCTAATGTTGGGGTAAAGTGTGATTCCACTTCTTATTGACTTCACATTTCTGCGTTGCCTTTTTTTTTTTTTTTTTTTACTGTTCTCCCTTATGCAAGACCTTGAGTATTTATTTTGACAGCTTACATTATTCAGCAAGCAATTAAACTTTCAAATGTATTGTGTTCTCATAGCTTAAAATAGCTTTGGCAACATCAGTAGGGTTTCTCAATCCCCCACGGAATGAAGATAAAGAACATCTCTCCTGGACTTTTTTTTTTTTTTTTTCCCCAGGTTGCTTTTTTTACGCAAATACAGTATTTTAGAGAGTCTTTACGTTTTGACGTCCTTACACAAACCAAGCAAATACTACCCCTGGAATTTCCCAAAGAGTTAAAATGGCAGCAGGTAAACAGAATGTGAAATAGGATAATGGAAGGAAACAGGAGGAGCCTGATGAACAAACTAGACTGGCCAACTCCACAAGTTCATCTTGTTTCTGGCCCTACCTGTTCCACGTACGCTCCTGCGGAACGTTGCCAGTGGGAGAGAGAAAAAGATCTCCAGGGTTCAGTTCAAAGAAAGAATTAAACTAATTGTGTTCATGCTAAAAAGCTGTGGGCTGATACCACCACAGCTGGTTGGAAGCGAATGCAGAACAGAGCCCTGAACCTCTTCTGAATTGTCCCCACCAACTCCAAAGCCTTTGTTTGAAGAAGTCCTTTCAAGAAGACAAGGAAATATAAGGTACCAAAACCAAACACTTGCAGTTCCTCCATGTTTCCAAATCCAACTCCGAAGCTGTTTGCCACCTTTTACCACCTCCCTAAACCTCCAAGTTTTGCCAGCTGCAAAACGAGATCTCGTGTCATCTACTCTTCCTTTTATGCTGGCAATCACCACCCACGCGAGTGCCACCTCTGCTCATTGCTGGGGCCGGGCGTGCAGATGCACATTCCTGCTAATGCCACCGAGCTGCTCATCCCCAGAGAGAGCCTTTAGCAGGCAATTAGCTGTTCAATTCCAGGTTACTAACATTAAGGTTACTAATTTGCTTCTCCCATCAGATGGTGCTTAAGGAGAGCTAGGACAGCTTTTAGACACTAGGACAGCTTTTAGACGTTCCTGCTAGCTTTTAAATGAGATGGAAAGAATCAGGACAAGTCCTACACCAGAAGGTTTGGGGTTTTTTACAGCTCCATGGTGTTGGGAGGAGAGGGGAAGGGAGGGGAAGAGGGAAGGGAAGGGAGAAGGGAAG
>NW_015094509.1:28737640-28939330 GCF_001431845.1 Calidris pugnax
GAAGGGAAGGGAAGGGAAGGGAAGGGAAGGGAAGGGAAGGGAAGGGGGAAGAGGGAAGGGGAGCAGTGGAAAGTCCTGCATGAGATTCACATGATGACGTCCCACGGTTACTATTATTTCTTCTACTGTTTAACATCCCAGTGACGTTAGACAGAGGGACTCATACCTGGGAGTGAGCTGTAACTGGTTATTATACTTGTCACCTCCCTGTAAACACACCTTAGCTGTCTCTGCTCAATAGAGAAAGGATTAGCTGTTATTTATTCCCCCTGCCATTTAACGTGAGACAATCTCCTTTCCTCCCTCGGGTAATCTCTGCACCCCTGTAATTTATTGTCCTACTCCTCCTCAAGGCTTCAACCACCCAGTCCCAGGGAAGAAGAGGCACGCAATGCTTCAGCTGACAGAGTTAAAACTTCCCTTAGATTTTCCATCCACTCCTTATGAAGGATGTATTTGCAGAGCACTTTGCAAGCAGAGGTTTCCCAAAAGCATCTTCTGCAGCCCCAGGAGCACCGCAATACGCTCCCACCCAGGAAACACAACAGCCCCAAACACTTGCAGAAAAAGGAGGTTTTTCTCCTAGAATACCCTGGACAATCTCCCTCCTTTCCCAAGGTAAAAAGTAGTAATTTGCTGTAGTTGTAATGGTCTGAGAACACGTGTAAAACAACATTTTGAGCCAGAGGTAATATTTTTTATCAAAATGAGTAGCAGAGCTGGCAGAAGCTTCAGGCCTACAAGACAGGTCTTGTACATCCGAAGAAAACTCATCTATTTTTCCAACTCTAACACCTGCTCTAATAAAAGATGCTAACTCTATCTACAAGCCCAATGAAAGCAAGACAAGCTCTTTAATATCCAGTCTGAGCTAGACCAGTTCCTGCTGAACAGCACAGTACCTGCCTTTACAGGCAAAACCTAAGCTGGGTCTGCTACCACCATCCTCCTCCTCCTCATTTCATACCCACACACGCTCTACACAAAGCACTGCTTCTCTGACTTCCTCTGCAAATCCAGCATTAAGGCTGCTAATGCACACACACAGCAACTATTATTCCTTTCCATTAATATAAGAAAATGAATGTAAAAAGAAAAGCCGCCTCTAATTTGAGGCTCTGCAGGGGAAGCTCTTTTGCAAAACTGGCAGGTTCCCCTCGCTGCCTTCTCCCTTCTTCAACTTGAGCAGAAGGTGGGAAGGTGAGGAGCATGGACTTCAATTAACACTCAGGCATTCACAAAGGAGAGAGAAGGGGCACCCCATGCTGAAGACCTCAAATTTGGTCTCTGAAAGGTAGCTGAGGTCTTAAAACCTTGGCGTTTCAGATGAGCCACAAAATTTATAGCCTCCTGTCCACCCATGTCATCTCACAACCCTCGAGGAAGTCAAGGATGGTGAGAGATGGTGAGTGAGGGAGCATGGAACTGTCCCATCGCTCAGGCAGGCATGGTTGGTTGCCATATCCCATTGATTTTTCCTTTTGTATCCACCATTCTGAACACATTAAATCCTCAGATGCTGGATCCTCATCACCCCCTCTCAAATCAAACAATTACTCCATGAAGAACTGAAGTCAGCCTATGGGGCTTGTTTCAGGAGCAAGTCAACATTCGCATGGCTGGAGCTGGCTTTTATCAACCTGTGGTTTCAATAAGAGAAATTTCTTCATAGAAAAAGCCACAATGACTAATTGGGTTGCAGGTGTCCCTCTTCCCTCCTCTTCAGACATCAGCGCCATCCTATTTGCCTTTTGTGAATACACACCAGGGCTCTCAGTCCAGCATCGCATCAGCTCACACTTGGCTTTCAAGTAGCCCCTGGAGAGGAAGAGCCTTCTCCTTCCATATCCCTCAAAGATTGGATTATGGAGGTCAGTCATCACAAACCCTTTTGCATCCCGAAGTGATTGATTGCCACCCGGACTGTCCTCAGACGAGTAATGAGCTGCAACCATTAGTCTAATGTGCATGACAGAGAAAGTCTAATTAACAAATTATATTTTTATATGAAATTTAAGATTCAGTGTGTGCAGATGATTATACAGAGTTTGAATACCACCCTGCCTGGCAGAGAAAGACAAATTGTTTTAACTCCCATTAGTTTTATAACTTCCTAATAGTTTAGTTCAGTGCCAGGGCAATCAAAAGTCCCAGGGGAAGACATTGAGAGATCCTTTGGAGTAAACCAAAAACACAGTAGGAACTGGAAGAGGTATCAGAAAATGAAGGGAACTCCCAGAAGAAAAAAAAAAAAAAACAACTCAAACCCTCTTCAAACAAGCATTAGCAGATACCACACCATGCCTTGAATCAACGCCGATGCTCCATCTCCTCAGCACACCTGCACTCCCAGAGAGCATTTACTAGATGTAGGACTCAATACTCCATCAACGAGGGGGTGAGCATCCCTGGGAAACACTGTCCATCATGATCCCACACACAATGGTGGAAAGGCCATTTTTAACAGAAAAAGATCTTTTTTTCCAGCAGCTTAAGGCGATGGGAAAGCCAGTCTCCAAGCCATGAGCATCAGCTGGTGGTGACAGCTGGGACATGACTGATTAATATAAAACTTTGGTCAAGAAATTTTTTTATTAAGGTGGCCTCATCAAATTCCATGTGACAGAGCTTCTCTGCAACACAGCTGTCCATGTATATGGGCAACAGAGATGAGACCTCACAGGAAAATATCTGTATTTGATAACTTTCTCTTTGAATCATGGAATAATTCATGTTGGATGGGACCACTGGTGGTCATTTGGTCAAGTTCTCAGCTTGATGCAAGACCAGTTCCAAAGACTCAGAAGGTTCTTGAGGGCTTTGCAACCATCCCTGTGCATTATACACAAGAAGAGATAGGGATGGCTGCTAAACTGCAAGCAACTATCGGATACCCTGGTGCAACTCATTTGTGAAGACCTGGCTCTCATGGAGAAAAACCAGCACACAACATCCATGTCCTGCCCTCTCTTGGCCCTCTCCACTTTCTTCCCCCGTCTGCTTTCACACCACCTAGTTGCATAGTTTAAATCACCTAAATACAAAGAGAACACAGATAATTCAAGCTCAAGCTGGGCTTTGTAACCACCAGTACACACCAAGGTTTGTATCTCATCTTTCCTTCATCACTATAACCAGATGGAGGCCATATCTAGATTCAGCGGATATAGAGAAAAGACAAAACAGGCAAGATGAGGGGAATCCTAGTATGGAAAAGCCAAAGAGCTGAAATTTTCTACTTCCGTTTGATATCATAGAATCATAGAATTGTCTAGGTTGGAAGAGACCCTTGGGATCATCGAGTTCAACCATCTCCCCTACTCTACAAAGTTCTCCCCTACACCATATCCCCCAACACTACATCTAAATGGCTCTTAAACACATCCAGGGATGGTGACTCAACCACCTCCCTGGGCAGCCTGTTCCAATGCCCGACCACTCTTTCTGTGAAAAATTATTTCCTAATGTTCAGTCTAAACCTCCCCTGTTGGAGCTTGAAGCCATTCCCTCTCGTTCTATCATTAATTACCTGTGAGAAGAGACCAGCACCAACCTCTCCACAGTGTCCTTTCAAGTAGTTGTAGAGAGTGATGAGGTCTCCCCTCAGCCTCCTCTTCCTCAAACTAAACACTGAAAATATATTTATTTTCAGCGGGAATAATTTGAAATTTAAAAGGTATGAAAAAATAGTGAGCATCGCCTTCACCCCAAATAAAAAAAAAACCCACACATTTCCATACTTAATTAAACAACTCCCGTCCTCAATGCTTTTTCTCTAAGCACACCCTTCTTTTTGTTCAGGGATACAGACATATTTACAGCACTCGAGGAAGAATTTTTGACAATAAAGGAAACTATAGAAGACTCTTTGCTTGCTCCTGCCGCATATTGAATAGCAAGTACCGTTTATTTCTTGCCCTTAGATTTAATGAACAACCCTGGGAAAAAGGGGCTACACTCCTGATGTGTCAACAGGATTTCACTTTCAAAGAACCATAATGCCCGGTTCTCGCAAGACATTTCTAATTAGGGACACATTGGTCACTCAGAGTCATTCATCCCCTATTTGAAATGCAATTCCCAAATCTGAAAGGACTGGGCAAAACACTGTGTCATTTATTATACTGACCTTAACTCTTAACAACGTCTCAAAATTAGCCTCAATCCTGTTTTCTGGGACAATCCTGGTTATTGTAATTTGCCTACTAGCTATGAACAAACAGGTCACATAGTTTTATTAGTCACCCCAACATTTATTGCTTCTGCTTGGTGGTGTGACTAGAAAGGTAGTCAGTAAATAAGATTTTGCCATTATTTAGTAAAAAAGCCACAGGCTTTGGCCTGACCTGACAGTGCAAGGTCTCAAGAACTTGTCGGAGCTTGTCTTGACCTGAGCTCATCTGAGCTTATTTTAGCTGCAATAACACTTGTGTGGACAATTGCAACCGTCCAAGTTTGTGCTGGTTTAGTGTCAGTTTATAGTGATAACATATAGTTATTCAGTTTGTGGCTCTAGAGTAAGACGAGGTGTAGAGAAGCACAAACATGAGATGGTACCAGACGTTCTTGTCTGTAAACACAACTCATCACGGTTCATCACTGCCTTGTGAACCAGATAACACCAACTTTAGAGAGACAATAGAGAAGAGGAAGCCTCAATAACTGGCAACAAACAAGAGAAAAGTAATCACAACTATAACTGTATTATTGATTAACCTTTCCGGAGCAATTGAGTAACTTGGACAATCAGACTGTTAAAGCAAGAACTGGACTAACAACAAAACCATGGCTCCATGAAGATGGAATGCTCCTTTTTGACCCTAACAAGATCTGAGGGAGTAAAAAAACGCGCAGTGTCATGGTGCTGCAAGTTGGGGGTCACTGGAAGGTGCTGGGGACACATTTCCATGGAAATCCAAGGCCTTGATGGATCCTGCTACGTCCTTCGGTCCCCGAACCGCTGCTATAGTGCTGACCTGAGAGACACAGCCCTGCTTTGAAAGTGAAATACTGATTCTGACAGCGACTGAAATACCTCCCAGCAATCTTTCCTCATTCTTATTACTATTACAACTGCTCCTGGCACAGCTGCTGTCCCAATGAGGTAAACATTGGAGGAGTTTTATGCACCTTATTTTGATATTCAAAGGACTGCTGACTAAAACCCTAATAAATACCAGGAGCTTGGACATCATCGCAGTGAAGGCAGAATAGAGATAAATTTAGGTATGTGCCAACACCAAGTGCTCAGGCCGTGATGAATTATTTTAGGCTTGGAACTTCAGTCGCAATATTTCACCCAGAAATACCGGCTTTAGCCAAGGACTCAAGACCAAATATAAACCCAGCTACTTCACCAGGCTGAAGGGCAGACCCAATCCATTTATACAGAACATTCACTGTCCTTTTATCATATAATTTATGTCAATTTAAGTGTTCTTTGGTTGTTATTTTTTGTTTTCATTTTAAATATACATTTACACCACGAAATATTTCTCAAGAATGGAGGTTTTTTATCTGAGGAACAGCAGAGCCCAAGATGGGGCAGGGACACCCCAGAGGGACTGCAGCCATGGGTGGATTTTTGCTGTGCACATTTTCCAACTACTCAGGTTATTTATCAAAGCAAATAAACGAATAACATCCCAAAATAAACAAGTAAATTAATGCCAGCAGGCCTTTTGGAGTGTGTTTAAATCAGGCATCCCCTAATTACTACCTTAAGGAGCGCTGCACACCCACCACGCGTATTGCTGCTGGAGTGTAGAGCAACGTGCACCGACTTCCCTCCTGAAGCACCTCTGCCCATGCAAAATCTGGCAGAACAGGGCAAAAAAGAGGCTTTTCTTAGCTTACTTCTGTTAATCCTACTGAAAGCATGGAAACGCTTTCTGGTCAGAAGGCAAAAAGCTCAAATCTGGAGGTTGGGGATGAGCAGAGGGAAGGACAGAGGGGAAGGGAAGGGAAGGGAAGGGAAGGGAAGGGAGAAGAGAGAATGCTTTCAGTTGGAAGGGACCTCCAATGATCATCTAGTCCAACTGCCCAACCCATTCAGGGCTGACCAAAAGTTAAAGCATGTCATTATTGTTCACATGCCTCTTAAGAAACACTGGGCATTGGGGCATTGACCACCTCTCTAGGAAGCTTCAACCCATTCAGGGCTGACCAAAAGTTAAAGCATGTCATTATTGTTCACATGCCTCTTAAGAAACACTGGGCATTGGGGCATTGACCACCTCTCTAGGAAGCTTTTTCCAGGGTTTCACCACCCTCTCAGCAAATAAATGCTTCCTAATGTCCAGTCTGAGCCTCCTGTGGTGCAGCTTTGAACCTTTCCCACACACCCTACCACTGGATCCCAGGGAGAAGAGCTCAGCATCTCCCTCTCCACATCTCCTCCTCAGGAAGCTGTAGAGAGCCATGAGGTCACCTTTCAGCCTCCTTTTCTCCAAACTAGACAAACTCAAGAGTCCTCAGCCGCTCTTCACAGGACATTCCAGCTCTTTCACCAGCTTTGTTGCCCTCCTCTGGATGCATTCCAGACCTTCATGGGCTTCTTAAGCTGTGGGGCTCAGAACTGCACACAGTACTCGAGGTGAAGCCACACCAACGCTAAACACAGCAGGAAGATAACTCTTTTTGACCAGTTGTGATGCGTTTGATGCCCCCAAGGACGTGGTTTGCTCTCTTTGCTGCCAGGGCACATGGCTGACTCCTGTGGAGCCTCCTGTCAACATGCCCTCCTTTACCCATGAATTCACAGAATCACAGAATCTTCTAGGTTGGAAGGGACCTTAAAGATCATCTTGTCCAACCGTCAACCTAACTTTGACAAAAATAAACACCCACACAACAAACAAAAAGCATCACCATCACTAAACCATACCTCCCATCAACCCGTCTTTGGAACACCTCCAGGGATGGTGCCTCAACCACCTCCCTGGGCAGCCCAGTCCAATGCCTGATAACCCTTTCAGTGAAAAATTTTTTCCTAATATCCAGCCTGAACCTCCCCTGGCGTAACTTGAGGCCATTTCCTCTCGTCCTGTCGCCTGTGACTTGGGAGAAGAGACCGACCCCCACCTCTCTACACCCTCCTTTCAGGGAGTTGGAGAGAGCAAGAAGGTCTCCCCTCAGCCTCCTCTTCTCCAGGCTGAATAACCCCAGCTCCCTCAGCCTCTCCTCATAAGACTTGTGCTCCAATTCCTGCTTTCCCATTATAAAGGTGCCTGGAGAGTGAATGGAGAAAATAACGTGGACTATTGTACCTACATCTCGTACCTTCATCTTTAAAAAGGGAGGTTTCAACATCATCCAAAAGCTTAAAGCCTCAATCAGTATCATCATCACCTGCTTCGTTAGGGGCAGGGGGGTGGTCAAGGCTCCTCTGTCTCCCTAAAAACTCAAGAGCAAGCAGGAAGGTGGTAACACCCCCAATTAGTCATTTTGCACCGCAGCATTTTTAAAGACACCGTTACAAATTGTTTAGAAGGAAATAGTTTGGGGATACACACAGAGATGCACTAAAGCATCAGGTTAAAGAGATTTCAGAGAGGATTTGCTTTACTATCTTCAAGTGCCATAGAGGTACAGAAGGTTGGGTTTTTTTCTCCCCTGAATAAAACAGGGATTGGGATGGCCTTGAGGCCAGTCTGCAGGCTTTGTAGGTAAACAGAAAGGATCATGTATTTTGTTTGTTTGTCCTTGTTCTCACCAATCTAGGTTTCAAAAGCCAGAGGAAAACGTTCCACGATACGCACAGCTCCGACTCTGCAGCCGTGTGTTAACAGCACCACGAAACCGAAGAAAGGAAAATGATTAAAAAAGGATTAAAAATAATCTGCTGGTTGTTGTTCCCTACATTGAGTAATCACAGCTGCGACAAGTAAATTGGATTAAAAATTACTCCAGTCCTCAAAAAAAAACCCCAGTAAACAAACCCACAAAAATGCCCTAACCCACAACTGAAGAAAAATACCACTCATTACAAATAGTGTACAAGCTCCCAAGCCCTTTAACATTTATATACTGAACAGAACCCCTTTAATCTATACAAAAGGCCACACACAAACCCCAGGTGAGCAGACATCTACCTAAATGCCCATGTTTTTGATCAAAACTTAAAGGTTTAGTTAAGCCAACCATTTATAAAATGAGTCATCGGTGGTAACGGGGAACTAACATACCTATGAAATCTGCACTTAATTAAGAAAGCTGTGAGACATGAGTATATTAAATCTTTGGGTCAGAAAACCATCAGAAAGGGTACGCAAGAAAAGAAATTCACAACTGTAATAAATAACGATGCGCAGGATACAAACGACGAGGCAGGGAGCTCAGGGCACAGACGTGCTACTGCTTCCACCAAGGTGGAAAGTGTTGGGCTATAAAAGCCCTGAAGTCATATTTGCATAAGGCAAGAAAGTTCACGGAGAAAGGGAGCCATTTTCGTTAAGCCAATTGATGAGGGAGGGAAGAAAGGGCATGAAAAAAGCCAACACGAGTGCTCATGGGTACATACGAAAGGATGGAGCCAGCTTTCCTTATTTTCATTCAACTTTATTATGTACAGCACTTTCTCCAAGTCAGTCCTGTTCCTCATTTCACCCAGGAATTATTCAGAGTTTGTGTTTTCTAGGCATCTTTGCGATTTTACAATCATCTTACACTGTGCCAAGGGTAGTTTAAAATGTAATATGAGGTTCTTTACTCGCGTTATTTATTTTTCCTGGTTTCTCCCGACACTGTTTTTGTTCTTGCTTAGGCAAACTTTGATTTCAGCTGGAAACTCTATTCCTCCATGAAAACAGGAGGCGATGGGGAAAACAGTGAGCCGTTCACACGCTCGTCATACATCTCTCCTCTCTCACAATAAACAGTCCATCATGTTCCAGCTCCCCCTCACGCTGATGATTTTCCCACTCTACAAATGCCAGATTTAATGCCTCCTTCAGCTCCTACTCCCCTCTTTCTGCTTCCATTCGTACCATCATTTCTGAATAAAATGCTGCCTGTATCATCATTTATTAAGCTACCACGTTTTCTTGATAGGTCCAACAGCTCATACTAATGGTAATAAGACACAGTCTGTTCAGAGAAACCTCAGAGAAGAACGTCACATCAGAAACTGCGGAGCTTCTCCTGGGAGACTCAAGTGGAGTCTCCTTTCTAGGGCGATATTCACATATAAAACACCACAAAGCTGGCAAACCTGCCTGCTTACACTCCTCCTCTTCCCATTTTCTTTCTGCAGGGGATGAGGAGAGCGAGTTGCTATACCCTAATGTTATTTGGGTATATTCTGGCTCCCGTTGAGCTCCATCTGACTCCGTAACTGCTCCTATCAGGTGTTAATCAACATGCAAAAGCAGCAGATTTGGCCACGACCCAGCAAGGACAACTTCTGGTGGACAATTCAGAGCATCCCACATTACAGAATCACGGAATCACACAATGGTAAGGGTTGGAAGGGACCTTCAGAGATCATCTAGTCCAACCTCCCTGCCAAAGCAGGTCCACCCAGAGCAGGCTGGACAGGAACGCATCCAGAAGGGTTTGGAATATCTCCAGAGAAGAAGACATACAACAGAGAAACCAGCTCTTTGGGCCATGTCTTCATTCTCATATCTTGATTCTTTCTAATCAGCACTAAATAATTTCCTAATGCTTTAGAAAAAGTTAGGGCTGAGCCAACAAAGTCTTATGTCTTGAACTTGACCATTCTAAGAGCTACAAAGACGATGAGGGGCCTGGAGCATCTCTCTTATGATGAAAGGCTGAGGTACTTGGGTCTTGGGTCTGGAGAAGAGAAGACTGAGGGGGGATCTGATCAACGCCTATAAATACTTAAAGGGTGGGTGTCAAGAGGATGGGGCCAGTTTTTTTTCCGTGGTGCCCAGTAACAGGACAAGAGGAAATGGGCACAAACTTTAACATAAGTTCCATCTAAACATGAAAAGGAAATTCTTTACTTTGAGGGTAGCAGAGCCCTGGAACAGGCTGCCCAGAGAGGTGGTGGAGTCTCCATCTCTAGAGATGTTCAAAACCCACCTGGACATGTTCCTGTGCAACCTGTTCTAGGTGGACCTGCTTTGGCAGGAGGGTTGGACTAGGTGATCTCCAGAGGCCCCTTCCAACCCTATAGTACTCTGCAGTTCTGTGACTCTGTGATTCCGCTGCCTAAAACCTAGGAAAAAAATCAATTTGAACACTGAGAAAATTCCCTGAGAGCAGCAAACCTCTAAACAAGAGAAGTACATTCCCCACTCCACGCAATTACACGGCAATAAATTAACTTTCCTTGGGGGGTACTTGTCATTCGCCTCGAGTCCTGCAGAATACTGAGGGAGAATACAAGAAAAGAGGCAGGGCACCCGTGTGGGCTTTTCAGCAACGCTCCCCATCTGCACAGGAATAATCTGCTTTTGCTGAGCAGGCACAGCAGCTCATGCATAAAGCAGGTCTTCCTCGTGCTTTCCATCTCGCAGGAGCCTATAGACAGGTTTACATAGAATCATAGAATCATAGAATCATTCAGGTTGGAAGAGACCCTTGAGATCATCGAGTCCAACCATCTACCCTACTCTACAAAGTCCTCCCCTACACCATATCCCTCAGTACCCCATCTAAACATCCCTTAAACACAGCCAGGGACGGTGACTCAACCACCTCCCTGGGCAGCCTGTTCCAATGCCCGACCACTCTTTCAGTGAAAAATTCCTTCCTAATGTTCAATCTAAACCTCCCCTGTTGGAGCTTGAAGCCATTCCCTCTCGTTCTGTCACTAATTACCTGTGAGAAGAGACCAGCACCAACCTCTCTACAGTGTCCTTTCAAGAAGTTGTAGAGAGTGATGAGGTCTCCCCTCAGCCTCCTCTTCCTCATACTAAACAGCCCCAGCTCCTTCAGCCGCTCTTCATATGATTTGTCTTCCAGGCCCTTCACTAGTTTCGTTGCCCTCCTCTGCACTCGCTCCAGCACCTCGAGATCTCTCTTGGATTGAGGTGCCCAAAACTGGACACAATACTCGAGGTGTGGCCTCACCAGTGCCGAGTACAGGGGCATAATCACCTCCCTACTTCTGCTGGTCACACTATTTCTAATACAAGCCAGAATGCCATTGGCTTTCTTGGCCACCTGGGCATTTGGATGGGGAGACTTGGCAAAAACTGCTCGGACCAGTCTAGAGAAAACGTACTCTCTCTGAGAAGGAAATCTGGGCGACTGCACCAAGAGATGCTCTGGCTTTCTAACAGCTGCACAATCGCTCTCATCGAGCAGCTGGATTCAGGAGTATTTTCACAAGCAAATATATGTGTTTTGTTTTTAGCAGGGTATAAGCATCCCTGACAAGCACAAGCATCTCTTCTCTCTATCCATCATCTCGCCAGCTGACAAGTGTGAGAAGAGCACTGTACATACTCATTTCATGTCTAAACAACAAAGGAAAAAAATAGGCTCAGCAGTCGTAAACGAGAGAAGATCTCAATACTAAAATATTCCATGTTTAATGAATTCTACACATTTGAAAGGGAAGAGGAGGTGTATAACCCTATGACTGTATATCCTGGTTATCCACATACCTAAAGTGATCCCTGCTCCAGTTGTTATATACGTTATCTGTATGTTGCAGGACAAAGCAGGAGGAAACCTTCCCAGTGGCAGCAGAAACTATCACAGCAGGACCAGTCCCTGCACTCCACTGGCCACAAACCCTGTTCCTTAAACCACAGCTGCTTAATGGGATTTTAGATGAATGAAAACCCCAAATACAAATTATTTTGGTTTCACTTCATCTCCTTTGGTGCCTCAGGTCTGTCTGGCCACTCCTCACCCCAACACACAAGGCATTTGGAAATGCAATATGAAGTTATTATTATATATAGCTAATAAAGTGATTTACATATTTATCTAAGGGTGTCTACATAGTGTACACAGACCCACATATATATACTTTCATACACAATTTATCTACAGTTACGTATTTGGAAAAAAAAAAGTTAAATACTAAAAAAAAATACTTGGTTATACTGCTTGAGCAGAAAGAAACCAAGCCCCAGTGGGTACATAAAAATTAGGGTGAAATAGAGCTGACATTTCCTTGGTTGTGACTAATGAGCAGCAGATGTGACGCGTACTTGGAGCACTTCTCTCTCAGGCAATGGCCACAGCTATATGGGTGGGACTGGGATTAGTGGGTGGCAATATTAGACCCCATCTCCCAGTCTCTCCTGGCTCAGTGTACAAGTGGACTTAGATTTGAGGAGAGATGTGATCCAAAACTCCATAGCTGTCTATAGAGAGGAAGCCACCACAGGAAGAGCTGTGTTATAGAAAATAGGTGAATTTGGCCATGGGTTTTGCTTTAAATCAGCTGTCAAAGCCAAGATGGAATCCTGGGATTAAGCTGCCTTGTGTGCCATCCCCCCAGCAGATCAGCTTGGATAGAATCATAGAATTGTCAGGGTTGGAAGGGACCTTTAAGATCATCTAGTCCAACCATCAACGTAACACTGATAAAAAAACGTCGCTAAACCATGTCACTAAGCACCATGTCAACCCATCTTCTAAATACCTCCAGGGATGGCGCCTCAACCATCTCCCTGGGAAGCCCATTCCAAGGCTTAAAAACCCTTTCTGTGTAAAAATTTTTCGCAATATCCAATCTGAACCTCCCCTGGTGCAACTTGAGGCCAGTTCCTCTTGTCCTGTCGCCTGTGACTTGGGAGAAGAGACCGACCCCCACTTCCCTACAACCTCCTTTCGGGGAGTTGTAGAGAACAAGAAGGTCTCCCCTCAGCCTCCTTTTCTCTAGGCTGAACAACCCCAGCTCCCTCAGCTGCTTCTTGTGGAGAACTTCTCACAAGAGTTGTTCTCCAGATCCCTCACCAGCATGAAAACATGAAAACACGTGGAAAATATCGCCCTACATCTCTTGGCTTCTCTCTTCTCCTGCAGCAATGAGCCAGGCGACATTTCCTACAAGGCAGGACAGGGAAAGGCCACAGTCCTGAAGTCCGTCACCTCCGCCCAAAGCATCCACCCCTTGTTTTGCCAGATGTAGAATGGGCAGAAGCATCCTGACCCTTCTCAGAAGCCATGTGCTTGTTGTGGGAACTGTGGTGGGTGACACATGCCCAGTCTGATGCCCAAAAGCATTTCCAATGCCACAACCCAACCACTCATCCCAAGAGCATCATCAGCAGACACTATCTTCTCACCAATCCTGTTGTCAATCCATCTGTCAAACTCTTCACTGTTTAAACAAAGCAAGGCAGCTCAGGAGGGGCACGGACAGCCGACAGCTTTTAGAAGAGCATCTTCCAAGTTTTCTTTTTTATTTTTTATCAATTCCTTATAAACCCATTTTTCCTCCCTCATCTTCCTCCCACTAAGTAGAAAACCACTACAGCAAGTAAAATGCCAGCGGCAGCAGTGCTCTTGCCATAAAAGCAGATGCTTTTTTAATTGTCCATCTCTCAGGCATAATTGAATGAAGACACAGATGAAACTGACTGCAGCACATGTGTCAAGGGAGGGAGCTTTCCTCATCTGATGCGAGAGGAAAAGAAATCTCCGTCTACCAGCCTGATGAAATGCAGTAATTTAGCTGGATCCACTCAAGTTCATTTTTCAGTGCCACAATTAGCATGGTACGGTCCTGTAATGTGGTAACCTTTAACCTGTGACCCAGTTTTCTGGTTTTATGGCTCGTTAGCAGCGTCATCACTCCAGCATAGCCAAGAAAAAGGAGACATATACGGAATCTGGGCTCCATAGTAAGGGAGCACCTCAGTAAAATGCAAGGGCATCTACTCACCTACTTAAGACTAACATTTCTGGTCCTATTCCAATCATACCTGCACAGGAGAAAAAGGTTATTTCTTTTTCTGGTCATTTCCTCATTGCCGGAAACCTTTTCTCTTGTCATCCCAGTCAGCTCTAGATTTAACCAGGACGCAAAGACCCTGCGCTCCCAGCTCCGTGTGAAATCACATTCAATAAAGAAGGTTAACAACCAGAATACTGGTAAAAAAGGATAAGAAAAAAAAAATAGAGAAAAAATATTGAGGCTTCTTTTTAATTAAACTTGGTTTGCTATTTGACTGAGCCTTTCATACAAGACTGCTTCCCAACTTTGTGATTAATTCACTGTAAAACCTTAAAAACTCACAAGGCTTACTTTGTCCATCTGCAAAATGGAGAAATAAAACCAGGACCTAGATTTTCAGCATTTCTACTGAGGCTTTTAAAATGTCTGTTGCTATAGTACTGTGAAATCTTTTTACAAATGAGTCTGAAATATTATCAGCATTCCAAGAGGTAAGTACAAAAAAAAAAAAAAAGAAAAGAAATCACTATTTTTTCCCCGTGTCCTTTACAACCTTTAAACCTAGATTTGTAATTGAAGTGCAAACTGACCTTTATAAACTGTTCAGCATCACTAAAATACATTATTCTACAGGGCTTGGGGGAATTTGACATGCTCAGCAATTCGATAATCTCACTTTCTTTCATTTATGTTCTTCAGACAATGTGACATAGCTGGATTTTCCCTCTACTCCAGACACAAATCAAGCAGGAGAGGCTGAGGAGCTTTATCAACACTATAATCTAAATCTCCTGTCAACTTGCTGCTGTAACATGCTTTTTGGCAAATAACTCAGCTCTTTTGCCCACCTTCTCAAACATTTCAGCAGCTACTACTAACCCATATTCAACCCCATTTGCAATCTGCTGCCTCAGATGGTTAAATGGCCCATGTACAGAAATGATACATCCTCACCAGTTCAACCATCTGAGATGGTTTTATCTCTAACCTTGCCATATAATTGTAGAATCATAGAACCGTTTAGGTTGGAAAAGACCTTTAAGGTCATCAAGTCCAACCATTAACCCAGCACTGCCAAGTTACCACTAAACCATGTCTCTCAGCACCACATTTACATGTCTTCTAAATACCTCCAGGGATGGTGATTCCACCACCTCCCTGAGGAGCTTGTTCCAAAGTTTGATAACCCTTTTGGTGAAGAAATATTTCCTACTATCCAATCTAGACCTCTCCTGGCACAACTTGAGGCCATTTCCTCTTGTCCTATCGCTTGTAACTTGGGAGAATAGAGAGTCCCCCATCTCATTACACCCTCCTTTCAGGGAGTTGTAGAGAGCGAGAAGGTCTCCCCTCAGCCTCCTCTTCTCCAGGCTGAACAACCCCAGTTCCCTCAGCCTCTCCTCATAAGACCTGTTCTCCAGACCCCTCACCAGCTCCGTCGCCCTCCTCTGGACACGCTCCAGCACCTCAATGTCTTTCCTTGTAGTGAGGGGCCCAAAACTGAACACAGTATTTGAGGTGCAGAATCTGCATCTGCAATGCAAAGCTGTGTGTCTGCTCTCATCTCCTTCTTTCCCTCAGAGACGGGTTTCACCTGAATGAGTGACACTGATTTACCTCTCCCCACCCCGCAGGCAGCACTGCTTGTGTCGATCAACCTTCCAGCAACCCGCACCCCTTTTCCTTTTATATTGTTGTTTAATCATCCCAGTCTCTGAAGTCCTGCATAAAGCCATGCTCAAAAAGGCATCCAAAACCAGCGAGCTTACTACCAAGGATCAGCTCTGTATTATTTTTGGCCAAACCCAGGATTTTTCAGTTTGCATCTCTTGGGAGCCAGCACCAGAAACAAAAGCTGTTGCTCCTTCTTCTCCTGCTACGTTTGCATTTCTCCTCCACCCCAGGTTTTGCCTCCAAGAAGCAAGACTGGACTCCAGCCACAATCACCTCCTCTCAAGGCAACACATTTCTCCAGTTTTCACCCAAAAGGGAGGATATTATCATTTCAACACCATCCCAAAGGGTGTTAGACAAGACTTTGGCGCACAAGGTTACCGTTTCCTGCAGCTTAAGAGAAAGGAAAAGAGGAATTCAGTTGAAACAAAACCCTCATTCAACGCAGTAGCCTTTGGATGCTTTAACAAGTTTCTTTCTTTGTCTGCACCTTTCCTAACGTGGTTGTTGCCATGGGACCAAGTGAACAGCTCTCCTGGTACTCAAACACTCAAACTTTATTGAACTGTTTACTGTTGCAAAGTGCAGGGGTCGCGTGTACGGTCCTCACCTCCTGGAATTATTTACTGTATTAATATTAATAAAATAACTTTTAAAGCAGGATGAAAATTCCTCCTCAGGTAGTTTAACCCCTAAGGATGTGCACTGGGGAACTAAGACTAGGTCCTTTTTCGTCATTATCTTAAATCTAGAAAGAAAATTCCCATTCTGACCTTGCAATCTAAGGAAGAGGCATGATATTACTTGTTCATTATTCTGCAAGACTGGATGCATGAAGATCACAGGATGCGAAGAGGCAAGCTGTCCATGTACAAGACTTGCATCTGTGTTTTGTGAACACTGGGAGAGTGAATATAAGGAGGCAGCATTATAAAATGTCCTGGTAAACTCACATAATCCCCTTGAGGTTTGACTTTCTTCAAAATAAAACACGCATGTTTGTCGAACGCTTGACCTTCCGCTTGGTTACTCAAGAAGAGGTCATGGACCCATGGCTGATGACAAGCATTTTGTGGAATAAATCTGCTAAGCCACAGACTAAATTCCAAAAGCTGAGACATTACTAACAACCAGTAAATCCTATATTAAAATTATCATTTCTTTAAAGAAGCCATGGCTTCTCTTTTCTTTTCTTTGTAGTTTTTATCTGGCATTATTCACTTCTCTTCCTCCAAGACATTTTCCCAAGGCGTATCCTCATGTGACTTCTCTAGTTCCACTTCAAACAAGGTAGAGAAAGGGAGACCTCTGAGATTTCAGAGAAGGACAACAAAGCTGGTGAGGGGTCTGGAGAACAAGTCCCGTGAGGAGTGGCTGAGGGAACTGGGGTTGTTCAGCCTGGAGAAAAGGAGGCTGAGGGGAGACCTTCTTGCTCTCTACAAATGCCTGAAAGGAGGGTGTACAGAGTTAGAGGTCGGTCTCTTCTCCCAGGTAACAGGAGACAGGACAAGAGGAAATGGCCTCAAGCTGTGCCAGGGGAGGTCTAGATTGGATATTAGGAAAGAATTGTTCACTGAAAGGGTTTTCAAACATTGGAACAGGCTGCCCAGGGAAGTGGTTGAGTCACCATCCCTGGAGGAATGACATGTAGATGTGGGGCTGAGGGACATGGTTTAGTGCTAACTTGGCAGTGCTGGGTTAACAGATGGACTTTGGATTTGATGATCTTGAGGGTCTCCTCCAACCAAAATGATTCTATGACGCTATTATTTCCTTCTGATCTTCAATTACTTCTCTCTGGAAGCATTACTTGCCAAAAGCCATCTCCTTACTCAGTTAAAATATCTGATGTCCACACAAATTGCCTAAAGATCTTATTAACTCCTGGTGGTTCCTCCTGCAGTGTGAAGATGAGTGTCTTTTCACAGAATGTTTATTATGGCCCTCACAGACCATGGGGAAAAAGGACTCATCCATTAGAGCACTGCAGCAAAAAAATGTGGCAACATTAGCAAGAGAAGGTGACTTCTTCACCAAGCAACAGCTCAGGAGATCCTCATAGTCCTCTCTGAGATTGGAGTCTACTGTTTTTCTTTCTATTTTTTTTTTCATCTCCAACCCAGCCAACCTTCCAGAGGATGCTAATTGCATCCCCAGATCGCCTGCAGAAACATGACTGAACAGATCAGCCAAAGACACAGATCATAACAAACGTCATCCCCGTTGACGGGGCCGCTGCTCCTGGTTCTGTGGCCAACATAAGACTCGGAGAATAAATGAGACCTTACACAAAGCCAAGAGAAGTATTCCAATAAACAGCACTGTGTTTGGATTAGCGTGTCAGACCCCTGAAGGGACTCCAGGGCAGAATGGATGCTCAGCCCTGACAACCGCGCGCTCCACGCCTGCACACATGAATTATTAAACAAACTGCATCCCACAGGTCCCTCCAGTCAATCAATATCAACTGCATCGCTGAATGCGTAACTACAGGCACAAAAACTTACTGTAAACACCCAGCCATCCTGTCCCCTTCCCCGCTCCAGGAATTGGGGGTTTTTTTGGTCTCAGAGAGTTTACAAAACTTGTGTTTCTCCATCCAGAGGCAAGTCGTTCCAATCAGCACCTCAAGTCGAAAGATAATCTTCCTGCCCATAGATATTTCAACACAAATTAAAAAAAATAAAAATTCTTTGCCCTCTGCAAACTATTCTAACAGAATGTGAACTCCTCGTTCACTGTTTCTAACTCTGCAGGAGGAAAGAGGCAAAATAGTTGAAGTTGGTTTGGTTTTTTGGGGGGGTAGGTAGGATGACTTTTGTTCTGTTGACTGAAAATGCCAATCTTGAATCGATTCAAATACCACATTTCATATCCAGTCCATGAGAATGGCAAAAGAGGTAAAACCATAATTGAAAAGCTAAAATTTTGGCTAATAATAGGAGGGGAGATCCGCATAATTTTCACTGATTAAGCTCAGAAAGGCTTCTGAAAAATTAATAAAGTATTGCTGTTATCATGGTGGTCCAAGAGCTGAAAAAGGAGGGAGTGGTTTATTCAATTTATTTATTCCTCCTGCTGTCACCCACGAAACAAAAAAAGTAATAAGTGTTGAGTTCAGCATTTCCCAGATAAACATCTTAGAATATATTTATTAAAAGACCAAGCATGACAGTATTTTTACACATGGCAATACCCAGCTACCCTTCTGCCAGCTTAAAATTTTCTTGCTAGAAATAGAGCACTTGGTGGAGGATGCAGTTCCCTTCCAAAATGGGCACGTCCACTTGTCACCTGAGGCATCAAATTAAAAGGAGTTCATGGTGTGGGGAGAAGGCTTATTTTCACAAAGTCCAGTCACTGGCAGATGACAACAGTCATATCTCTGTTTACCCAGCTCTGTGCTCTGAATGGCATAAAGACCGTGGGATGTTACTGCAGACCCTATTTCAGAGGATCACAGAATGACATGGTGTTGGAAGGGACCTCTGGAGATCATCTAGCCCAACCCCTTGCCAAAGCAGGGTCAACCAGAGCAGGTTGCACAGGAACAGGTTCAGGTGGGTTTGGAAGATCTCCAGAGAAGGAGACTCCACAGCCTCTCTGGGCAGCCTCTTCCAGTGCTCTGCCACCCTCAAAAGAAAGAAGTTCTTCCTCAGGTTGACATGGAATTTCCCATGTTCCAGCTTGTGCCCATTGCCCCTTGTCCTGTCACTGGGCACCACTGAGAAGAGTCTGACCCCATCCTCTTGCCGCCTGCCCTTTAGATATTGACAAGCAGTGATGAGATCCCCTCTCAGTCTTCTCTTCTCCAGGCTGAACAGCCCCAGGTCTCTCAGTGTTTCCTCATCAGAGAGATGCTCCATTCCATTGATCATCTTTGTAGCCTTCACGGGATTCTTTCCAGTAGTTCCCTGTCCTTGTTGAACCAGGAAGCCCAGAACTGGATGCAGTATTTCCTTGGGATGAGCATGGAAAGACCTGTGTTCATGCTATGGTAACCAACTTCTCTTCTTTCTCACCTGGAGGTGTTAACAGCCATGCTGTTAAACAAGTTGGACACAAAGCTGATGGCCATATGTGCAGACTGGAGATGGGAAAGCTGGGGCTTCCATACATCCCAGTTTACGCCTGCAGAGACACCAGCAATGAGTGGGCTCCCATGGTCTTATTTCCTTGACTCACCATGACACCAAGGAGAGATCAGAAATTGTGAGCTCACACATTAAAGCATGAAAAAAAATGACATAAGAAGCAGCACAGTAAGAGACCTTCAAGAGGACATAGTTGGTTATCCCCCAGTTGCCATCTTTTCTTGTCCCCGTGTTTGCATCATCTCCTGGAGTATCCTTCATTTGTCACAAATAACTAATCATTGCTCCATCACTTCATGGCCTAAAATTCACAGCCTATTTCCAAAGGCTGATAACTTGACGTGGGAAGATGCTAATTTTTTTTTGGCCAAGGTTTCTGGCCATCTCAGACCTCTGGCAAGGGCAATTTGGGAGTAAAACGCTGAAAAGGAAAACTTCTCTGACAGATTGATTTGTAGTGACCATTAGAAACTGTTCAGGCATGTGAAGGGATCCTCTAAAGAGCTCTCTAAGCAGGAAAGGTGGTCAAAAGCAGATGAATTTATCATCATTGGAGAGTTCTGCAGTTCATCACCAGCTTTTGTAATTTATCAGAGAGATGTCACATATCTGGAGCTCTGGGATTCTTAAGGGTGAGATCTGTCACATAAATACAGCTATTAATGCAGCAAGTGTATTATACAGTTAAATGCAAATGTTGCAATCTGGCAACCCATTTTCACTGCCAAACCTGGAAGGTTTTTCATGTCAGAAATAGATGCCAGCAGCGATAAATGGAGGGTAGATAAAGTTAATCCGACCGCTTTGAGTTGAACGGGGAAGGTATTACTTTGAAGGGTTTAACATATTAATGGAATCAAAACGACATTTCAAAATATTTATGGAAATCTCTTTTTTTTTTTTTTTTTTTCCAAAGCTTATACAAGCAGTATAACAAAACCATATAAAATATTATTAAATCCTACCCTTAATTAAACATGCTGACACTTAAAAGCTTCTGTCTGGTTTACTTGAAAAAAAATCTCCTTTCAGTAAATTACAACTTTAAAATATCTTTCTGCTCTAAATGAATCTGTATTCCAGAGGAATTTAAACCTTTTTAACAGAAGTCTTTTTTATAAAAATAATAGTTTTTTAAAACTATACCTCCAACTTATCAAACATCAGGGTAAGATAGGAAAGGAAAAAGGAAACAGTATGCAGAAGTGATAAAGAGAACTGAGAAAAAAGCCTTTATTGTTTTATGTCAATTCAGAAAAGCTGAGGCACGTGGATTGATGTGCCTCCCCAGCAGGTTGGTGAGGCTCCTAGCCATGAGGACAACCTTTCAGCATCCCTGGAGCACCTGCAGAGGAAGCTGGGCATGTCCAAAGGTCATTTCAGTTCAGCTAAAGTATGAATGGCCCCACAACTCACAAAAAAATCCAAGGTTTAGTTACGCTTCTTACTATAATACCAGTATAGATGGGAAGAAACCGAGCTGTCTTGATCATTCAGCCTGAAGGTAAACCACCAGTGACAATCCTCCCCATTGATTCAGGGGGACACCTAGTGTCACTTGAGATGTCCTAGAGCCCCACCAAGCCTACAGCTGTTGTGTCAGAAATGACCTAACAGCAAGTCCAGCGCCAAAACTGCCAGCCCCACGCGCATCTCAGACACACTGGGGCATCTCGGTAGATACAAGAGTCATCTATCTTATCAGGATGAGCTGAAGCTTGACAGATCCCATAGATGGAGCTCACGTAGACACCCACCTTTAGGTGTCTTATCCATAACAAAGGTGATATGAAAAACTTGTGTCAGGAATGCACCACGACTGTGTCCTGGAGGCCAAAGTGTTTCAAAAGTGCTTCCAGAAATCCAGCAAACCACTTCGGACTGAGCCTGAGTGGACTGAAGTGCTTGTTGCCATTCTTCAGTTGACTTTTGATGTTCAGAGATGGTGGACAGGGATGGTGATCCTCCTGAGAGCACCCCAAATAAGGCACGTCGCATTGGCGGTGCTTCGCCACAGGTATGGCTTGATTTCAGGGTTGTGTGATGGCAAAATAATCCTGAGGAAGGGATTTTACTCATCCCCAAAAAAATTGTCTGGTGATGTGGCACATCACCTGGGGAAAGGTGAGGAAGATGGAGCTCCCAGCCAAGAATGTGGCAAACCATCTAGGCATTTTGGCACAATTTGTACACCCAAGGAAAACGGGTGCCCTGTCAGGTTTGGCCAACAGGCAGGTACGAGCAGCAATACAAAACCTGCACTTTTAGCCTTTTCCAGAACCATTGCCTTTTTCTCACCCCAAAGCAGCTCAGATCTAAAACTGAGCTTTCCATTTCAAAAATCCTTTGAAACTTCTTTTCAGTCCTGCAATGTCATCAGTTCTGCTGCACAGCCCTAATAAAACCATTAAAGTATTATACATCAAGAAGCCTGCGCTTCCTCAGTGTTTTGCAGACAGTGATCTCTTCATATATGTATATCTCTCACATATATATTCACTAATACTGCTCAGATGTGACACTCAGGATGTGGACCATCTTAAATAGATTCAAAGACAAGAGGATCTGTGTCCTTCTGGGTTCTCTGGTGGTGATCTTCTAGATAGCTGGTCTAGTGGAAGATGTCCCTGCCCATGGCAGGGGGGTTGGAACTAGATGAGCTTTAAGGTCCCTTCCAACCCAAACCATCCTATGATTCTATGATTTTTCCAAGGGGATGGAGGGGTGTTACAATAGAGAGCACTGACTATTGCCATATCACTTCTATCAGAAAAGGAGATTTATTTTCACACACTGTACAGATGTAGAGCTGAGCCCTCCCTCAGCTGCAGGAAAAAAACCTCCCTACATATTTCTATAATGTGCACATTTTTGTAAAAAATAATGTCGATGAGAGAAGGGAGGTGGAAGCCAAAATTTGAGCTTTGCCTCAAATCAGGAGAAATCAAAGCATTTCACAGTATGGACACTCAAAAATCTCATCAGTGCTAAAAGCCCCAAAAATATCCTTCTCATAACTCCTCCCTAAATAGACAAATTCTCCTGCTAGTGACTGGTAAAGGATCCAAAAATGCCACAGAATGAAGACTCCTGGGCTACATCCCAGACCCACTTTAAAAATGGTAGTAAGACACGACTGTGACCCAATGCAATGTTGTTCTTGACCTTGGACCTGCAATGAGCTATGGCCAAATGTCCACTGAGGAGATACACTCCTCTAGGAGGTGAGCAATGGAGGAAGCCTGGTTTGGAGAGCACAGATCACTGCAATGGTCAACCAGTCTCCACAGAAAGGGCATCGAGGACCTTTCATGCCTCTAAGTGCTCAGTCTCATGACTTTGCCACTTGCAACCTGACCAACCACCTTTTTTTTTTCTTGAGGTCACAGTAAGACTGAGTCAGGTTGTGAAAAAATGAAAAATGGAAAACGTTTTTTTTTTGTTTTTCCTAAAAAAACCTACTAGCTTTACATTTTTGCTTATGAAATTTTGTTCTCATAAAAAAAAAAATATATATCCGATGGTACACAGGGAACCTTTATCTTCATGGTACCAATTAAAAGGGAATGACTCTGGAGCCAAGACTGTGTGTTCAGCTGGGCAAAGGCATCCTTCATCCCTGATGTGGTGGGTCAGTAATCAACAAATATGGGCAGGACTGATATGGGGGGAGCGTATCATACCCCTCAGAGCATTTCCCAGGATACAGGAATGCTTTCATTTCCAGCCCCTTTTTTCAGGATGTTGGGAGACAAACCAGACATACCCACTCACAAGATTAGAGTCTGGTTTTCACTGCTTCTTAGAGACAGTGATTTATCTGGGCATTTAAGTTTATTTGCCTAAATTAAAAGCTAGTTACCTTCAGTGACTAAAGCTGGAGAAACCCCTCATCCCAAATCCTCTGGCTAAGGAGGCAGATAAATTCCTTGGGAGTTTGGATTATTAAACAAAAGGTCAAGAAAAAAAAAAGAAAACAGTCAATTTTTCTTGTAAGATATTGGTACTTAAGAAGCTGTTTGCAGCCAAGCATCACCGGAGAACGCTGTCAGCGTCGCCTACTGGCCCTAGCTCCTCGCCCCAGCTCCATCCACCTTTCTTCCTGTTCCCATTCCCTTCCCAATTAATCCAGGGTCAGTTGCATTCAGCAAACTCCATCTAGAGCTTCTTACGGGTGTTTATGTTTCATTTCTCAGGACTTTCAGCTCCAAGCTCATAGCACACAAGTATCTGTGCTGGCTCTGGGAAGATCTTTGACCAAGATTCTACACTGTTGGGTCTCATATATACCCTACTCACAGACCCACAGTCAAATCTGTCTCCCTGACTAAAGCTGGCACTCCATTTGGGATGAACTCTTCCAAATTCACTTGCCACAGGTAGAGTCCTTATTCTAAATGACCCCACTTTTGAAGGGAGAAACACCATTTCAGAAAAGGGAGTAGCCCAATTGACAGTTAGAAGCCTGCCCTCATCCAAATCCCTTGAAGTCCTGGGCATAAGAGGCAAAAAATATGCATGAATTTGAAAAGGAAAACTTGTTGTTTTGGGGGGTTTTTTTTCTGTTTTAGCAGGACCCTGCAGCTAGGAAAGGAAATATTTTTGCAGTATACAGACTCTGGTAGCTAAATGTCCTATGTGGCAGGGCCACCACTCACCATCAACCCCTGTTCCCAAATATTCTGCCTCCCCTTGCCTGCCTAACGGCCTCATTTTAGGCAGAGTGATAGGCCCCTCGTTAGTATGAAAGCTGAGAGTGTGGCAATTTTACTATTTAGATACTATTTTGATAGATACTATCTCTTTTTTTTCCTAATAGCCAAGGCTATAAACCTACCAAATGTTCACTCGTGCCTTCCAAGATAGAGGATGCTCAAGGAGAAACATGCATCAACCTTTGAAGGGAAGGGGTCAAGCGGCGAAGGAGGGAGATGAAGCCCTGATTTGCAGCCAGGGGAAGCAGGAAAGACTGCCCCAAAGGTCTCACCTGAAGAGCTGACCCTCTGCTTGCTCCCAAACGCAGAGATATACGCGGCACTGCCAGCTCCTGTGATTCATGGCATCAAATTTTGCTGGTGCAGCTCTCGTGAGAGATGGGCAGAGACACTTATAGTGCATCCAAGGCTCTATAAATGTCTGGTGATGAAATCAGGGGCAATGCAAAGGACACACCAGTGTTAGGAGAGGACGAAAAGATGGGAGCATTGAGGAGATGACAGTTGTTGGACCTCCTGTGCTCAGCACCCTGCAACTGTTCGGTCCGGAGATGCAACGAGGGAAATGGGAGAAATGAGGGGAGACCTTCTGCTAGAATGTGGGGAGAGGGGATGAACCAGGAGGATGGGAAAGAGACAGGCAGAGGAATTCTGACCGGGGCAGGGAAGCACAGTTAAAACAAAAATAAGCTGCATTTAGCTATCTGGACAATTAATGATAATTCTGAGATCAAAAATAATTATTGCAATTAGTGCATTATGGATCTATTTATGTAACGGCTCAGGAAAGAAGAAAATTATCTAGCCATGTTTCTGAAGTGCTCTGAAGAGTAAAGGAATTGATTCTTAAATAATAATAAAAAAAAAAAAGACTAGTTTAGGAGTGCACACATAATAGCTGCTGTGGGGGACAGAAAGGCTTTCCTGGGTTAAGGATCTCCAGCAGCAACTGGGGTGGTTTATGCCACAAATAATTCTGTACATGTAAACATCTTTCCTGATTACATCGATCTCCACAGGCTGACTTTTTTACTCTTACATCCTCTCCAACCTCCTAAATTTAGTTCCGAATCTTCTCGCTATTATTACTATCACTATTTTTAATCCCCAAGTTTGCAAAACAGAGCGCATGTGAATTAGGGCAGATCTGATGAAAGCAAAGGATTGGAGAGAGGAGAGAGAGAGACTGCAAACCAGTCTGAGAGTTTATATCGCATGGGGAAGGTCACTCAAGTCCATCGGGCAAATTACAGGGTATAAAGCCAATATAAAGAAATAGAACAAAGAAATAGAAACCAAAATCTCCTCTTTTTTGGCAGCCCAATCTCAGCAGGAGCTGCAGTCCTAAAATCAGAGCCGCATCCCAAGCGCTTCACGTCTGCATGCAAGCTGCATGAAAGGGAAGCAGCTTTAATAAATTGCACTACATTTGGAAAAGCCATTTTAATTCTCTAATTAGCATGCACACAATGAAAACCAACTGCGCGTGTTTGTGTGTACACATATCTGGAAGGGAAAGCTTAATGAACTGTCGCTACTGCAAGTGCAACCAAAGTTTCATTTTCTCACTGTTGTGCCACGTGACGCAGATTTCAATACCACAACACACTTTTCCACCTACAAAATACCTTTTTTCTCCCTTTCTCTTTTTTTTCCCTCTTGGATTCATAGTCTTTGGCAAAGGGGGATGGGTGGAGGGAGGTGGAAGGGGAGGGAGAAAAAGCTACAGAAGCGCCGTGCTCTAACTTCACATTAAACCCATAAAAAAACCCCAACCCAACAAAAAAAAACAACCCACAACAAAAAATAACAACACATACACAACCACAGAAAACCCTCTTTCACTGTGGGCCATCATTTTCTGTTATCTACCTACCATTCTCTGCCACCTGAAATCAGCACCTGGAAAGCTCTACACGATCAATACACGTCCTACCATCATTAATCACCGACAGAAAGGAACGAAACGAAGTGAGCCTGACAAAAAAAGCATCCAGCTATAAAAAACAGGACAGAAGAAAGGATGAGGATAGATCAGAAAAAAAAAAAAAAAAAAAAAAAGAAAAGGCTGGGACAAAGAGATCCGCAGCAATTCAAATCCAACTCACAGTCCATCCTGCAGCTCTTGAGTATCATTTGAGGTCCCCAGAGATCGAAGGCTTCTTTCCAGAGAGGTCACTGTCAACAGCAGAGTAAGACAAGATAAAGCAGCAGTACACTTTTGCAGAGAAAAAAAAAAATAAAACAATGGATTTTCATTCATTTGTTTGTCTTTTAATTTAATTTTCAACAATACGATGACTTAGTGTTTGGACAAGTAACTCATGAGACAAAGGGGATAACATCTAGCAATAACCATCACCCCAAAATGGATAAACGGGGTCCCTTGGATGCATAAAGGGTGAATCCACATATCATGTGCCATGACACAATGGGGTATGACTCCTTCTGACAGCAAGAAAACCTCCATCCCATGGAGCTCACACAGACCTCTGACTCCTCCAGCCCCAAACTTTCTAACTCTTCATCTTTCAGCAACCACATCAAATTCCCAGGGCTGGAGACAGTTGTGTTTTCTGCCAGGAGATCGGGCCAGCTCTTCTGGGAGCGGGAAACCATTGCTTATCCTCCTCAAGAGGTCCATGCCTTCAGGCCCCACAGAACCACACGTGGAGCATCTCCAGCTGGAAACATGCCCTCAACAAAGAGGCAAGAAATCGTATAATAACTATTAATTGCTCTGAGTAACGATTAAGAGGCAGAACACAGTTGTCCATTCTGATATTTTCTATTTCACTGGTCAAGATTTTAGTACTCAAAATCTTTTCTATGTTTTGGCTCAGACAAAACAGGGTACTTTGGTGTGATCATCTCCTGTGTCTGAGCTAAGGAGTTTCTCGGGCTTTTCCATCAGGAGAGGAGAATACTCTAAGATCAGCTTGAAATGGGAAATACGGCTTGTTTTGCAATACACAGTGAATTCAAATTTAAGAAATATATATCTGTGTATAAAAAAGTGGCAGAAATCTAGGAGTCTTATCACCTTTTTACACCCTTGAACATTCACTGTATCAAATTCCACTACCTTTGGACTTCGCATATGAAGTACTCAAAGTACTTCAATATCTTCCTCAATGGAAGATGCTAAATAAGTGATATCCTTAATATTTACATGTGGGATTTTCTCAGAACACTTCCAGCTGTAAAAACTCTTAACTTGCTATCAGTCACACTTCAGTATTTAAAGAAGGAAAAAAAGAATAGATTAAAAACATGGCTTAATTATTTCCATAGAAAGTTAAGAAATCCTCTTTTTTAACAACTCTGCAGACTTGGACTTGGCCTCTAACTTTGAACAAGTCACTAATATTTTTCCACTCCTTTTGGGGATTCTCTGGGTTGACACCAAAAGTTATCAAACAGCATAAAAAGTACCTAATGTGCCTGGTAAACCAAAAAAATCCTTGAATATCACCATATATTTTCACCCCACTTGCTAGATCTCAATAACAGATTTTAGTGTAGAATTTGGTGATTCAGTAAGATAAAGCCTCAAGGAATTTTGTTTATAACCTAGCTAATAATTATTATCCTTTGCTGGACACACAATGCTTTAAAGAATAAATTGAGAGTTTTCACTAATAACGATTTGCTTCTCTGGGAGAACAGCATCGATCCTGCCGAGATCCCACTGATATTTATAATTCCCTCTCTTCCCTCCTCCCCAATCCTAACAAATCGATCTCCTGCACAACCTTTACACTGTCTGTTTCAGAGACAAAATTTTGCATCACCTAAAAACACATCTGGGCCCATCAACCCTTTGGGACAGAGCAGAGAGTGGTCCTTGGAGAACGGACAACAAGTCAAGGTAGAGAAAGCTTTTTGGTGCTCATTGAACTTCTAAGAAGGTGTTAATGTCATGTGTGCAACTCCAGAAGGGAACTAGTAGGCTGAAACCTCCAGAAAATGGTAGCTACAGCATAGAATCATAAAATGGATTGGGTTGGAAGGGACTTTAAAGATCATCGAGTCCCACCAGACCAGGTTGCTCAAAGCCCCATCCAGTCTGGCCTTGAACACCTCCAGGGATGGGGCCTCCACAGCTTCTCTGGGCAACCTGGGCCAGTGTCTCTCTAACCTGAGCTACAAAATCAGGACAATTCGAAGTGAAAGCTGCTCTGTCAGCATCCTCCTACAAAGGAAGGGGAGCTCGATGGAAGACAGACTTGATACGCAGGCGGTTCCCGGCAAAAACAGCACAGAGCTTTGCTGCTGCCTGCTTTGGAGAAGAACGGAGTAGGAAGGAGTTTTCCTGCTCCACAAAACTGTTCAAGACTTCACACACACATGCCATTTCACACCGAGGCGGATCCAAGAGCTTCCACATTTGTTAAATATTTTGGAAAAACACCCATACACGCAAAAGAATCTGAGACAGGAACTCAGAGTGCTTGTCAGTCAGGTGAGAAAGTGACTCAGGTTTAAGTCCCTATCCTAAAATTTTAACTAATATTTTTTTTTAATTCAAGCAAAATATTTACACACTTACATAAAGGTCAATTAACCCAAAAGGACAAGAGACATACTCTGGAACAGCCAAAAGTTGGTATTTGATATGGCTGTTGCCAGGGAAATAGCAGAACAGAGACTCATACTTGAGTCTCCTGGACCTCAGGGGGGGACTGAGCTATTTTTGGGATAGATCTAACGTGATTTGGCCAAGAACTGCTCTATCAAAACCTGTGTAGCTCCTGTGCTGGAAAATCCCTCTCAATTTACCAGTTCTGACCATGCGAGCAGTAACTCTACCAAAGGAGCTACACGTCAAGCTGTGCTGAAGACACACTGTGAAACCAGTGTTAAAACAGACATCTTACTTTAAAAGCCTTGTACACTTAATTTTTAAAAGATATACGCTTAGTCCTCCAGGATGAGGCACGTTCAGAAGAGATCACTGCTCTTGGAGCTGCACTGATTTACATAAACGGGGAGTTTGGCACCAGTTGTCTGTGCCCTTGCAATCCTTAAAATCAACGGGGGATAAGAAACCATCCTGAGGTGGCAATGGAGACTTTATCACACCTGAGGGATGCTGAAAAATCCTTCACTCAGCCTCTCAGATCAAGGTAATGGGACTGCGCATGGGCACCAGCCTGTCACAGGGAGTCATTAACGAGCAAGGAAGAGGAATTAGAGAGGGAAGAGACCCATTAGAGCACTCAGATCCTCCATCTGGCCAGAACAGTTCTGATTCCTCCAGTATATCCTCCACTGATCAGACGTGATGCACCAAACCAACCCCTTTTACAAGTGTCACTTATTTTACTTATTTATAAGGCATTTACTGAGAGGCAGCTAAAAGCCGTACTTGGAAAGAAATGCAAAACCTTCATAAAAATAAGTAGGAAAAAAAGTCACCAATAAGACAAATTCAGCCACTACATGAGCTTATTTTTGTGTTGGTTTTTTTGGCTTTGTTTTTTCTTTTTCCCCAAAGGAAAAAGACAACTAAACAAGAACCCCATAAAACTCGTGTAAGTCAAATCACTATCGGATAAACTTCCCTGTGCTCAATAGGGACGGCCCCCAAAGAATTAGAGAGAAAGAAAGCAGATGCAAAGAACAGGGAAAAGCTCCCTCTGGCCATGGAAACTTCCATGAGAGGTTGGATTAAAAAAACCAAGTTCTGTAAACTCACGACCTGGTAGGAGAGTGATCTGGTAGCACATAAACAGAACCAACCATCCTGGTTAAGATTTTTAGTCGATACGTAAGGAAGATTTCCATTTTCAGAGCAGAAAAAGGGAACAGGAGGCATTTAGATGTGAGATCAGGCAAGATCAGCTCAGAGCTGCAAAGGTCCCCCCTTAGTCAGGAGGCAAGTCCTGAACTGCCCTAAGAGGAATTTAAATCACCCCAAAAGCTCAGACTTCTGCAAAAAGGGTAAGGAGAGAAAAGAGGGACAAAGTATGCAACATTTATTTAGTGTTACTCAATTAAAATCAACAAGGCTTTAAAATCCCAGCACGAAGTTGACTTCTTGTTTCATTAAAAACAATCATTCCCCAAAGACAGAAAAAATATAGCCGAGACTGCCCACAACCTGGCATTTGGGGAATTCAAAATACAGAGGCATAGCATGGGGAGCTCATGAGACCTTTAGCATCCCGAGGGAGAGAAGAACATTTCAAGTGCATGGTTTGGACTCCAAATGCAATGGGGGACCTGGAAAGTCCCAAAGAGGCTCGGGTAAGGCATGAAAATAAGGAAAAGGGGAGCTGTGGTTGGATTTCTGTGATCCTGAAGGACATTCAACACACCACGCTTAGCGCAACAGGAGTGGAAACCATCATCTGGTGAGCATCTGCAGTTCCACTTGCATGGTGGTACGCAAACAACAGCAATGACTTTTGTTCCATGCTCCGAGATGGAGCTTGCTGGGTCTCCTGAGGAGACCATATGGTCCAGCTGTACAGGGCAGAAAGGATCACGGGCATCCTTTCCCATTTTCTAGCCCTACAAAGTTCTTTACCTAACGTGAGCGAGCTCTGCAAAACCTCAGCAGGACACTCAGCATCCCTCTCCTGAAAAGCTATATCCACTTTTGGGGAAAAAAAGCTATGAAGAAGCCACACACAAACTGAATGAAAATGACTCTAACAGACGAAAAATAATATGGGTGGTGAACAGAGCAACAACATCAGAGTATCTGATGGGCATTTCTTCAACCTAAAAGCACTTTAAAAAGCATTATAAATTCATAGATTCATAGATTTTAAAGGCCAGAGAGAGCAATTCTGATTATCCAATCTGATTTCCTACCATAAAATTTTGCCCCATCACTCCTACATCAAGACCGTAGACCGTAGCTGGCCGAAACTATATCTTGTAAAAAGACATTCGAATCTTGATTTAAAGGTTGGAAGCAACGCCAAATCCATCACGTCCCCTCAATAAGCAGTTCTAATGGCTAGTTATCCTCGTACAGAAAGATTGAATTTGTCTAGCTTTGACTCCTATCTCCTGATCTCGTTATGTGCGAGAATGTTAGATTAATGAGCCCCGTGCCATCTATTTGATGTCTTTCTTCCCAGAGAGGTACTTACACACCACGATCAAGTCCTCTTAGATGTCTGGAAGAGAAGTTTGGGATAGCATGCATTTGAAAGGCTGATTTGCAGGCTTCAAACAGTCGTCGTAGCTCTTCTCTGCGCGCTCTCTGATTTTGCAAAACAGTTTTAAGTACAGGCCCTGTCATTACCTGCTTCACAGGGCACTCAACACAGGTATCTCTTAACCAAAAGCACACCATCAAGTGCTCTACGCCATCTCAAGAGGAGAAACAATGCCCATCAGAAATTGCTCAAAACCTGATTGAATGCAATTCTAACAGAGAATAAAAATAGACACTGGATTGTGGCATTCCAAAAAAGATGCACCACTCTTCATAAGTGTTTCTTGGGATAAACCCCACTTCAGCAGGAGCTGTGACTACAGCACAGACATATCTACATCCCTCCAGCCCAACCCAACCAAACTGATGAGCCAGAGCGTGTCTCCAAAGGAGGGAAGGACTCGGCGTCCCTGGGGTCTGGGGAGACACGAGTAGGAACAACATCCCCTGCTCAGTCTACAGAGTGAAAAATAAGAGTTTTGGTGTTAGTGTTTTTATAAAGGAGATGGATGTTTTGCAAGCTCATGTGGCAGGCTCTGAACGCAGCAGTGCTGCAACACATTAGAAAACGAGCCTGGCTTGTTCCACCTTTCTGCACTCAAACTCCCTATTGTAACAGATGACACAATTAAAAATAGAAAAGGATGTGGTCTCAGCAAGGATTGGAATATATCTGTGCCTGTTTAATGGAACATATGGTGGAATATTTTTACATCTTATAAAGAGCTGTGTATTGGGCATGTGCTGGTGCTCGTGAGATGCAGCAGCAGAAAAACCTGCATTAATATTTGCTCCCTGACAACGGGAGCCGCCACGCACCGTGTCCAGGCACACAAGTCATCAGCAGGACAGCACACAAGTGACTAGGAAACCTTTCATTATACGCACCATTGGAGTTAATTCGGAAGACGTTGGCTGAAGTCTCCTGAAAAAGCTCCTGTAGCTCGCTGGGATCAATCTGGGTGGCTGTGGAGACAAAAAGGAAGGAGATATATTAATACCGGAGACCACCGATGGCCTCCCAGCTCATCCTTTGAAGGGGGCTGCAGGTTCCTCCTCGCTGCAGGAATTTAGCCCAAGTAGGTGGTCTGATGTAGCCCTTACACAGTGTCTGATCATGTAATTTGTACTGGGATTTGTCTAAACCTACTCCAGCACCATCAGGACAGCAAAGATGCTGCTGCAACACGGCGGATGCAGCCCACGTGGACTGAGGCAGCATTTGTAGGAATTCTTAGCAATTGGAATACAAATGATTTCAGCTCTTTTATCGAGTGAGAGTATCAGAGCAGAGAATGAACAAGAAACTGCAAGTGCAACTGCGTGGTTAACCATCGTTTTCCAGAGCAGGAGGGCACGAGAGCCTTCAAAAAAGGGGAAGCAGCAGTGAGCAGAGAGCAACTGCTCCGTGGGCTCTGAACTTTTGGGGCAGGAGGGAGATGGGAGCCAAATGGGTCCTACACACAATCACCCTCCAGCCCCCAAGAGAGGCTCCCCTTCTTCCTATTTCTTCCTGAGAGCCCAACTCCAAGGGTCAATGAGTCAATGCCAGGAATTGCTATTGCTGCTGCCCAGACTTCCCTCAGCTTCATTCCCAAGGTCCCACTTTGGCCAAGGTCCCCAAATCTGCCCTGCAAGGAGAACACTGAAATGAGGGTTTGAGGGCTTGGGGTTTGGTGGTGGTTGGCTGGGTTGGTTTTTTTTGTTAGCTGTTTAAACCCCCTGAAACCATGCTGAGCTCCTCCACAGCTTCACCATCACCAGAGAATGTTGGACTGGGCTGTATTACAGAGAAAGGACACATCACTTAAGCTTTAGACAGGCATTTGGGTTTTGACTGGCAATAGTCACCAGAGAAACACTCATTTGTGCCCGTATCTTTGGCACCAGCTCTACAGCAGCACCTTTACAGCAGATCTTCCCATGGTTTAGCCCTCTTCTGCCTCCCACCTGGCTCAGCTTTTGCAGGTTTCCCAAAAGCTGCTCTACCTGAAACTTTAACCAAGCCCAAAAGCACTGCAGGGCTCATCCACCCGGCACGATACGGCACATTCAAACAGCCACTGCCATTAGAAAGCTGCTCCTCTCAGCTGAAGCATTACAGAAACTCAAACAGGAGCTACAATCCATATTTTCAAGCCAACAGACTGGAACTATGACATATTCTGCATCCCCTGACAGGATTTCCCTCGCCTGTTAAAACACCACGCTCCCAACCTGCCTTTGGAAGAGCAGAAAGACATCGACGGAGCGAGGTGAAAACCATGAATATTGAACAAAAGGAGAAGACCCACCCCATGCACTGCTCAGGTTGGTCCTGGGGATGCATCCCCCGGTCCCTGAGGACAAGCTCCACACCCAAACAGCACAATCAGGGAATTTTCCACTGTCCCTCACGCATCTCACCCGCGGCAGCGCTCACGTGAGACCGTTCAGCCCTCTACCAGCCCGTAAATAAAGTCCTCCATCAGTCTGTCAGGGTGACACAAATCCGGGGCATTAAATGGCATTTCATCCAAATGCACAGGGGCTCTTTGCTAGAGATTTTCCCACCCTTCTTGTCCTTCACTTCCTCCTAAATCAGCTGTCCCAGACACTCCTTTGCTTCATATATGAAGCTGTAAAACACAAGAAATTAGCTCGGGCTTACCTGCCCCCCAGGAATTTAATTTGTTAGTAACAAGATTCAGCTTTCATTTAATCTCTGACAGAAGAGTAGCACAGGATGAGATTTTTTAGATCTTTAGAGACTGCGCTGAACCCAGTTTTGGGAGGTATTTCTTGGATTTTCAGAGTGCTGACACGCTCTGGGTTAATAATACAGGACGGGTAGCCAGGACATGGTTTCAGTTTGGCTAAATTTCTAACTCCATATGCCCAGAGGACTGATCTGCACGTTTTGGGACAAACTGAATTTGCTTCAACAGATTTTTAGCCTGGCCCAGTGATGCTGAGTCCATATGCACTTGTGTACTTTGCTGAATGAAACCTCAGATGGACCATGATGCGATCGAACCAGGGCTGGAAGTTCCTTCAAGTCCTCAATTACAAACACCCAGCAAGGAACAGCATTTAATTACCACCACCACCACCCCAAATAATATGGATTGCAAACTTCAATGCATTGCCACCTGGGGACACTCCTGAAGATCGACAGCATCCAGCAAGTACTTCTGGGGAGTCATTTAAAATGCCAAAAACCACCCCAAAAGCAAAGATGAAATAGGTCAAATGTTGCAAAAAGCAGGAGATGCACCAATTTCACCGCACAGACTGTGAACGTCTGCACTTCAGAGTCCCTGCAACACCACGAAAAAGAAACACTGAGCAACACTCTGTGTCCCAAGTTGTTCCATAAAGCTAAAAACCACCCAGAAATTCAGGTGCTAATTTAAGAGGGTGAGATTTATCCAACCTCCCCTGGGCGGCCATGGGGAGACCGATTTGCTCACCCTACACTGCATTTCCCTCATGGAAAAGAGGAAAAACACAGCAGGGCAATGTGTGAGGATCACGCTCCAAAGACATGGAACTATTTAACTTTTTAAGCCTCACTATATTTATTTTAGCCAAAAGAAAAAGGGCTGTGAGATGACGAACTTCCCCTCGAAGGCTTAAAATATCAGTCCATAAATATCTACCAGAGAGCAGCATATCACCTCCAGCCCTCAAACAAGTACAAATTAAATGACAAATAAATAAGTAAATAAATAAAAGGAAACACAAAGGTAGATGCAACCTTTGGCCAGATTTTCGAAATAAAATTACTTTGAAAATGCAATGATTGGAGAATTGCTCATTTGAGAAAACTGCGTTGAATCTGGTTTGCAGTTTCCTGCCACTGGACTTTTATTTCATGTTACAACACGCTGCCGGTTCTGGTTTTATTTTGGCTTTCTTTTTAAAAAAGACAAGACAATAGTAACAAGGAGGTCATCTTAACCGCTCCAGTTTCAAGCCTCCGCACAGCACGCGGAGGTGTAACTATTCGGGGAGGATTCAGCAGTTCAAGCAGACGAGCGAAACAATTTGAAAACAGCAGCAGAAAGCAAAGCCAAAACGCATCTGTCCTGCCAAGCCAAGTGAAGACATTGCAAGGCTGGGAAAGAAAGCGAATGTGAAGTACATCTGTGTCTAATAAAAAATTAAACGTCTTTGACTACATAAAGCGAGCGCTGAAATACTACGATTCCCCCAAGAAGGACTAGGAGGTTGCCGATACCCAGTAAATTCTTCGCACGCCCCAACTCCAGTAGAGTTCAAGGCCACAACTGGGAAAAGGTGACTTTGACTTACACTGTGGGTCCTTGATGTTTCCAAAAGCATTTTTACAGTTTTCATTTCCTTTCCCCATTTTGCTTTCCCCTTTGGCAGGAGACAGGACAACCCATCTTCATCTGCTATCGGCTCAAACTTCACCTAGCAAAGAGTGATGACCTGTTGTATTTATTGCAATTGCTAAAGCATCAGAGCTGACACTGGCATTTCTGGTATTTTCCTACTGTTTCTTAATTCTTCTGATGAGGAGAGACTCTTTATCAGGGAGTGAAGTGATAGGACAAGGGGTAATGGTTTTAAACTGAAAGAAGGGAATATTTAGATCAGATATCAGGAAGAAATTCTTTCCTGTCAGGGCAGTGAGGAACTGGAACAGGTTGCCCAGAGAAGCTGTGGCTGCCCCATCCCTGGAGGGGTTCAAGACCAGGCTGGATGGAGCTTTGAGCAACCTGGTCTGGTGGGAGGTGTCCCTGCCCATGGCAGGGTGTTGGAACTTGATGATCTTCAAGGTCCCTTCCAACCCAAATCATTCTATGATTCCATAAAAGCTACAGGTGGCTGCAGCAAATGCAAAAGGGAAGCTTTTAAGTAAATGCTCCACCAAAGCAAAGTGTCTTTTCATGCGCTTTGGCCAACTGCAATGGGAGACCTCAGACATTAAGGAAACGTGCAGCTTGACATGGAGCTGCTGCCTCATAATCCACCTCATTGCACTCCTGGAAACGCACATATCAGCTTTTCTTTTTGTTGTTGTTTCTGTGCTCAGTTTTGCACCAAAAAAATTCCTTTCCTTCACAAGAAAAATAGTTGCACCCTCATCACGTGATAACTGCCTGTGACAGCGTGAGATGTTCATTGTCTGATGAAGCTTACAGTGCACTGAGGAGGGACAAGAGAGGAAGGAGAAGGAGGGGACATCATCTCAGCCAAACAATCCCTTCCACCAGACCTTGCTGCCCTCTCCCTGCTGTTGACCCTCCCCATCTTTTCACCCCAGCAAACTGCCTGGTAATAAACCTTGAAGGGAATAAGTCCACTAGTAAATAAAACAGAGTGAGGGAACAAACCATATTTTATTGTTAGCTGGCTGCCCAGCTCCGTGTTGCCAAGACAAACTCAGGAGCTGTTCTGGGGATAGTTTATCCCAGAAATTGCTTCCTCTAGGCAAATATCAGTGAGACCGCGCCAGGTTTAAATCCAGACTTGCAACACCATCACACACCTATCTGCTCCACGGACGTGGTACCCTGACCTCCACCTGCCACCCCTAGAACTTTGGACCAACACCAATAAAAAAAAAAAAAAAAGGAAACTGAATTATAGAATCACAGAATCATTTGGATTGGAGAAGACCTTTACCTAAGATTAGCAAGTCCAACCACTAACCTAACACTGACAAAAGCACCACTACCATGTCCCTTGGCACCACATCTACAGGTCTTCGAAATACCTCCAGGGATGGTGACTCCACCACTTCCCTGGGCATCCTATTCCAATGCTTGGCAACCCTTTCTGTGAAGGAAATTTTCCTAATATCCACCCTAAAAATCCCCTGGTGCATCTTGAGGTCGTTTCCTCTTGTCCTATCACCTGTTACTCGGGAGAAGAGACCAACACTCACTGCTACAGTCTCCTTTCAGGTAGCTGTAGAGAGCGGTTCAGCACCTTAAAAATCCAGACAAGCCTCACCCATGATTTTTGCAACCGTTATTCCAGTGGAGACTCAGAGTGCTTTGCTTCCCAGGTTTCAGTGCAGTTATAACCCCTAACTCATCACACCTCTGTCTACAGGAGACAGTCGGGATGAGGACTGGCCAGTGGAGGGATGCAGGGTCAGTGCCTGGAGCAAAATATAACCTTGGGAGCTCTTGGTCTGCTTCCCCCCATCCTGCTCAGGAGGGAGAAAACTCTGCCAGCTCACATGGACATCCCTGGGGCTCTCAAGCGCTGTGACAATCAGTCATCAGCTCCAACCATCACCCAGAGCACTTGTGGCAGGGGAAGGAGGAGTCCGAGCGACCTGGCAAGCGGAAATTTCTTTCAGTTCCTCTTCAAGATGAGCCAGATGCAAAGCCTGAGCCGGCTCATGGGGTCTTGTCTCTAGTGATCTGGATATAATTAATATCCAAAGGGAATAGCCGGAGGTCCAGGACAACACGCACGGTAAAGGGACCTACAGGAACATCCTTTGGCTTAATGTTAATGAAAACTGCCTGTGTTCTCCACGTTAATCTTCCTTGCCTATTAATTATTTTACACTAATTTGAAGCTCTTAATGGCTTTTCTGCAGCCAGGTGAAGTCAATTGCCTCCCTGAACTCAATTTTGCAGCAAAACCAAAATAAGTCAAAAGTTGCAGGAAAGAAGGGACAATAATTACAGTTAACTCCAATAAAAAGAGAAAAGAGGAATAAGAGGACAAGCATTCATATGGCCTGCATATGGGACCCTCAGTTCCCCTCAGAAGGGAACCACCTATAACTATTGCTCTCCTCCTCTTTTTCACAGAGGAAGTCTTAATACATGGAGCTGGCTGCTTCGGCAACTCCCTGGATAAGTCTTTCTCAGTACTTTTGATTTCCCCATCCTCTGTCTCCAAAGGCTTGTACCTGTTCTGTTGGACAAGATGATCTTTAAGGTCCCTTCCAACCTAGAAGATTCTGTGATTCTGTGAAGGCAGGGGAGATGTGGAGGGGACTCTCTTGCTGCCCCGGGCAGGTACCTGTATCCACTCCTCCTCTCTTGCTTCTCCTTGTCAGCGGGCAGAAGATCCTTCACCTCTTGTGGAGCCTCCACCTGCTCTTTTTTCCCTAAGGATGGCAGGGTACAGTTCCACCAATCAATTTCTTTTTTGCATTCCCCCCTTTCTATTAGGTCCCCTCTCTCTGCCTGGTGACAGGGGAGGGGATCATCTACTTTTATTAGAGCTTCTTCTTGCTGCCTTTGCGTGAGGGTACGCCTCCACCAGTCTATTTCACTTTCGCATTCTCTGATGCTTCTCAACCTTCCCACCTCTTCCCTCAGTTCCACCACCTGCCCGAGCAGCTCATTTATCTGCTCACACCACACACAGAATCAGAGAATCACAGAATCTTAGTGGTTGGAAGGGACCTCCGAGATCATCGAGTCCAACCACATAAAAAAAAACCAAACACAACACCCACCAAAAATACCACCACGAAAACAACAAACCCAAAACTACCACTCACCATCTAAACCCCATACCCACAACCCCACACACTACACCCCACCACAAACCAATAATCTTGGGCACTAGACCATGCCCTGAAGAGCCACGTCTACACGTTTCTTAAATACCTCCAGGGATGGTGACTCTACCCCCTCCCTGGGCAGGCTGTTCCAGTGCCTGACCACTCTTTCAGTAAAGTAATTCTTCCTAATATCTAATCTGAATCTCCCCTGCCGCAGCTTCATACCATTACCTCTGGTCCTATCATTATTCCTTTGGGAGAAGAGGCCAACCCCCGCCTCTCTACAGTCTCCTTTCAGGTAGTTGTAGAGGGCAATGAGGTCTCCACTCAGCCTCCTCTTCTCCAAACTAAACATGCCCAGTTCCCTCAGCCTCTCCTCATAGGACTTATGGACATAAGGACATAGGACACAATGGGTATCTCTGGGTCGCTGTGGTACCACAGCCAGGCTCAGGCATTCGCTGCAGCCAGGGCCCTGCAGGGCCGCGTCTGTGTTGGGGAGCTCGTTCTGAGTTCCCACAACCTTCTTCACAGGGGTTTTGGGGCCTTTTGTTGCCATTTCCTCTCTTGAGGACCATTCACCCTCAGACTTTACCTCTTTGGCCTTCGCTTCCCCCCTCACTCACACTGGAAGTATATGTCTGGTTAGCCGCTTTTAAATGTGCCGTGGCTCGCCCGGCCCGCCCCCAGGCACAGAATCCCCACAGAATCTTCTAGGTTGGAAGGGACCTTAAAGATCATCTTGTCCAACCATCAATCTAATTTTGACAAAAATAAACACCCACACAACAAACAAAAAGCATCACCATCACTAAACCATACCTTCCAGCACTACATCAACCCGTCTTTTGAACACCTCCAGGGACGGGGCCTCAACCACCTCCCTGGGCAGCCCATTCCAATGGCCGATAACCTTTTCGGTGAAAAATTTTTTCCCAATATCCAGCCTGAACCTCCCCTGGCGTAACTTGAGGCCATTTCCTCTTGTCCTGTCGCCTGTGACTTGAGAAAAGAGACCGACCCCCTCCTCTCTACACCCTCCTTTCAGGGAGTTGGAGAGAGCGATAAGGTCTCCCCTCAGCCTCCTCTTTCCAGACTGAACACCCCCAGCTCCCTCAGCCTCTCCTCATCAGACTTATTCTCCAGACCCCTCACCAGCTTCGTTGCCCTTCTCTGGACCCGCTCCAGCACCTCAATGTGTTTTTTATGGCACGGAGCCCAAAACTGGACACAGTACTCGAGGTGGGGCCTCACCAGTGCCCAGTACAGGGGGATGATCACCTCTCGGGCCCTACTCCCCACACTGTTCCTGACACAGGCCAGGATGCTGTTGGCCTTCTTGGCCACCTGGGCACACTGCTGGCTCATGTTCAGCCAACAGTCGACCAACACCCCCAGGTCCTTTTCTGCCAGGCAGCTCCAGCCACTCTGCTCCCAGCCTGTAGCGCTACAGGGGGCTGGTGGGACCCAAGTGCAGGACCCAGCACTTGGCCTTGTTGATCCTCAGCACGTCAGCCTCTCGCTCCCTGGCGTGATTCCCAAGTCCTTTCGGGCCTCTCCGCTTTCCCTCGGCTTCTCCATCTCGATCTAGCTGGAGTTTAAAGCCACAGCACTCACCACTGCCGGTGTCTGCGTGGTCCACCAGGAGAACGTATCTCTAGAGCTAACCCTGAGACACACACATTCCTTCTCACCCCACCAGGCACTGATTCTTGGCCAATTGGGGAGGTGTCCTCCTTGGTGAGCACCAGATCGTTCCATGAGACCACACATGAGCAATAACAGCCCAGCCCCAATTTGCTCCAGCTCTGAAGGCAGACTTCACAAGTGAAAGGCAAAGCTATGATGAAAAGCCTGGAGAGAGAGAGCACGTACTATCTTGGTAAGGAGCAGGGAAATCCCAGACAGCAGCAGAAAGAGAGTTGGAGAAAGTTGCTGGCATAAAGTGTCACCCAGAAGATGGGACACACCACACAGTAAAAGGGGTGAGATGCAGCAGAGATGTTGGGCAGAGGCTGCTTCCAGCTCACGATAGGGGACAAGACCCAACAAAACTCAATCAGAAAGTCCCAACCCACCAACCAACTTTATTATATTACTATTCTAACAGTTTATTTCCATTTATTATTAACAAATTCCCTGCTTTTGCAAGGACACTAGAAATATACCAGACTTTTTTCAGCAGCAAGTGACAAGTTTGTGGTTTCCAGTCTTTTCTTTTCAAGCTTGTTAAAGATGCTAGAAAGCGAACGGTGGTTTGTATTATCAAACCTGATGTTCTCCGCATCTGCATTAAACCATATTGCCAGAAAATCTGTTCTCATCCAGATATGTGCATTTTTAGGCAGAAGTGAAAAAAAAATAAAATAAAAACCAACCAACCAACCAAAAAAAAAAACAAAAACCCCTCACGATGCCTTCTAATTTCTACAAGAAAACCAGCAGCTCTTGTTGATTTAGAAGGAAACGTCAAAGACTCACAAGACCGTTACTAGAATAAAAAGCCCATGGCTTCACGGCGGCACCACGATGGCTAAGAGTGATGGGAAGGTCAGGAGAGCTTGGCAGCCCATGGGAAACGAGTTGGTGGGATCCTCAGTCCTGTTTCACCTCCTCAAATTCCTACAAAACTAACAAAGTAACTCAGAGAGCGATGGAGACTCTCGTCACAGACACCCCCGCTTGCAGAGATGCTTTTGTCCAGACCAGAGAATTAGGGAGAACATTCATTTTCCACGATGGTTAATTGTAAAACAGACTTAAAATTTTAAGCAAAATTTTACAAAGGACAAGTGCGGAGTGGAACTGTGCAATGGATTAAGCAGCTGCTAATTCTGGCAAAGTGTAGAATTTTGGCTTTGGTTGGGCAGTTTTACAATTAAGAGTTTTTCTCCATTTTTACGCAAAGGGGAGGCAAACTTTAACAGGTTTTGCATAATTTTGACGTATTACCAAGGCGCAGTTAAGTAGCTTTTAAATAAAACAAAGCACTTTTTGATTCAGTTTTCTTTGCTAGCAGTGGATTAGGAGAGAGTTAAAAAGACAATTCATTTTTGATTGAAATAAATCAATGTACTGGAAAATAGCAATTCATTTCCGAAATTTCCCTATCAAATCCCATTCCTTCCTGCTTTCCCAGATGGAAAGTCTAATCACGTTCCCTTCTTCATGCTCTAAAGCAGTAGCAGAAGCAAGAGTTAAGGCAGGGCCTGTCTGCATTTTTAAAAGTATACCCAAGTCATTAAAAAAAAAAAAAAAAGGCAATTTAAGATGTTTGACAGTTTTGTTGTGTTTGGTGTTTTTAATGATGATGTGAGATGAGTATATAAATAAAACCTGAGCGAAAGCAGGATGTTGTTTGCACTGCTACATTCCTAGGGTAGTCTGCTAACGCAAACACGGGCACCAGCACCAACAGGATGTGAAAAAGGATTAATCCCACACTCCCTGCCCGAGCTGTTGGAAATGTAACCTGAAAACCGCCAACAAAAAAAGAGGAAGAATCCAAATATTTTTGAAAAGTCGTTATTTAAAGATTTATTGGTGATATAAACTACAAGCTGCTGTTTTTATTTTTAAACTAGCTCTTAATCAGTCTCTCTTCTGCTCTTATTAATGCACTCAGCACTAATTGCCTTAGAAAATATCTTTTAAAAGATTCAGGCTATTAATGACAAAATGGAGATGATTTATTTTTTTTTTTTCCTAATTAAGACCATGTGATGCAAAGAAGTGGTATCAGAAAAACCAGCCACTGGAATGAAAGACAGAAACCTTTACAAATATTACCTTAACGCAGCTTTCCAGCTGAAAACATGCGGGTAAACAGGGTCAACCACACTTGTTCCAGCACAAGGTTGAAGAAGCTCTAGTGCAGAGAACATCTTTCCCCCCACCCCATCTCCTTCCTCTTCATCACTTCGTTTGTTGGTCAGGAGTAAAATGTCAGACCATCTCAAGGATATAGAAGACAGACCGCACCTGCAGTAAGTAAATACAACATTCTTGGAGAGCCCTTGCAGCCTCATCAAAATCTGCATGTAGAGTTTTTACAAACCAGAAGCCCCAGAGAGATGAAGTGAGATCTGGGATGACAAGACAGCAAAAATTACCAAAAGAGAGACAAAGTGGATGCAACTGGCAACAGTGACCGAGGAACGTGACAGCTGGCGTCTTATCTACAGGATAAAAAAAAAAAAAAAAAAAAGGGGGTTGTTTTATCAGCATCGTGCCTGGTTTTTCCTCCCAGAGAATGTGCGTTCTCCTGGAGAGCCATGGGCTGAACCCAACGGAGCTGCAGTGTTGTGGGGATGGGGGGAGCACAGGGCTCCCCAGGGGCTGCTGGAACCTCCGCTGACCAACTATGACAAGAATGAGCAGGTTTAAGTTACAGCAGGAAGGTCAAACATCAGGAAACGCTTGTTACCAGTAGGAAAAGTGAAGCACCAGCTACAGAAAATAACCTTGAGTGTGTCCCAGAAACCAACACACTCTGGAAGGGGAAACCAGGACATGCCTGCCATGGTGGTGAGGTTGATCATGGCATGAGGAGACCGGTGTGCAGCTGTGGCTGAGGTCAGCCCTGCAGACAGGCTCTGGAGCGCTTTTTTGTGTATGGGGATGGACAGTAGTGCAAGTGCTGGAGCAGATTTCCAAGTACAGAACAAAAGTACCAACCCTCCTCTTCTGGAGAGCTTCAATTCTCCAGCAAAAAAGGTGGAAGGTAACTTATTAGATATCGCTAAGAGCGCTAAGAGAAAGAAAAAAGTGCAATCCACCCTTTCCCATTTTTTGGTAGCCTTTAGCTATATGTTTAAATAAGAAAACTGTACTGATAATTTATGCACCTTCCCAACATTTACTGAATAAAGGAAAGAAAATTACTTTTGTTTGCTAAAGATTAACTGTAATAGAAACCATCTGGCTCAAGGAACTAGCTCTTTTGGAAGAAATCATAAAACGTATACAGGGTTTTATAATCCATATGTACAAAAGCCCATACACCATCCAGGGAGGAAGACGAAATACCACCTGCCGTCTTCCCAGGAAGTCTCCTGGGTTTGTTTCTGTGGGACATTGTATGTGGATCTGGTCTTCCACAGCTTCTGGGATCTGCAAGTGGTCAGCAGAGGTTGTAGCAACGGCCATAAAACGTCCTGTTCCCTGTTACACAGCTCCTGCTACATTTATTCACTAGAAATGAACGACTGGTACAAATGGCACAGGCTCAGCTCTCTCTCCCTGGCGTTCACATGGACCAGATTTTGAATCCTCTGACCCTCTGCGAGGTACTGGCAAACCCTCGTGTCGTTCATCACTAGTGAGATGCTCAATATGGGCAAACACTACAGAATTCATCTTTTATTTTTCAAATACAGAGGCATGCACGCCCCCAGCAACAGCCCTTCCTCGTCTACTGAGACAGAAGTAGAAGGAAACATCATCTTACTGCTGTTTGTTGACTAGAAAAAAAATACTTTGCTTTTTTCAAAGAGAATTTCAGGCATAATCTCATGGAATGTATGAGGCAACCTCTAATCCATGCAGAACAACACAGCCCATGACAGTGCTAAAAAATTAAATATAAATAAAAGGTCATCAGAAGTTTATGTAAAGCTACAGAAGAAGTGTGTAAGGTGGTTTGTACAATGAACTTTATACCCATGGTTACACCAAAAAAAAAAAAAAAAAGGATTTCATGGGTGGTAAAGTTTATTAGAGATTATTATATCACCCTTTGCACCCTTGTAAAAGCAAGAATATCCCTTTCTTAAGGATAAAACAGCAGCAGTGGGGCTCAGTCCCAACGTGCAGGAGGATGGATCCATCTTCAGGCCCATCTGTGCCTTCGGTTGTGAGACAAAACCCGGCCTTTTGCTGTTTAATTCAGCAGAACTTTGCTCTCTTTCTCATTCTCAGCATGACTCATTAAATATCTGCAGACCAGATTTTGCTCTTCATCTTAATCGAAAAGACTCTATTATGTACTTGAACGCAGACTTTCTCCCTTTCTTCCAAAATAAAACCGAGACATGGGTTGAAGTGTTTGCCTAAAAAGAAAAAAGAAAATCCACGGCCCCGCGATACTGATGAGTATGAGAAAGTGGAAGTGACAGGAAGCTGATGAAAAAAAGGCTGAATTAAATTTTTCAGACAACTGGTTTATTAGCTAAAGCATTCTACTTCGGGTCAACCGATACAAATGCCAAACTCAGTAATTTGGCTTCAGCTGAAAGTTTTTCTTCTTCCTCCCTTTACTGTAATGGAAGCAGCCCATTGCAAGCTTTCAGAGGGAAATGTTTTTGCAGAGTGGACCAAAATACTGTATATTCTCAGGATTTTTCCCACTTTTAAGCACCCAAAGAAAAATAAAACTAGAAAAAAACATTTGTTTTTTTTTTTTCCCTAAAAATATTTCAATCAGTGCAACTCTTCTTTCTTTTTTTCCGTTTCCAGATTCTAAACATATTTACCAGCCATAAGGAAGAATAGCTTTAAAAGTAAATAATAATCAATTATTCATACCACCCTGCTGAGTACCGGTACCACTGCTCATGCAGAGAGAAATGCACACACAAGACACAGAGAAGTGGTGAAAACCAAAATACGTCTGAAAGGTTTTGGTTCCAAGGGCAAAAATCCTGGAGCTGCACAACCTCCACAGAAGCAAATCCTTTAGTGCTTTATAAATCTCAAGGAATGCCAAAGAGGACATTCATTTTAGGGCTGTAGGAGTCATTCTGTTCGTAAACCCAAGCAACATCACTTTGAACAATTCCGTGCCCCTCTTCCTCTTGTAGCCCCTATTCAAACATCCTTGCAAAGTCCTCTGACCATTTTCTGATCCTCCTTCCATGCCACCATGCTACAGCTGAGGTCAAAGAAACCTCTCCCCACATATTCTCCCCATCAAACACTATAAAAGGGTTAACACCGTGATTTTTTTTTCACATATATAACCTTTGCCTTCTGTGGACACCCGTTATTAATGGGAAATCCGAACCCGTTAGAAGCGTGTTGCCAACAAGGGCTCTCGGGATTTTCGTCGACGTCAGGACTACAATAATAAAATATAACATTCTAGCGGAAAAAAACCAGGACTGCTGCCAGATTGCTGCTCCTCCATGGTCCCTCGTGCTGCTGTTGCATGGATGAGCATTAGATACTTGGGCAGAAGCAGCCAGAGCCTGTATCTAGCGTGGCTGGGACAGGGGGTTTATCCATCCACAAGCCAATAGCAGCCACTCAACGAGGATCAATCTTGGGTGCCTGTCTGGGGATTCTGGACTGACTCCTCCTTCCATTCATCTCCTTTGGCCTCCTCCTCTTTTCCTTCGCTCCCTTGGCCTCTTAAGTGAATGCTTTTTCCAACCCCAGCTTGTAAAATCAGCAGCAGCCACCACCACAGGTCACGATGCAGGTTGGGGACACTGAGACGTGCCACTTGCCTCCCTGGGCAAATTCCCCCCCTTGTCACTCCTCAGGAAGAGTAGGTTGAAACCAAAGGGCCCTCAGAACTCCCTCCATCTCTGTTGCCAGGATGGTACATGCCAGCACCCACATTCAGCTGCAGCAAGCTTTAGCCCATTCTTCCACATGCCACCTGGACATGGTCTTTAGCAACTCGACCTTGTGTCACGGTTTGGGCCAAGTTGGCCAATGGCAAGACAACAGATGCCTTCCCCCCACCTCTCACTCCAAGGAGAGGAAGAAGAGAGAAAAAGAGATTAGAAAAAAACTAAACTACTTTAATCCAAAATTAATATTAAAAAAGAAATACTGCAATAGATACAATATATATAAATATATAAAGGATCAGCAAGAGCCTCTGTCACTGAATAGAAAGTTTGCTTTGCTCCACCCCAAAACCGGGACACCCTGCTTGAGCAGGGAGGTTGGATTAGATGACCTCCAGAAGTCCCTTCCCACCTCAACCATTCTATGGGTCCTCAACAAGCACTTCATCCTCACAGTGATGAAAACCCAAGCATCAGGAGTGCTACAGTTTTCCTTCATCATCATGTCCTGACTTCCTTCCTCCCACCCCGCTGGACTGTGCAGAGGGGACAAGTACTTCACAGCAGAAACTCTGCAGGACCTGGACTATGTTGTTGCTCAAACAAGTATAATGGTGCTGCTCAGGGGCAACCAGCAATCCTTAAGCAATGAAAAGTTGCCTCCCACAGACTCTTCATCATCTCGCAGCTCCTAGATGTCACACTTGCACCAGCCCCACTGGGTGGCCACAAGGCAGCTCATGTAGACTAGGTGGGGGACATGTATCCACTGGGAAAGGAGATGCTTTGCAGGTTGTCTTCTCTGCTGGTGGTCAGCATTGGATGAAAGAAGTCCAGGAGAGCATGGAGAAGATCAAATGGGGCATGTAAAAAAGCCAGTAGCCAATTCTCCCTTAAAACAGAAAACATCTCCTGTTGGATACAAAAATATAAAATCTTGAAGGTCACAAAGGCTTGTCTAGAAGGTAGAGATCAGTTCCAGTGAGTTCGTGGTCTGGTTGGAAAGTTCATCATCTGGTAACTTCCCCCAAAACAGAGTTTGAGAGTCTCGTTCAGTCACGCTCCTGTCCCACTCTCTGCACTGTGCTAATTCCACACTTGAGGTGGTTTAACATCCCCCAGAGCTCGGAGGAGGAGGAGGTCAATCAGCACTTCTCTTCCAGTTCATTGTAACGAGCAGGCCAAGCAGTTAACATCAGTTAGTTTAAGTGAATTGATTTTATCTGAAATTCCTGCTGCTGCCTTCATGCATGCACACACACCGTTGCAGCTTCTATAATTAGAGCACACCGAGAGAGAAGCAATTTGTAAGGAGAATGACATCCCTAAAACGCATCTTTTTTTTCGGAAAAGCGTGGCGTGCGTGGCTGGGGGGAAAAGCTTTCATATTCAGGAGGAAAGCCTCTGTGACGATGCCACTAGCTATTAATGAGAAACCTAATTGGTTTTGTCTAACAGTCCCAAATCGCATAAAGAGAAGAAAAAACTCATACGCACACACAGGTGCACGAACGCACCCACACCTTGCCTGCCCGTGCTTCAACGAAGACAAGATAATTACAAAATAACCCAAATATTAGCCAATATGCTAAGCACAGTCTCTTTAGGCGCCGTGGATCTGTTTACAGTGCAAAGGGATGGGGGGTGGTAACAACTCTGGGGCTTAGTTTGAGTTTTACTGTACAGTGTAGTAAGTTCTTAGCATGTAAATGATCCAAAAAGACTGACAAAATAATCTCATGATCCCCTCTAGCTTTGAAATCCACGACTGGGAGAGCTGAAAGACATGCCAGAAAAAAATATAATGCTGATTACCGCTAATGCCAAGAGTAGACATATTTTCACCCAAGATCACGGCTAAATAACACAATTTCAAAACTTCCAGTAAACTTTAGCGCCTGAAAACTGGCTGAGTAGGTGGAAAACAACACTTTCAAAAGAAGCATCTTCCATCTTCCTGCAGGAATGCGTCATTAAAACCTCGTTCTTCTACATGAGCTGGGATTATGTCTGGGGACTTCTGTGCCATTGTCTTAAAACATATTTAAAAAAAATAATAATAAATTAAAAATTGAGGTTCACAGTCAAGAAAGTTAAAATTCTTGTGCCTCCATTAAAAAAAGTTGGAGGCTTATATTTCTCAAATGGTTTTTGGTTGGTTTTAAAAGCGAAATCTATCTATGCACTGGCATCTGAATACCTTGCCCTCGTAAGCCTTTTTAAGCTCGTTAATTCAAACAGAGCTCTATCACCGTGGCTCTGTCCACACAAAGGAACTGGCAGCTTCATGCTCAAGCTCAGTGGTCATGAGCAAGATTCATCTGACAGCTACAGGGCAGTATTTTGCATACAATAATTAGAGCACAGATATTTAGTGTTGCACCATAAGCCATGGCATGAGGAAAGGCACAATTCTATTTTTTTTTGAATGCTGAGCTCCTGATGTGCCATTACTAATGATACTTTGCACAACGATGATGAAATTCTCCCAAAGATTTGTGCACTCCCCCGCAACACACTGACAAGAGGAACCACCAAAAATCCCTCTTCCCACAGCAAAGAGGTTCATAGACCCAGTAAACACCAGGAGCCCACAGCACCACGCTAGCAGAGGACCAGATTACCCTGGTTCTCTTCAAATCAAGCCCTTAGGACGTGGCATCTGCACTGAAGATGATCCAGAAGACCTCAAGGGATGCTCCTGTGCTGGCACTCTATTATGAAGCACAACATCGATTTTTACAGCTATGAAAAAACTCCTTTTTTCTTGCACTGACGCTAAAGCCCAAGGACGTGGACAGGGGTGGTGGGATGTGGAGAGCAGACTATTACCAAAAGAGCCAGCATCTCTATTTTAGACAGAGAAAAACTTAAACAGTGGCTACAGCAAAAATCACCCGCCGTCAAAATGATTATATGCTGTTAAGGCATCGCCTGGAAAACAGCTTATGGAAAAAAAAAAACAACAAAACCAAAGAAGAAATCTATTTGCTGTATGCTTGAAGGAGCCACAGTCCTACCTTCCTTGACATCTGCCCATCACGTCCCTATGAACCCAACGTAGAAGGAAAGCCCATTTTTGGTATTGCTAGAAAAGAGCTCCCAGTGGTTGGTGAGCTCCAAGCCACAGAATGAGATAGAAGAGCTCTCCAAGCCCTGGCTGGTATCTGAACCCAGGTCAGATGTTACCTGGGCAACCTAATTTAGAGCGATGCGGTTCAACCCAGGCTCCAGCACACAACCATCTGTATCAAATGCTAGTGTTTTTTAAGAGAAAACCTCTAAGGATCCCAAAAACAGCTTGCAAAGATTTTCTGTCCCTTGCTTAGCCACCGTCCCATTGCACCTCCTCTTAGCTCATCTCTTGGAGGACAACTTTCTTGAAGAAACCAGCCTACATGGGATAGGGGATGGGAGACACAACTGAGCTGAGGAGAACAGCACCACACAACGAGTCGGGACGTCCATGCCATGGACGTGGGTCTGGAAGTCCTCCCGTGCCTTCAGCTTGGCATGGGTGGTCTTCCCTTTACTGCTGGGGGTGAAGAGCTGCCCCCATCCCTCCACCCAGCCAGAGCTGGCAGCGCCGCACCGAGCGGCATTCAATTAGGAACGCAGCCTGCGAGCCGAGAGGGAGCTGAAACGCAGGAGGAGGAAGAAGCCAGCTCAAATAAATGGATAATTGCCATTTAATTCCCCCCGTATTAGATTTGGCAATACTTGCATTACGGTTAAGTCAATAAAGCAACTTTGACTGGAGCTTGATTTGACGATCGGGACAGACCGATCAATCTGTCTGAGATGCCGGCTCCCAGCCCCGCCGGGGAGACCTCGGGGTTGGGGACAGAGGAAAGGCCAGCGCCCGTCTGCCACGTGCTGAGGGACATGCTCCTTTATGTGCCAAAATGAGTATTAAGTAAAGATGTCACTCATGTTTTTCCTAGATGAGGCAGCCTCGTTCGTGGCCTACATCTCAATTCCGCTGTACAGCAGCCACCTCGCTGGAAAGATGACCCCGTGCCAAGCACGTCTGCCCATCACGTCCCTATGAACCCAACGTAGGAGGAAAGCCCACGGAGGAGATTTGCTTCCCGGCAATCGGCTCAAGAGAGTGAGCTAATTAAACCTGCAGCAGAGAGATGAAAACTTCCCCGAGATGACTGTCTCACGGTTTGTCACTCCAACCTGGCCACGCATTGGCAGGAGGAGCCGCGCTGGAAAGGCCACCAGTGCAACCTGCCACCGACAGCAGGATACGGCAAAGGGCAGTGAAGGAACAACCACTGCAGATGTTTTTAGTCAAAATCAATACTAATAAACATATTTCCTGGCATCTGACATCAAGAGATATAAAATAATTCAGCAGGTTTACAAGTGCAGCTCCTTTTCCTTCAGACACGTGACACCCTCGCTTTTTTAACATAAAATCATAGAATGGTTTAGGGTTGGAAGGGACCTTAAAGACCATCAAGTTCCAACCCCCCTGCCATGGGCAGGGACACCTCCCACCAGACCATGGTGCTCAAAGCCCCATCCAACTTGGCCTTGAACCCCTCCAGGGATGGGGCAGCCACAGCTTCTCTGGACAACCTGTTCCAGTGTCTCACCACCCTCAGAGTAAAGAATTTCTTCCTGATACCCAGTCTAAATCTTCCCTCTTTCAGTTTGAAACCATTACCCCTTGTCTTATCACTACGTGCCCTTGTAAAAAGTCCCTCCCCATCTTTTCCCTGTAGGTACTGGAAAGCTTCTACTATAATGTCTCCCTGGAGCCTTCTCTTCTCCAGGCTGAACATCCACAACCCTCTCAGCCTGTCTTCTTAGGAGAGGTGCTCCAGCCCTCTGATCATCTGTGGTCCTCCTGTTGGACCTGCTCCAAGAGGTCCATGTCCTTCTTATGTTAAGGATTCCAGAGCTAGACACAGTGCTCCAGGTGGGGTCTCACCAGAGCAGAGCAGAGGTGCAGAATCACCTCCCTCAACCTGCTGGCCATGCTTCCTTGGATGCAGCCCAGGATATGGTTTTTGGCATCTACACTCTCCTTTGGGATGGCCAAATTCTCCCTCTACTGCAACACAGAGCAACATAAGAGCAGGTGGAAACGAGATAAAACCTCAAGAGATTGGGTTCAGCAGAACACCTACCAAGACCAAAGTGCAACCAAGAGAGAGATGTGCATTATTTTGTGTTGCCCTGCTCTGTATTAAATAGAATTAGCCATCATCTACAGTTGCTCCAGTGACTTGCAAACATCTGCCCTACCCAAACGCCCCAGGAAACTATGAAAAGCAGAACAGGGAACCGTGACAAATTGTTTTGGGCGAGAATACAACCAGGCATTGGAGAGTCTCCCAGGCTCTATATTCTGATAAACCTGGAATTGCCTGCAGATATTGCCATTAGTTTCAGCGGATTTAAAAATACACAGGGCACAGGCTCTTGCATTTAACAGCAGGATGCATCATAACAGCATTTATCCATATAGATTGAAACTTCACCACTAGGAAGTAAGGACCTGGTCATCCCCCACTGCTTTAAAAAGAAAATAAAAATCAACAAAAAACCAAAGAACCCCCCCCCAAAACAACCCAACACTTCATTTTAAAAATCTCAAAGCAAGGCAGTAAATTAAAGGAAATAGCAACATTGCTCCTCTCTTCATTTGCTCGTGTTAGAATATTAGTGATAATTCTTCATTTTACGGGAGTTATATGCATGTCGTGTGGCTATGTATACACCCAGATACACGTAAAACATGTTTTATAGCATATTACTTTTTCATTGCAAATATTTCCCTGAGATGTCCTAGAATGAGAGCACATTAAAAGCACCTGCTATTAAATCTTTGCTAAAAACCTCCAAATTTCTCATGAAAATCCAAAGTGTGCTGTTAATGAAATTGTTGAGTTTTTAATGTGCGTGTCATTTTGATGAATGTAGAACATAATTTCCATAATGTCTTACATGTTTCACGCACTTCTAGGTATTACACCGGCTTCTTGATATCCCAGGAAAACAGATTATTAGCAGAAGCAGGAAGGAAAACAGAATCATGGAGCCACGTGTGGTTACAGAGAATTTGTTTCAAGGTAAGAATCACTGCAGAAAACTTCCCGACTGCTTGCTCAGTTCTCCAGCCCCAGGATTAATACTTTCCAATCCTTGCAATAATTTAATTAAAGTGATCAGCAGATGAGAAGTAATACCGCACCGCTGAATCTAATTAAACTTCAAGTTTATCCTCTGGAAATCAAGAAAAATATATATTTCTTCAAGAAAAGACATTTATTTTATTCTGACAGAGGAAAGGCTAAAAGAAAAAAAAAAAACCAATCAGCTTTGTTGATAACATCTCTCTCTCTTCTCTCTCTCCTCCTGCCTTGCAAATGACAATGCTTTGCCTGGCTAAATAATAAAATAATAAGCATTCTGCAAAGCTAATCTCCCTCTTCTGAGCTGTCTGAGCCACTTTGTCCCTTCCCACCCAAGCCATTGTAGAGGGAAACAATAGCGCCTTTGTGACAACGACAACAGAAAGCAAATGGAGGGGAGGTCTATACCATGTTGGAGCACGTCAAGAAAATAAATAAAAATTTAGACCTTCTTACCTCTACTTGGCAATTGCACATCTTACAAAAAGCTCATCCTCCTCCACCCTTGTCCCATGAAAATATTAACTCTCTACGTGCAATTGGAGTTTTGAGCAAAATGAAAGCAGGGATGGTGAGAGGACGGGTGATTTACACCATGTGGGCAGCAACAAAATGATATACAGAGAATATTCCCTCTTTCTGCTGCCCAAATCTCTGCTGCCATAACCAAGACCATGGCCCATGTTGTCCAGCACCTCCTCGCTCTAAAGGCACACAACAGACACAAGCATCATCTCTGTCCTTGGCTTTCATGAAAAATCATGCTGAATTTCCTTACTGAACACTGGTAACTACCACAAACCTGCAAAACACTAAATATTTAAGTAAATATGTCCCGTTTCTGAACTAGGCTTGCTCAATTAACTTTTTACTGCAACAACCTCCAGGGCAATATTGTCTTGCTAATTAAGTATTTGCTCTTCATCTCCTTTGTGAGAACAGGATGGTTTTACTCTGCCTTTTCTCATGGTCCAAGAGCAACGGGATGTAAAAAGAGAAACAGCTTTATAAAAGGGTTTGCTTCTCTGACTCAGACCTTCCCCAGCAGCACCTCTTCCTCCCAATGTTACACCCCCTTGTAGACAGTGCTGTGCCCAAGCTACTGCATCAAGTGGGCATGGGTTGTGTGTCCACACCAGTTAAGCACTCAACGCAACTGGTTGAGGATGGGTGGCCAGAAACTGACTCAATGGAGCTACAAAACAGTAACAGGCACATTGGAGATGGTCAAAGGTCTACAGCAGTGGTGAACAGCAGATGCCTAGAAAACATACGAAGGTAAAAAGCAGATATTCTACCGCACAAGCACCTTCCCAGCTACCAACCACTTGTATCTCAAGGACTTGCTAAGCAAAAAGCGCTTTTGGTGGCTTACACCACCATGACTTTAGTCTTCCTTCAAAATCACATACACTTTCCACTTTCAGCACCTGTAGAAAGACACAACAATGGTTTCAATGACATAATTGAAGCTGATTGAGGCTCTCCTCCTTCTGTTTGTTCTGAACACGACACCTGCTACCTTCACATGGTATGTGGAGACCAAACATGGCCACGAAGCGGGCTCAATGTAAGAATAAAGATGAAGTTGCTACCCCAAAAACTGCAACTTTGTCAGTGAAATACCATTGCCACAAGCCCTGTAGCTCAAAAGCCTTCTTAGCAACACTTCAGGGGAGAAAAAAGGGAATGAAGGAAATAATGAAAGAAAAAGGTTTTCAACATGAAAGGCTCTTTTTAGTTTTTGTGTGATTTCTACTACTTCTACCATACTGCCACTGCTTTGCACACACTTGTCAGGTGAGCCATACAATGACCTGAAGGGAGATGATTCAACATCTTTGTGAGCCAACAGGTCAACAGCCCAAACCCCAACTGAGCAACCTACTCAATGAATCATAAAATGGGAAGAAAGAGGCTCTCCGGGTCAGCTAGCCCCTTCTCAAGGACAGAGGCAGCACAGAAATGCCCCTCCACATACCTACTCTAATTGCCTACTCTTTATTTTAATGCTATTCGAGCAGCAAAGCTTGATCTTCATTTCTTAAAAGGCTATTTCAGCGTAACGCATCCCAGCAGTGATTTATTTTCCCTGCAAAATGGAGAATGACGCTGATCTCTCCATAGAAGACTACGTTTGCTTGAGGGCCTTTCTTATTAATTGGCCTTAACATTTTTATTGTGGTGCTACCCAAAAAACCCCACAGATTGTGCCTCATGCTAAATGCTACAAGTGACTTTATACTCCTTCCAAGATATTCCTTGCAGGTCTGCCATGGCCCTCTTGGTAGTTCAGATGCATCTACTCTGGAAGATTTCACAGGCACCTCCTTCGTTCCCAGTCAAGACCTGAAAACAGACACCTCCTTATCTACAAACTGGTAAATCCCCTTCTGGATGTCTTACAAAGAAAGAAGGAAAATGTATTAGTCTATAGACCTACAAGCCAAAACCTCCCATATTTTATTCCTGTCTGAGAGCACCACAGGAAAATTGATTCACTTCTCCGCGAGTTGGTTACTGCATCCATAAAACAGTGATGATAAATACCGGACTATTGCTCTGGGGTGGCATGAAGGTTAAATTCATTAATGCTTGTAGAGTGGCTGAGATGTTTGGATGAGAGGCACTAACCACGGGAAAATTATTATTATTTATTTTCATGGGGGCAGATCACAGCTTCATTAACTCTATTGGAAGACATTGGCTCTACAGTAAGTGCAGGCAAACCCAACTCCTGTGATGCCCAGATCCCATACATACTCAGCACAGTCTGAAACCCTTCTTGAAACAGAAACCAGGCAGAAAAATACCCACTGCCCTCAGTTAGGATCACCCTGCAGAAAAACCACGGTCTGATGCAGAATCATGGACAGGTGGAGTTCATCACTCCCACACCAGTTCCTCCTCATCCACCGACTTATTTCATGGTACTGGGAAATTCACCTTCATACTCATTTTCAGTTCCATGGACAAGAGAAGACCCCCACAGAGTGCAAGAGGGAGCAGAAAAAATACTTGGCAACACAAACATAATTCTCAGTCTGGCCACCAGCAGCACATCTCTCCACTGGGCACATGGTCAGGTTTTTGTACCTTTTGCCAAGATGCCACAAAAACAATATCAAAAGAGCAGAATCACACACTCATAGAATGGTTGAGGTTAGAAGGGACTTCTGGAAGTCATCTGTTCAAACCCCCATGCTCAAGCAGGGCCACCTAGACCCAGTTGCCCTGGATCATGTTCAGATGGGTTTTGAATAACTCCAAGGATGGCGACTCCACGATCTCTTTGGGCAACCCGTGCCAGTGCTCAATCACCTCACAGCAAAAAAGTCTTTCCAGACTGGATGGACACCTGACCTCATGCAAGATGTTAGACTTTTCCCTCCCCAGGCAGTGTTTCCATCATTGCCTGCTTCACGAGCCCACTGTGCAGCCCATCTTCACCTCTTCTGCTGCACAGAGGGTTGGGGCATCCCCTGCCTTGGGCAAAACATCAGCCTGTGCAGCAGGACTCCAAAGTCTGCTGCTCTCTATTTATCAAAGCCAACACGTGAAAAGGAGAGGTAGCAAATGAGAAGATCTTGGAGGAAGGCTGAGCCCACTCAGGTCTCTGATGAGAACTTCACTTCCAGATTCAATGAACCAAAGCTACTTTTCATTATGACATAGTGAAGGATAAACACCATTGCATTAGTCAGCTCCCAGCAGTCAGCTTTTGAAGGACATTGAGTGGGTGGCAGAGAAAACCTGAAAGCAAAGGGAAAAAAAATCACAGTCTGCAGCATAGGATTATTTGGAGCTGCTCTTCTGGCATGCAGCGCTGTTCCTGCTGTTTGTCCTGGCAAACTGTACCATCATGTCACACCGCCACTCCCCAGGCTCACCAAATGCAGACCAGCAATGCCCAGCTCCACTTCTCTCCACTGAACATCTCCCAGATGTTTAACTGTATTTTATTAAGAGTAAAGCACATAAAACTGGACCATCGATGCATCATTTTGCAGAGATAAACATGGGGTATGTCCCTTTCTCCACCACAAGGGCCAACAGAGTTTTGTGACAGCTGACACTACTTCTTGAACTTTTCCAGGGACTGATCTTTTCTTCTGCAGGACAGAACTGAGCATCCATCACCCCACGCAGTTGGTCAGAAGTGCTGGAAAAGAAATCGGAGCACTGCCAGCATGGCCACCAGGTAGTGCAACACTTTGCAACAGTGATTGCGGCAATGACAAGAAAAAGTAGGGGAAGTTCTAATCTTATAACATCTGAGCCTGAAAATCAAAATAGATTCGCCAACCTCACTTTTCCAATATACCTCAGAACTGTGAGGAAGGCAATAATTATCCCTCCTTTACTGAGGAGGCTGTAGCAGAGAGAATTAAAGGCTCTGACTCACGCACTAAAGCAAACAGAGGCAGGAGCGTAGACCATTCCACACCAGCTTGCCCCACTGGTGAGGGTTACCTTCTGGGCAGGCAGATGGTGCCAGTCACAACCCAAAATATTCAAAGAAACTCTCTTTGCTGGTGCTTTTAGACATCACTCGTGTGCAAACCACATGCTGTAGTGCTCACCTCAGAGAGAACCACCTCCAGAGCTCAGCTGGACATCTGCAGCCAACCATGTATAACAATACAGTAAAATATGTCTGGGGGGAGTCTTCAGCCCAAAATCATGGAATCATGGAATCAAAGAATGGTTTAGGTTGGAAGGGACCTTAAAGATCATCCAGTTCCAACCCCCCTGCCCTGGGAAGGGACACCTCCCACCAGACCAGGTTGCTCCAAGCCCCATCCAGCCTGGCCTTGAACCCCTCCAGGGATGGGGCCTCCACAGCTTCTCTGTTCCAGTGTCCCACCACCCTCAGTGTAAACAATCTCCTCTTTATATCTAGTCTGAATCTCCTCTCTTTCAGTTTAAAACCAGTACCCCTCATCCTGTCACAACAGACCTTAGAGTTCTTCAACCAAGAACACCCAGCTCTCTTTGGTCACTGTCCCCTGTAATATACATAAGGTGTTGAGAATGAGTTCCCAAAATGGACATTACAGAGCATTTCTGTCTGTAGATAATTATATAATATGCATATATATTTGGTTATCTTCTCTATGTGTCACACAGTTTCTTTTTTTGTCCATTTGTTCAGGGTGCTGTTACCTGGAATATTGTATTAAAGCTCCTGTTCCTCATCCTGTGAGCCCTGGTGGGATTTCAAACTGATCATTTGGCTACTGCGGGGGCTGAGTCATCCTCCCAAGCCGGTGCTTGTGACCAGCACTGCAGAAGCCAACCCCCTTTGTACAAGCAGTTTCAGAGAGAAAAAAGCAATGGGAGAACTCTATAGCCTAAAGGGGAAAAAAAGGGAGGAAAAAAAACCCCACAACAACAGGAGTCTTCAAGTTTTTTAAAGGTCCTTTCCAACCCAAACGATTCTATGATGCTGGGACTCTACAGAGAAGGCAAAACTGTTATTCAAAGAGTACCAAAAATACTCTTCATGCCTATGTTAAAGTCTTCCACTTTTCTAGATAGTTTTCAAAAAAATCAGGCAGTCTTTATCCTTAATTAGTGAAAGAAGCTATTGTCTGTTCTTAATAAGACACTTATCTTCCCAAGTCTAGCAAGGTATTTCTTAAACATTGACAAAGTTCCTCACTTCGTATTAATATTTTTATACTTAAGCTGTGCCCCAAAATAGTAACCAATTATTTCTTCAAACACCCTTATGATACCAGCGCATAAAGCGCATGTTTATCCAATAATGCCACAAGGATGTTACTAAATTCATCCTGGCGTTCAGAAGAGATTTCCAAATATTTTGCATCTCAAAAGTAGTTTACATCAAAGTAAACTTCTGAGGGCTGATAGACTTGCCTGGCTTTTTTGCAGAAGGATGTGACCCAGACGCCACCCACGTCTTGAGCGAGGCTACGTCCAAGCGTAAAGGCACCTATGAAATTCAATAATCACTCTTATAAAATCAGATTCAGGGGGTATATTTGCAGAATAGCCCCTGCAGTTTGAAACTGAGTTTTTAATGAAGAACAGGCGCAATTGCTGTCAGTATTTTGGACTGTGATGCACAACCAAGGTATGTCATTGAGCTGATGCGACCAAGGGCATGTGTGCTTGTAGCCAACAGCTACCTGGAATAAATTGGACTTGCTTAAACCCACATGAAAGATTTGGGGGAGCGTGTTTTATCTCACATCAGCATCAGGTTCAGCAGAAAAACCACAGCCCCGCTAATAAAGGGCAACTTGTTAAACTGACGTGGCTTCCCTCCACCTCAAAGCCTTCAGAGTGCAAGGGGGGAATAAAGAAACACCACTTTCCTTCATCTCAGCAAAGAGCATCTCCATTCCCTTTATTCACCCAGGCCTTTCGTCTAGATGGCAAGTCCCTTTTCTCGAGGCAGAGACCACATGTGTATGAGGAGTTGCATTACTGAGAAGAGTTCACCAACCACCCAGGGAACGCTTTCCTCCTCCAACCAACCCAGAATCACAGAATCATAGAATGGTTTGGGTTGGAAGGGACCTTAAAGACCATCAAGTTCCAACTCCCCTGCCATGGGCAGGGACACCTCCTACCTGACCAGGTTGCTCCAAGCCCCATCCAGCTTGGCCTTGAGCACCTCCAGGGATGGGGCAGCCACAGCCTCTCTGGGCAACCTGTTCCAGTGTCTCACCACCCTCAGAGTGAAGAATTTCTTCCTGATACCTGAGCTAAATCTGCCCTCTTTCAGTTTGAAGCCATTACCCTTGTTCTGTCACTACATGTCCTTTTAAAAAGTCCCTCTCCAGTTTTCCTCCAGTTGTCCTATCCCTCCAGATACTGGATCGTTGCTGTAAGATCTACCCGGAGCCTTCTCTTCTCCAGGCTGGACAACCCCCAACTCTCAGAGCAGAGGTTCTCTAGCCCTCAGATCATCTTTTTGGCCTCCTCTGGACCCACTCCAACAGGTCCACGTCCTTCCTGAATCCTACCTTTGTTCACCACGTTTGTAACCTAGCAGCAACTAAAAGGCATCTATAGGACACACCGTGAGCAACACAAGGCTGCTTTATTCACTTCCAACGTACAAAAAAAAGTGGTATCTATCTTTTCAATTTTGCTGTAATATTCAAGATGCATCACACAGTGCACAGACATGGTGAATGTGTGGCTTTCTGGTCTAATTTTTTTTTTTTTTTAATAGCAAGGTACAAGTTTTCTTCTGAAACACTTGGCATATTCCTGGTTGACAGAGGTAGGGGTTTCCCCAAGTATTTCTTAAACTAACTTGACATTTCATATAATTAAATCAGCCACTAGAGAGTAAGCATTTGAGCTATCATATTATCCGAGCTTCACATATATGAAAATAATTGTACTATCTCCCGAATCAAGGAAAGACACAACCAGACTGGTTAAAACCTAGTATTAGGAGCATAAATGGTTATAATTTTATTAATCACCATTTTTGCACCGGTGCTGGGAATAAATTGCTCCCTGACGTTCCATCACGCCGAGCACTGCACAAAACACGCATGATTACACGCTTCCTCCCCAGAAGAGCTTCGACTGGATGTTTCTTTGTTCAAGCAAGTACATGAACTTGCCATGCGTGTAATTAAATCTGCTCTTTCAGGGAGGGCCTGATCCCGCAGACATATGTCTATTAACAGTTCCTCCAAGAAGAACAAGCTTCCTTGCGTGTGAAGCGATACCGGAGCCCCAACACAAAGAGAAGGGATTAAAGGGAGGGATTCAATAATATGGCATTCATTCCTTTTAACTATCCAGGCCTATCTGTCCTTACCCGATCCGTGAAATCTATTTTCCCCAAAGTGGAAATTCTACTCACACCACCCCAGTGTCCTCGAGAGGGGGACACAGACAACCTTCTCATGGAAATTACAGTTTTGAAGAAATGGGTAACCTTCTCTATTTTGAGCTCGTTGAAGTCCTGCCAGTCCTTCTATTCAAAGAACCAAGCCTAACAGCTGATACACCCAAATATACGTGCCTCTCAACCGTGCACAAATTGCAACTAAGAGTGATTTTTCCTCCCCTGGTGCTGAAAAGAAATAAAGTGCCAAAAAGTTAGCTGTTCTTATGACCTCTTGTATTTTTTTGCAAGTTGCTGTGATTAATGTCTACCCATTTATTGCATTGCTAAAGCACAAAGAAGACTGGCCAACCTCAGTAGCTCCTCCAGAAGCTCCAAGGGAAAAGAGCTAATTATATTGGCACAGTTGGCACCACCAACGCAGACTGTGAGGATGCACCATGCACCTGAGATGGTGCCACTTTTCTTACCTTTCCCCTGTTTTTCCCTATAATAAATGGCTCTGATCCACCATCTTTTCACTATTTTCAGACCCAGCTGCGTGTCTCTCTACTCCAAATGGAACAATTATCATAACTATGAAGGTGGATGGGACCCGAACGTGGTATCTTCTCCGATGCAGATGCAGATTGAAGGTTTGTAGAGACATTAGGACAACGCATCCAAGCTAAAACAACCCTTCCCAAATTGGCTTAGGAGCAGCACTAAACTAAAGGCAACCAACCTAAACAGGGTCTGGTGCCTCGTTAAGGAGAACATACCAAATTAGCCTCTCCAATGGCTACAGACATGGGAAAATGAGAGCTGAGAGCTCTTGCGGTTTCTCAGAGCAACCCTCCAGCAAAGTGCACAAAGTGACCTGAGACTGGTGCTTTTAAAGCCACTTACACCTCAGTTTTCTTCTCTCTGGACGAAGAGATGCATTTGCAACACAGTGCCTTGCTCTGGTCAAGAGCTTAATGCTTGTGCTCTTCTTAAGAATTAAAAAATGCTGCTGAACACATTTATAACCAACACACATAGTGTTTTTAAAAATAAAAATCCCCCTTTTCCCTCTCGGCTTGCTATGGAAGGGGAAATTCATCCCAAAACTCCCTTTACTGCTGCTGCCCTTGAAAAGCAGGAAGGCTTATTTTCAGCATGTGGGTATCAGCTATAGTGAGGGGAAAAAAAGGTAATTTCCTCCAAAAAAAAATTCAGTGAAATCCACTCTGTGGTCCAGGAAATGCCTAAAGGAAGCGATCACACACATGACACTCCCAGACTTGGCTTTGATAAACCTCAGTATCACAACAGCACACCTTTCAGCATCAGCACTGCCCATCCCTCTGGGGTGGGAGAACACAACTTGTAGGGGTATTTGCTGGGAATATAAAGCAAGGAATAAATGCACCAGAAGCTCAGGAGAAAATAGAGATGATAGGGGCATCTATCATCCCTATTTTCCAGTGAATGAATACTTATCCCTCCGCACCGTTAGCTTTGATCGCGGGTGTTCACATAAATATTAACAGTTTTCATTTTCTTATTTCCCACTCGAGGGAACTACTTTTCCCCTTTCAAAACTACACCCAAATTTCCCAGCTGGAGCTCTAAAGCAAAAGCAAGAAGGTTCCCAGAAAGCAAATCACTCCGGTTGGGTTTTTTATCTGGGTTTTTTTGTTGTTTCTTTGTTTTAACCCTAAAAAATACAGGCACACAAGGTTTCATGCCTAACAAATCGCGTTTTTTGCCCTTGCTTTCACTTCATATGAGACAAAAGATGATATGATGCACCTAGATGGCACCTCTCTCACAATTTTAGAAGTCCAACAGCAAGAGGTCTTGAGCTCTTTGTCTCTTCATCAAAAATTGGAAGATTTCTCTGTTTTCCATTAAGACCCCCGGGCACAGTCGTCCCTAGGTCAGGCCATACAACTGTCACAGCTATTCATCTTGCCATGGGATGTTCACTCTCACTTTTTTGCAGCGTGCAGTGCTATTTCAGGCTAATTTCTATAGGGACAAAAGGTGAGTCCTGAGACCTTTCTGCAGCCACGCTTTGACAGGCCAACATTATGGAGGAGAAGGAACCTGGGGAGGATCAGAGCAAGAAACAGTAAATATGAAGGAACAGAACTTAAAGGACAGATGGGGTTATATTTCAGGGAGAGTTTCTCAAAGTTGAGGTCTGAATTAATCTCCCTGGAAAAGTAATTAAAGGCTGATGATGAGGAACACATAGAAACACGATGGACAACTTCAGCGGGGATGGACTGCAGGGCTGTTCCTGGCTATGAATATGACTTAGCTTGAAGAACACCCCACCACCTATGGACACATCCACATTATCAGGCATTTCAGGTCTCACTGAAGTCTAGAATATGGAAAGGGGAAGAGCTTGGGTTTCCTGTCAACATCTGGCGTCCTTTTGGCTCAGAACTTTGCCAGGACCCCGCAGGCTGTGTCATGTTTTATGAACTACTCAGTCTTTAATTACCTTTAAAATGTGAAATGCCTCAACTCCACCACCATCAGACTTAGTGACGAATAAAAAAAGCATATATTTTTATGAATATTAAAACCAACAACTGTGACCCCTGTGTCGATCCAGGGTAGTTTTGGGAGCCACCTAAATTCTTGGCAGGTCTATGGCTGTCAAAGACCCCCGGGTAGAGTTGGAGATAAACCCACTGGCTGCCTATACCAAAAAAATCCAGCAGATTAGCTGTAAAAAAACTGGTAGTGCTGCCAGGGACTATTTCATGTACTGATCTTGTTCAGAGAGATGTGGTGGGCTCCCCAGGCTAAGGGACACCTTGTTGTCCCACTCTGTGGCTGGGATAAAGGCCAAAGGATGCTCAGAGAAAGTCCAGGGGAATAAACAGGGTAACAAAACAAAAGCAGGAACTGAGTTTTAGAAGTGCTGAATTCTTTATAAATAAAGAGAAACTAAGGAAAAGGCAACTGAAGCAATGTTTGTGGGAAATGCTTGTCGAGCAATCTGAGAAAGTTGTTACTTACACCTGAATAGAGAGATACAAGTGGACAAAGACTTTCTTGACATGGACCCAACTGAATGTTCAATAAATCGAGATTCCCAGAAGGAAAACTGGCAATTGCTACGAACTGGTAGGAAGCTCAGGACACACATGCGAATGCTCCACCATCCGTATTTAATAAATAAATGCGTAAAAACTCAAACCCAACCCCCCAAAAACCCCAACTTTAAATGCATGTCCATCCCTGGAGACCAGCTCTTGTCTAGGGCACAAGTAAAGTGGTAGATGGTCAGTCATGCCCTCCCTGAAACACTTCTGGAGAAACAGAAGGTGCACAAAGTCCTCGCTACTGTAAATTCAGCTCAGACATTAAAAAGCCATTAGAAATGGATAATGAAATTAAGAAGGGGAAAGCTAATAGGAACTACCGCACAGAGAGAGCCCTGCTGGTGCTCAGCAATGCGGCCAGCTGAGCACCTGCAAAGAACAAATTGAGTGTTAGGAGGAGGGAAATAAAGCAAGAGCCACAGCTCTGCTTGGCAGGACAAGTGTAATAGATTCTGTCTCGGAGATGTATCAGTATCTGTGGCTTTTAAATCACAGAGGAAAGCAGAGGGGAGCAAAGCTTTTAGCACTCAAAGCAAAATCCACAACGAGGACCTTTATGATGATGAACTGCACTCGGGAGCAAGGGAATTAACAAGAGGCAAAACGTCCAGCAGGAGACTGGACATCCCAGTTCTTCCCCCGTCCTCTACCAGCCTTGAGACCCCAATGAAGAAGGTCGTAGGTTTTTTCCTCCTCCTCTGTTGCCCAGTCTGACAGCTTGGAAACACGCAAATATTCCTTTGAGATTTTCATAATCACAGAATCACAGAATCTTCTATGTTGGAAGGGACCTTAAAGATCATCTTGTCCAACCGTCAACCTCACTGACAAAAATAGACACCCACACAACAAACAAGGAGCATCATCACTAAACCATACCTCCCAGCACTTCATCAACCCGTATTTTGAACACCTCCAGGGATGGGGCCTCAACCATCTCCCTGGGCAGCCCAGTCCAATGGCTGATAACCCTTTCAGTGAAAAAATTTTTCCTAATATCCAGCCTGAACCTCCCCTGGTGCAACTTGAGGCCATTTCTTCTCGTCCTGTCGCCTGTGACTTGAGAAAAGAGACCGACCCCCATCTCTCTACACCCTCCTTTGAGGTAGTTGTAGAGAGCAAGAAGGTCTCCCCTCAGCCTCCTCTTCTCCAGGCTGAATAACCCCAGTTCCCTCAGCCTCTCCTCATCAGACTTATTCTCCAGACCCCTCACCATCTTTGTTGCCCTTAATCACAGCAAGATCCTCAATGTGATTTGAAACTACAAATAAAAGAGCAACGTGTAACAGGAGTTACCAATACTATCAGGGAAAGAGGTGCTGCTTCAGGTTTTGCCCAGTTTTGGCAAGAGAGGTAGTGTCAGGGATGAGGCAAGACCTTGGGAGATCCAGCTCTTCAGTTTTGTCCTGAACCAGGACAAAATCAAGTTTCAACATTTCCCACCCCCTCCTCTCCTTGTTAAGGAAAACACCTTCTTATTGAAAAAAGGGGAGACTTCTTCCAGGTCCTAAATATTTTCACACAAGCTGCAGACCTAAAGTGAATGTTTCAGAGATACCTAAAAGCATCTGATTAGGGAATCACCTATTCAAAATAGTTTATCTTCAGTGACACTTCACTGCGTTGCTTAAACTGAATTTAATGTCCACATCAGACGGCAGCTTAACCATCTCACCCTCCCCTTTATCCACACAAACAGCAAATCAATCAGAGCCATTTTGCATCTGGTTTTTTATTGCGCCAGCATTTCCCTAAGAAAATCAGCGCTTGCACAGAACTAGGCTGGTTACGCCTGTTGTGATTTCGGCCAAATTTACCAAAACTAGACTGACAGATGGCCCTTCCCTCCCCTAAAAGAGAGGAGAGGAAGAGATAAGGAGATTTTTGAAGTTTGGAGTGAACTAAACTACTTCAATGAAGAATTAATCTTAAAATCAAAAAGAAGAAAATAATGAAATCGATACAATATATACAAAACCATATCAAGCTCCCAGGATGACAATTACATCACCAGCAGGCACTGGGGAAGTCCCAGACTGGACTCAGAGAGGGATGGGAACTGGGTTCCAGCTCTGGAGAAGGAACACGTGGATCTGAATCAAAGGCAGACGAACAGACAGAGTCCTCTTTGGACATCGGCCATTGAAGAAAGAGAGTTGACCCTTTGATACCTCAGATTTTATACTGATCGTGGGGCAGATGGGATGGAATACCCCAGTTGGTCAGCTTTGGGTCAACTGTCCTGTCTGCTCCTTCCTGCAGATGTGACCCCTCTACACTTTTTCTGTTTCCAACCCTCTAACGGGGCAAATAACAAAACTGGCTGACCTTGGACGTTCTAGCAATAAGTATAAGCATGGGCCTCTCTGCACACCATTCCTTGGCATGGAGCACAAACATTGGTCTTATCACTCTGAGAAGGAGCAGTTTTCTCCACAATATGCCGTTCATTTCAGAGAGTTAGAAGAAGCCTAGCTAAGATGTAAAACTACAGAACAGAAAGTTGGTTCTGTTTTACTTCAGACTGGGACAACGCCAGAGGACAGCAGTACAGAATCACAGAATCTTCTAGGTTGGAAGGGACCTTAAAGATCATCTTGTCCAACCGTCAACCGCATTTTGACAAAAATAAACACCCACACAACAAACAAGGAGCATCATCACTAAACCATACCTCCCAGCACTACATCAACCCGTCTTTTGAACACCTCCAGGGCTGGGGCCTCAACCACCTCCCTGGGCAGCCCATTCCAATGGCTGAGAACCCTTTCGGTGAAAATTTTTTTCCTAATATCCAGCCTGAACCTCCCCTAGCGTAACTTGAGGCCATTTCCTCTCGTCCTGTTGCCTGTGACCTGGGAGAAGAGACCGACCCCCACCTCTCTACACCCTCCTTTCAGGGAGTTGTAGAGAGCAAGAAGGTCTCCCCTCAGCCTCCTCTTCTCCAGGCTGAATATTCTGGTTAAAAAAAGAAAAAGAAAAAAAAAGCGGGCAGAGTTATATTGTCCACCTTCACAGTGGGGGAAAATAAATCATTTACCCTTTAAAATACCTTTGCATCAGTTAGAAACTGGGGCTTGGTCTCGTGTACCTACGCTAGACACGCTGGCAAAGTGCAGCCACCCCTGGCATAAAGCGCAGGAGCTGCTTAAGCAGAGAGCTAAAAGCCCACGTGGAGCTCTCTGTCAAAGGCTGATCAGGACCTTGAGAGTGAAATAATTAATACAGACCGAACGGCACACATTTCTGCCTCTGCAAGGCCAGGAAAGGTGAAGCAGCATCATTTTCCAGTCTCACGCAAGGTAGCTCGCGAGTAGGGAAAGGTGTTAAGAGCCTACGATATTAATTAAGTTAATAGTTTGGGATTTAAGACAGGACATCAAACATGCCCAGCTATATTACAGCCTACTTGTGTGTGCCTGTTCCAAAGTCCCAGAGCAAAATTATGTCACTGCAGATGCAAGGACACGGGTTACGCTTTGCAGATTTCAATCAAGCAAAATTTACCGTTCGGCTGGGTCCTTTCCGGACACGAGAAGTTGACCTTGAAGGCTTACTATGAAAGCCTCAGAAGATGGTCAGTATTTGATCCTGCATAAAACGGAATCATAAAATGGTTTAGATTGGAAGAGACCTTAAAGATGATCTGGTTCCAACCCCCCTGCCATGGACAGGGACACCTCCCACTAGACCAGGTTGCTCAAAACCTCATCCAGTCTGGTCTTGAACATCTCCAGGGATGGGACATCCACAGAATTCCTGGGTAGGATCACCAGGAATATCATGAGATTATGCCTAAATGAGCACTCTGCTCTGTCCCACAATGCTCTTGTTTTCCTGACAGCAAAATAAGTGATTTATCCTTGTATCAGCCTCAGGGATGGGAAACTCCTCGTCCACAGAGTCTTTCTCCTCTGTTCTTCTAGGTAGTTGCACTAACACTGGGCAACGTTTGTCCAAAATTGCCCAGTTTGTCCAGGAAAGTTACTTTTACCCAAGTGTGCTGCAAATTTACTACAGCTTGTCCCTAGTTACTGCAAAGAAATTAAAATATGCAGACAAGCCAACCTGTTCTCCATTTCTTCTGCCTTGAGGATGACAGCCCCATTTCCCAACAGTTTTCTGGCTCCTGTTATACGGTTGCCATAACCATTCTCTCCATCTTTCTTCCTCTATCCCCATTTCTTTTCTTTCACACACACGGCACTTAGATGAAATCTTTTAGAAACCCCCTCATGAGTGCAACAGTGAAGTCTCATAAACTACCACAAGATAAATCTCTGGTGAAGGAGCAGAGGAGGTCCTCTGGACCCTGCTTCATTATTCATTGATAAGCTCCCAACCAGACACTGTAACCACTGCTGTAAAAGATTATTTTTATTTTTTTTTGTCTTGTCCCTAACCTCCCTAAATTTATACAGTGCTGTTCTGCAGACATCCACTGATTCTTTCTCCTCCTTGCCCTTCCCGAAGCACCTTCCAGCAGAAAATTCAGAAAACTTTTATTCAAACAAAACTTTTCCCAAGGCGAGCACAGGAATTATACAAGATCTGACCCAATGGACCAGATCAGAAATTCATGTGTTTCAACACCTGCCTCCAGGACCTATGAGGAAGCTACAGAAGCGGAGAGATAACCTACAGGGGAATGGTCCTGCAAAGCCTTCAGGTTTTAGGAGGTTGGGGTTTTTTTTATACATCTTGAAACAGAAGGGTCCAATCTCCTTATCCTTCAATATTTACCATCACAGTTGTAAATATTCTTTAGGGCCTCGGAAATAATTCATGTCTCTTTGTGCTCAGATGAACTTTTGGCCACGGTGGTGTCTCCCCATAGCCATTTTCACACTAAAAGGGTAGCTTGAGTCTTCCATGAGCAACTCCAGACCAACCAACCAAACCACGTCCCTAACAGTTATATCCCAAAACATAAAATTGAAGCAATCCACATGGTTTTATATTTGACTATGTGAATATGGAGCTTTGCGTTTCAAGGAGCCTCATATGTGCAATTCAGAGGGAAAAACAAGGTGTCTACAAACATACTCAAGCCCTTCCATCTATTTCTCCAGCCTCCTCGCTCCAGCTCAGATGTCTGTCTTTCTCGATGCCTGAAGCAGCAATTTTTACAAGTTCTCTGTGAGCAGAGCGATCACAAGTTTGATATCTATTTTAGCAGGGAACAGAAGCCATGGAGGAAAAAGAGGCACAACCAAGTAGTGAATAAACCCTGTCTTCTCCTGCTGGGCACAGCGAAAGGTGAAGCAGTGCAAGAAGCTCTTCAGCAGGTAAGCACCATCTCCCATCATGGGACTGTGAAATAAATGGAAAAGATCACAGCATCACAGAATGGTGGGAGTTGGAAGAGACCTCTGGAGATCATCTAGTCCAACCCCCTGCCAGAGCAGGTCCACCCAGAGCAGGTTAGTCAGGAACGTGTCCAGGTGGGTTTTGAACATCTCCAGAGAAGGAGACTCCACCACCTCTCTGGGCAACCTCTTCCAGGGCTCTGCCACCCTCAAAGTGAAGAAGCAAAAGGAAGTAAGAAGAAGATGGTAAGCTGATATGTTTGCTGCCAGACCCACCTCTGCAAGTAGCTTTGAGGAAAGGCAGAGGGCAGAGCATCCCAGGAGAACTTCCTTGTGGTCCCCCACCCCCATATCACCACCCTTCCCCTCACAGCCACCCTCTGGACACCCAAGGCAGTTTGTTGGCCAAGCACAGGGTGGTTTCACAACGAAAAATCACCAAAAACTCCACTACCATCCTTCTGTCACCACCTGTGCTGACCCTCCACTTGAGCTGATGAAAACTGCAGTTTCACAGAAAATGAGCTAAAAAAATGCAAATTCTCGGTGGCTGCAGGTATCAATAGACATTTTACCTTTTTCTAACTTTGGACCTGGAAATATCCTCTTAAAAAAAAAAAAAAAAAAAGCAAAGTATTTAAGCTGCCAGAACATCCAAATGCAGAATTAGTTTCAGGCTTCCCCTGAAGCGCTGAAGTTTGAAGACTAGTTATCACGTATATTAAAAAAAAGAAAAGAAAAAAGTATAAAAAAAAAAAAAAAAAAGGGCTGCAGAACAGCGCCTGCATTAGAGCACACCAACCTTCATTTCTTTATTTTTAAACGATTGCATCCCCCAAACCCGGCGACGCTCCTCCCAGAAGACACAGCCAATATCCTGATCTATTTTTTGATCTTCTAAATCCAGGCAGAGGAAGCCGAGCTCCAGCCGACGGGGGAGCGTTCGGATGCCGCAGCCCAGTATCCAGCACTGGAACAAGGAAAACTCCAGTTGGGACTCAAGCTGGCGCTAACAGCCACCTTATTTCTTGGCGTTTGCCTCCTAAATAGCCAAGTTCCCTATGTGGCTTTTGCTGCAAAGCCTTTCAGCCGTGGCTACGTGTTTCTGCAAAGCTGCGGATGAGATAAGACTGATCTTGGCCACTGGGGGTCATTAAAAGGCCTGGTAGAGGCTCCTCCCGGGGACGGAGATATTTCTCATGCTGGAATCTGACTTTTTTGCTCCTTTAAGCATTTGTCAGGCCCCCTGTGTTATAATCCGTTAGGACCCGTTGCCACTGAATCACCTTCTCTAGAGGTTTCCCCTCTTTTCCTGCTTAGCTTAGGAGATCTGACCCAGGCACTGCTTAAAGGCAGATCAGCACCCAAAACCCATCCCAGGCAAATAAATATGTCTTTAAAAAGAGAAGCAGAAAGAAATCTAACAGCCTACCCAGCCTCCTAACCTTCCAGCTGGTCTTCTGTCCACCACTCTTCCTCCTAACTTTCCAGCTACTCTCCTGTCCACAGGCTTCAAGCTCCAACAGGGTAGGTTTAGATTGAACATTAGGAAGGAATTCTTCACAGAGAGAGTGGTCGGGCATTGGAACAGGCTGCCCAGGGAGGGGGTTGAGTCACCGTCCCTGGCTGTGTTTAAGGGACGTTTAGATGGGGTACTGAGGGATATGGTGTAGGGGAGGACTTTGTAGAGTAGGGTAGATGGTTGGACTCGATGATCCCAAGGGTCTCTTCCAACCTCAATGATTCTATGATTCTATAATTCTATAACCTTCTCCTCCCTCCCCTCTTCTATGTCGAGGAAGCGAGATGTTCATGAAGATGCTTGACTTATTGAAGCAAATCCAGTGAACCCCAGTCATAGACTTGAGAAGACAAGTCAATGAAGTAGCCCGTAAACATGTTCAGGGTTTCTACTATTTCATAAGAAATATTCATGACAGCCTTGGCCAAGAGGACTCTCTCTGGAGGACAACAATACCCACACCCTTGAAGAGGTAGACAAAGGAGAAAATCTATTTACTGTGCTAAAAAGGCAGCTCATGCACAAAAATATCAGCAGCACACATCTCCTTTTGGCAAAGGCTTCCAGAGATGGCAACAACATATCACCACATAGAGCACAACATGGGACGATCCATCTAAGCCTACAAGTAATGGCTCCCATCCTGGATGAGAACATCTAGGACATCCTAAAACTGACCAACGTGAGTGTCCGTTTCAGCGCAGGGAAAGGTTTGTGTTGGTGGTTGAGGACCACATCACCCACCCTTCCCATGGAGATGTGGCTCATGGCTGGAGCCTGCTGGAGGTGATCTCAGATTAGCGGTTGGGTTTGAGCACAGAGCCGTTCTGCAGCCTGCACCGACGGGGACGGGGACATAAATACGCTGGTGTCAAATGAGGAAAAGTATTTATACAGCGCTGTAAAACAATGTCATCGGCGTCGCTTTGGGAAACCTGGCCAAGAAAAGCAGCACAGGCAAGTGAGGAGAAAGAGACTGAGAGAAGGGGAAGAAGAGAAGGCTCCAGGGAGACCTTAGAGCTTACAGGAGCCTAAGGAGAGACAGGGAGGGACTCCTGATCAGGGAGTGGAGTGATAGGACAAGGAGTAATGGTTTTAAACTGAAAGAGAGGAGATTTAGATGAGATATTAGGAAGAAATTCTTTCCTGTGAGGGTGGTGAGACACTGGCACAGGTTGGCCAGAGAAGCTGTGGCTGCCCCATCCCTGGAGGGGTTCAAGGCCAGGCTGGATGGGGCTTGGAGCAACCTGGTCTGGTGGGAGGTGTCCCTGCCCATGGTAGGGGGGTTGGAACTGGATGGTCTTTAGCATCCCTTCCAACCCAAACCATTCTATGATTCTATGAAAATAAACAACTGAGAGTTAAAAATTAAGAAAAAAATATATTTTTTTTACGGAAAAAAAAAAAAAAGCTGAGTTCCTGCTGTGCCTGAGCCAATGGATATGGAGAGGGTGGGATTTTTAGAAATAGTTAAGAAAGAGAGAGACATCAAAACAAGCAGAATACCCAGCATTTCTCCCCGAAAGCAGACTGGCTTTTGTTTTTAGCCAAGAAGAGGAATTCACAGTGCGCTGTGGCAGCGAAAGCTCCCCCCGGCACCAGCAGGGAATCCCTTCTGCCTGACTCACAGCCACCCCGACGCAAATGCCAAGGAGAGAGATGCTACAAGGAGGGCTTGTAAGGCTTTCTGTCACAGAGAGGCACTGCCACCGTCTAGCGGGATGCTGAAATGCTGGCCCAGTCCTTGTCCCCTCCCAGCTCAGCTTTAAAGAGGTTTTAGGCCTAGAAGAATTAAAACACAGCAATAAAAGAGAGTCTGACCAAAGAGCATAGGTTCATCAACCACAAATAAAAAGGTTGGAGAGCAGTATCAAGATACTTGATAAGCATCAAGTATCAAGATACAAGATAAGCAGCCCTCCTCCCACCAACTAGACATCATCAAAATAAGAAAAGCAAAAAAAAGGAAAAAGAGGAAGAAAGAAGAAAGAAGAGGAAGAAAGAAGAAAGAAGAGGAAGAAAGAAGAAAGAAGAGGAAGAAAGAAGAAAGAAGAGGAAGAAAGAAGAAAGAAGAGGAAGAAAGAAGAAAGAAGAGGAAGAAAGAAGAAAGAAGAGGAAGAAAGAAGAAAGAAGAGGAAGAAAGAAGAAAGAAGAGGAAGAAAGAAGAAAGAAGAGGAAGAAAGAAGAAAGAAGAGGAAGAAAGAAGAAAGAAGAGGAAGAAAGAAGAAAGAAGAGGAAGAAAGAAGAAAGAAGAGGAAGAAAGAAGAAAGAAGAGGAAGAAAGAAGAAAGAAGAGGAAGAAAGAAGAAAGAAGAGGAAGAAAGAAGAAAGAAGAGGAAGAAAGAAGAAAGAAGAGGAAGAAAGAAGAAGAAGAAAGAAGAGGAAGAAAGAAGAGGAAGAAAGAAGAGGAAGAAAGAAGAGGAAGAAAGAAGAGGAAGAAAGAAGAGGAAGAAAGAAGAGGAAGAAAGAAGAGGAAGAAAGAAGAGGAAGAAAGAAGAGGAAGAAAGAAGAGGAAGAAAGAAGAGGAAGAAAGAAGAGGAAGAAAGAAGAGGAAGAAAGAAGAGGAAGAAAGAAGAGGAAGAAAGAAGAGGAAGAAAGAAGAGGAAGAAAGAAGAGGAAGAAAGAAGAGGAAGAAAGAAGAGGAAGAAAGAAGAGGAAGAAAGAAGAGGAAGAAAGAAGAGGAAGAAAGAAGAGGAAGAAAGAAGAGGAAGAAAGAAGAGGAAGAAAGAAGAGGAAGAAAGAAGAGGAAGAAAGAAGAGGAAGAAAGAAGAGGAAGAAAGAAGAGGAAGAAAGAAGAGGAAGAAAGAAGAAAAAAGAAAAAGAAAAAAGAAAAAGAAAAAAGAAAAAGAAAAAAGAAAAAGAAAAAAGAAAAAGAAAAAAGAAAAAGAAAAAAGAAAAAGAAAAAAGAAAAAGAAAAAAGAAAAAGAAAAAAGAAAAAGAAAAAAGAAAAAAGAAAAAAGAAAAAAGAAAAACAGCTGAATTCTTACCACTTTGAAACTGGAGAGGAAAAGAAGCACTGACATACGACACATTAATAACTCAATTAACATCCCTCATCTAGTTGTGGGGGAGATGCCAGACATTCCCCAAATCCAAAGCCATCCAACTCTCAAGGTCTCCGGGAAGTTCAGTCTCCCAAAAGGAAACTCTTGTTTGCAAAAGTGGCTCTTTTCTTATTAACCTTGCACATCAGCATGCCTTTTTTTAACGCCCTGTCGGGATGGCAAGAAGGTCTGGCTGCTTCTTCTCCAACACTGATGAGCAATAAGTGTGAAAACCCCATGAAGAAGATAAAAAAAATCCAACACCCAACCTCTGTGAAAATACCAAAATTCTGTTAACAAAACCAAAATTAAAAAATATGAATCGACAACACTAAAAAGAGGTATGGAATGATGATACCGGTCGATACTCCAAATTACATTTTAAAAACATACCTACAGACACAAATACACTACACGGGCATACCCCCTAGGTAAATAAACACATTCTATATCAGTTTAGCTATTTTATTGTTATTAGATCCTGGCTTGGTATTATCTATGTATTGTTCAAAAGCAGAGCCATCTGGCTACTGTCTGGCTGGTGAAGCACTTCAGGAAAAGCAGCCAACAACTCCTCTTTCCCAACCTGCTTAACTCTTGCAGTACCTGGAATAAATCTAAAATACTGACTACTACATGGTTACACCAAAGGGATTTTTGCTGCCTTTTGTCCTAAACCTAAGTTCTACAACAACTGGACTTTACAGCAACCCCACTTTATAAATTGGGGCTTTATATCATCTTACAGATGTGAAAATAATAAATAAATTTAAAAAAAAAGAGGTGTGAGAGGTGAGTGGCAGAAAGTGATACAGAAATCTCATCTTGCTCAGCCCATCACTTCAGTTGCTTCCTGCATATGGACAAGTATGGAAGGTCTGAAATTTTCAGGCACCTGGGACTGACTTTCCCCCGTCAAAACCTCTTTTTTGGGGGCAACAAGATTCCTACAGGTCTGAAAGAGGGGAAATTTAGATTATATATTAGGAAAAAAATCTTCATTATGAGGGTGGTGAGACACTGCAACAGGTTGCCCAGAGAAGCTGTGGATTCCCCAACCCTGGAGGGGTTCAAGGCCAGGCTGGATGGGGCTTTGAGCAACCTGGTCTGGTGGGAGGTGTCCCTGCCCATGGCAGAGGGGTTGGAACTAGATCATCTTTAAGGTCCCTTCCAACCTAAACTATTTTATGATTCTATGAGAGACACTATTTCAAGAGAGCCTTAAAAACCATCCAGAGGAGAAAGGGACCTTGGCCTATCCACTCCCCTGTCCCTACCTGCATCATCAAGTACCTGGAGACCTGCGAGAACTGACCTTAAAAGCACGTCTGAAAACGGGATATAGGCTGTAAAAAAAAGCCCACTGTGAATATTTTAACCCCAGTACTGTACCTGCCACGAATTATCACCTTCCTACCACCTCAGTGTGCTGCAGCCTTAATTCCCATTAAATATACTGGGTCTAACAGGAATTAAGGAAACCTTAACGTTGTTACGATGTCCTTATATAGGGGAAAAAAAAGAAAAAAAAGTATTATCATTCCGCTGAGGTCCCCAGCAGCCACAGAAAGGTAAGAAACACAGACATCCCATTAACATGTTTTTGCTTAGTCCATCTACAGATGTCACATGAAACGAGCCTGAATAAGAAGATATGGAATCATAGAACCATGAAATCATAGAATGGTTAGAGTTGGATGGACCTTCGAGATCATCGAGTTCCAACCCCCCTGCCATGGGCACGGACACCTCCCACTCTTCCAGGTTGCTCAAAGCCCCATCCAGCCTGGCCTTGAACATATCCCAAAGCCAACCTCCTGCTCACCCACCGCTTATCAACGATGGGGACCTTCTCAGCCAGTCCCACCCGCTTACAAAGCAGTTGTGGGCATTGTTTCCATGACGTTCGACCAAGCTACTGCTGGATTAAAGCCAGCACGTTGGTTTGGCCAGTCCCTAGGTGTGTTTTAAATTCAAAGTGAATGGTGATTGTCACCTGGGAATGTGTGCTGCCAAGCAAAGGAGATGTGACACAGTTGTGCTGGCCACTGCCCTGCCGGCCATCTGGCGAGATGGCATCATGCCCAGCTGCTAGACATGTGGGTCTTCGCCAGGAACAAAAGGATCAAATTTTTTTTTCAGACAGACTAAGCCCAATTAAAACTAAAAATAGCACGTTAACCCAAGGAAGCTGTTCTGTGATTTGGAAGAAGTGGGGACATTCCCCACTGTCATCAGACAGGAGCCATTCTGTCCATCCCATGTGACTCTGTGGACTGGGACATGGATGTCAATGGCAAATATTGTTGAAACGACTAGAAGTTTCAGTCTCTGATGCTGACCTTCTCTAAAAAAAATTAGTTATTTGGGCAGAAAAGCATGGAAACCAGAGAATGAAACGCATGTACTGCTTGGGATGTCACAACTAAAGGTTGTGAAAGACAGGCCCTGTTCTTCACAGCTTGAAGAGCCATTAACAGCATGATCTATGGTTCTTCAAGAGTGTCTTCAAGCCTTCAAGACTGGTTTCTCCAGCTCTGACATCCATCTCTGCAGAAGCAGCACCCCAAAGGGCAAAACGTGCCCAACTTCACTCTCCAGCTGCTTCATTTCCATCTCAGCCAAGGGAATAGTTTCAGGTGAGTCAAAGTGTCCGTGATAACAACCTGTACCAGGCTCCCACAGTTACAGAGCAGAAGAAATTACGTTTTCTTCAAGAGCTTCTCCAGACTAAGAAACCATCCAGCAAGAAGAGAGAGGAACGTTCTCAGCATTGAAAGGCTGAGGGGACTTGCATCTTGAACATAAGAAGTTCCATCTAAACATGAGGAGGAACTTTTTTCCTTTGAGGTTGGCAGAGCCCTGGAAGAGGCTGCCCAGAGAGGTGGTAGAGTCTCCATCTCTGGAGACATTCAAAACCTGCCTGGGCACCATCCTGTGCAACCTGCTCTGGGTGGACCTGTTCTGGCGGGGGGGTTTGGACTGGATGATCTTCAGAGGTCTCTTCCAACCCCATAACATTCTGTGATCCATAGAAGACAGCTGCTAACCAGTTTTGCTGAAAGAAGAGGAAGAAAATCTCCATCTCTATAACTGTCCAGTGGCAAGTTTTGATATTTGCAAGAACTCCTTTTTAAATTTTCAAAGCAAGTTTACACATTGTTGGGTTTCTACTGTGCAGATGTTCAATAATCCCAGTAGCAAAGCTCATGTGTGGTTCTGCTGAAGGATGAGCCCAGGACAGAAACAGCTCAGCTCAAAGGACAGCTAGCGCCAGAGGAGAGCAAGCCCCATGAATTGCAAGCCAAGAAAATGCAGTGACTCAAGCAGTCCCTGTTTTAAGGGAATAACCAAGATTTAACAGCAAGGGACTCCAGCTAAGGAAAACCCTGCAGCTCAGGAATGGGGAGGAGAAAGCCTTTTCCATGGAAATCATGGCAGCTTCAAACTTTAGGATGCAGTTCCAGAGGGGAATGCCTTTCCCGCTGCCACGCCGTGGTTCAGCAGGACACGGGGTGAGCAGGAGGAGAGCTGTCAAGTGCAACCAACTTTGTGCCATTTACCTGCCTAAACTCATCGTGTTTGGTCCTTGATGTACAGATCTGCAGGGCTTTGATTTATTCCTCCGCTTTCACCCTGTCTTTTCCAACTTGGGATCAGGAAATAATGGGAAATTGGTTTTAGAAAGACCTACACAATGACTTGCACACCTCAAAACCTACATAAAATGCTTCTTCCACCCCACTACAACCATCAGGACTGTCATTACCTTCATCAACAGCCACCAAAGGTGCTCATGAATCCCAACCGTCAGTATCCAAGCCTAACAGAGAAATTCAGGGAAGATCTGCAATACGTCCTAAAATCCTCTTTAAAATCCCCTCCTTGCTCCTAAATGCTTCCCATCCACGGTAATTCGTCCTAATCCCCAATCTACCTCCTTACATCTGTCGAGCCCTTCCCCACTGCTCATCTTTAATCCCTGCCCAATTCTACCTGCCAGTGGCTGCCTCTGAGCAAACGTTGACCTGGAAGAAGAGCGAGTTAACGACGGTATTTCTGGACAGACAGCGTGGATAAAAGCTTTATTCCTGAGTTTGTTGGGTTTTTTTTTCACTCAAATAAAATTCCATTTGTGTTCATACATATTTGGGTCAGCTGTTTACCCCTCCATAATGTACAGAAGTGAGGTTTTCTACGTTCTGCAAATAAATAGGTCCTTACAGTTAGGCTGCGGAACAGAAATCCACAACTGCAGCATTTCAGTATCTATAGAACTCTCCAATCCCATTTTGCTGGCAGAAGCAAATATTATAAAACTCCACTTGCTTCTTCAAAGAGAAAAAAAAGGGAAAAGCAACACTTTCACTAAGGAAGCTACATTCTGTTTCCCTAATTGATTAAGAAAGACGTATTCCACATCCTTAAGAACTGAACTAATTAGCTAATTTTTCCTTTTGGGTTTTCTGTTCAAGATTGGGACCACTGGCGTGATTTTTACATGTTTACAGTAAAATGGCTCTGAATGATCAAGACTAACAAAGTTGGTAGAGAAAAAAGAGTTTATCTTTACCCAAGAGGTTTTGGGTTCTTTTTTTAAATGCTATGAAGTTGTCAGTTCACCCTCACATATTTCATTAAAACACTTACTTATTCCAACGGTGTGCTCTGGGTTTGCTAGTTATATAAATAAATGCATAACCACTTAACTTCCCCGAAATACTGAGATTATAGTGAAACATTTGTTATAATGTGAAAATTGCCAGAAGGGATAGGGCAGAGGTTTTCAAAACAAACAGTTTCAAAGTTAATTCGTGTATGAAAGTTAATTCTCCTGGCAATTCCATTTGCTATAAAACATGTTGTTCATTATTCTTTAATATGTTTTCTTATGTTTAGGTTTATTAATTCATTAAATCACTGCTAAGATCTCTAAGAACTAGATGTAAAACAGAGAATATCCACTAAATTTAGTGAAACTGGACCAAGAAAATAAATTTATAACGTTTGGAAGTCTTGCACAAGAGCTAAGAAACAATGTAAAATAATTCCGTTGTACATGCCACAAAAAGCCTCTTGAGGTTGTCTAGTAGGAGAGATCATCTCATTACAATTTTTTAATATTATTTATATATTTTTTTTAATATTATGCATCTAGGCTTTGACCAGAACTTTATTTAGGGTCAATTGATAATTTATTTAATACAATACCTGAGACCTCTACTTCTGTGTCCCCATAAATACAAGAAAATATGACGGGACCCAAAATTTAGAAGTGAAAGTCAATCATTAACATTCTCAGAAAATTTTTATGCAATGTTTGACAAGTTTTTGTTTTTGTTTTTTTTTTAGTGCCCTATAAACTTGAGGCAAGACCACTTTCTTTTTACAGTGATATTTGTGAACAGATCTACACAGGGCAGATAAAGGACACTACAGGAAGTCGCACTATGAGTCGTTCCTTACATTCTACACTTGATGGGACTCCATCCCAAACACACGCTTGGGTTGTATTACTGAATGGGACAGAGACACAGTCCAATCCTTTCAGTTTTAAACGCTTTATCTTTTAAAAACAAACAAACAAAAGCCCCTGATATTGGACAGTAGCTTTGAATCTCCCTAAAAGATTCAAAGAGTTTGTTCTTGCTGTCTTTCACTGCTTTTAACTCTTTCTAAGGACATTTAACTGCACAGTTGGGTCCCTCCTTGGTCCAGTGATAAACAGTTGCCGCAACCAGACCTAGACCATCTTCCAGACATCTTCAGTGTCCCTTTAATGAAGGACTGCAAGTATTGGAAGCAATTTGAGAAGATAATGCAAAACCAAAGCAGTATGCAGGTCCCAATAAAGCAAAAGGATTAACCACCTGCTTAATGTCAATTAACCTCAGGGGGACCCCTTGTGTACTTTTGAGTTTGTTATGTGCTTCAGCACTTTGCAGCATCAAGATATGAAGCTAGAAGTGGATTCCTTCCCATGATTTGCCACCAGACCTGGAGATGGAATGAGACCACGTGGTGGTCAGGCCACAGAGCTGGTTAATACACAAGCTTTTGAGTGAGTTTTGGCTACAAAACATCTACTCCAACTTTAGCCACCAGACCTGGGTCTCCAGTAATGTTCCCACCATCCTCTTCCCACCAAAGGTGTCATGACTAGCATGACCATCTCCCTCCCATGCAGCAAATGAGCTCTGCGACTTTGCCAACCTAAAAGCAACATGAGCCCTGCGATGCATTTTTTTAAGGACAAATCACTTTCCAAAACTTCTAGGAAAAGGGCAGAATGGGATTGGAGAGGACAGAAGGATGGTCCTACCGCTAAGACAGGACAAAGACAGCATTGCCAGCACTTTAGATGTGACCTTCGACCCAAGAGTTGGGTTTTCTCATCACAAGGGCAGGTAGATGGTAGAGAGGGGAGGGCAAAGAAAATTACAGACCTGATTCCTGGAAAAATGTTAGAACAAATAATTTAACAATTGCTAAGTATCAAAAATGATAATTAGGTGATATATACCCAGCAAACACTGCCAAGAACAACCTGCATGGACCAATCTCATTTCATTTGGTGACAAGATAACCAACCTGGCAGACCAGGAGAAAGACTCACGTGCAATAGATCCTGGCCACACAATACCTTTGTGCACCACCGAAGGAAAAATGGTCTAGCCAAAGTCACAGTAAAATTAAGCACTGACCCAACGGTCCCTTGAGCACACCCAGAAACATTGCACCTGGAATATGAAATTACCCTCACCCCTTTCAAACCTGGCATTTAATGTCCAGGGCACGGTAAGGTTAATAAAAGCAGCGTTAAAAAAATTTCCTAGCTTGTGGCATTTTAATTCAAGGTATCTGAATTCCCTGACCTCTGTGCCTCCCTGTGTAAGGCAGGTTTTGTTCATTTTCCCCACGAAAAAAATATGGGTTTGGAAAGACAGGTTGAACACGGTAGAGAGTGCACATTGCACACACCAAAATTGTAAGAGTTCAGGGTTTAATTCCTGCTGCTGTACAGTGCTTCCTCTCTGTTTATTTTAGACATGTCACGCTACTTAAAAAAAAATCTTTTGAAGTCATTTCATTTTTATTTAATTCCTCAGGTTAAAAAATAAAAACAAAAAGGAAAAAAAAAACCAACCAAACAACCTTATACTACCTATTTTTCAACTTTTCTCTGTAACACCAATGCACAGCTGAAGCCCAGAGAAGCTTCTTAAAATGAACAGGGGAACACTTGTAGTTTTACAGATTTTGGGGAGCAGAACAAGGATGCAAGATGCAGATGCTGCTGGGGGAGGTCATAACTCACAGCTGCAAAGCAGGGACAAGGCTTATGCCTCCACTTGCTACTCCTCACTGTTCTTCAGTGGCTGTGGGATGACACTGTCAACCCCCAAAACTGCTACACTCCAAGTAATCCCGGTGGTCTTCTTTGTGACACACCTTAGGGTGTCATGCACCCTGGTTAAGGATAAAGAACATTTGAGTTTTGCTAAGTGTGACTTCTCATCCCTCCCAACAATTTCCAATAGAAAAAAAACAATAATAAAAAAGCAGACTTGCTTTTTTTCAAGAAATCCTGGATATCCAGCAACACCATCAAAAGCAGAGTTTGAAACAGATGTCTGAAACCCAAGAGTCCCAAGCAAACCAAATTCCCCAAAAAATTGCTTCTGAAACTCCTCTCAAAAGTGCTGCAAACAGAGCCTGTGGGTTTCTCTAACTGGGCTGGTCAGTGAGGGCAACCACCACGGGGAGCTACACAGGTTCAGTTGTAGCATCTCTGATCAAGACACACAGAAAGGAGAAGAGTTTCCAAAAAGTTGCCCTTGGCCAATGCAAAACCAAGTTGCCCTTGGCCAACACAACCAGGTTCCTTCCTTTGCAGTCTTTTCCACAGCATCCAAGGCAAGGAACCAACTCATTATTTAGCAAGTCCGCAACCAATTTTGGCTTGCTGGATAAAATTAACCCTGGAGGTCCTTGGAGATGTGTCCATCGCAATACCACCTGAGATGGTGTGCATGCATGGAGGGGAAGCCAGCACTCAACTCCAAGAGCACCCAACTCCAAGACCTAAGTCAAGAAGTTCACTGTCTCCAGCCGAGCAGCCGACTGACTGTGGCTGTCTCAAGAAAGCTGATGTTTCTCCATCAGCTGCTTTTTGCAATCCACAGAGGGTGGCTTTAGCTTCACATCAGTAACCACCAAATGATGGGCAAGCCAGGCACAACGAGGTATCTCTTCAAATATTTAGAGACTGCAAGTGTCTTGAATTATTCTGTGTATCTGCATTAAAAATAGCGGCCCTTTCATAGAGCACAATAAGTATTCATGTTGTTTTTTTTTTTTAACCTAAACTACAATGCCCTGAGTTTCATCATTTGTCCAGCCCACATTTCAATCCTCTTTTCTTATGGTTCTTTCATTGCGCCCAAGTATCTCATTCTTCCTTGCTTTTATGCCTTTAATTTTGCCTCATAGAATAGCCTAAAAATCACTATTTACAACTGAACAGACAACTCGCACTTACTTCAATACCTTCTCCCTGTTCAAAGGAAGAAAAAAAACCACACATAATTACATCCAAACTCGTAAGAAAACAGAAAAGCAAGAGAAATCTCGATGCTTCTTTTATATTCCCCATCCAGAGGGGAACAGCTATTTGCAAAACAACGAAGTGCTTTCTGAAGAACATTTGCAACCCTCAAAACTTGAAAACTCAAGTCAGGCTGCCTTAATGAACATCTCTGCCGAAAACAAAGGCAGTTGAAGAGAGGGGTGATGTTCTTCCCTGGTCCTAAAAAGAAAGCCAGACTAGATCAACCCAGATCAGGACCTACATCAACCGCCCATCTGGATCAAGATCTGGTGCAGATCTGGGCAGCTGATGATGTGGTCTTATCTGCCCATGCCCACCTGGGCTGGCCTCCTGAAGAGTAGCTCAGCAGTAGGCAGGATGAGACCTTACAAACATGCCACAAAAATAGAATCCACAGCCATTTTGCAAGACACCATTTATGATTTCAGCATTTCCTGAGCAAGTTTTTGACCCTGTTGCCACATCCAGGTCTAGAGAATATTCCAAATATCTTCTTCTAGTCACCCAAAACAGCTCCAAACTCCTCGTCAGCGCTGCTTTTCCGCGTTGCAGCCTCAAGTCCTGAGCACAGTAACTCAGTTGCCTCATCACACAAATGGAATTACACAAAAGTTTGCTTTTCACCTTTGAAAATCACTGTCAGAAACGACCTCCGGAGAGAGTGTGATATTTATACACCAGCCACACTGAACATGAGCAAGTAAAACTTTGGTCCCCAGGGACTCAGGTAGAATAAATGACAGCAAGGGATCGATACTTTACCGAGAGGTTGATAGCCTTGTCTCGAAGGGCCTCCAAATGGATTCCTACTCCCAAAGCCACTACCATCAATGGATCCATAAGACATCTTCTAGATAGCAATGGATGCAGGATTATTCTTCAAACCTAAGGAAACAGAGAAAAAGACAGATACAACACTGTTACAAGCCAGTTAAACCCCAGCATTCTAAGAAAGAAAAAGAAAAGAAAAAGGCAAATTAAAAAATATGGGACCATCTCCAAACTTTAGGATGCCCACCTCTGAAAAATAAAAGCATTAAAATCTAGGTCTCCTGGACTACAGCTGATCTTGGGGGCAAACAAGTCATTCGTCCTCCCTGTGCCTTATTTTCTCTGGTGATAAAGGGCAACCATTTATCCGCTTCAGCTGCGGCAAGACTTTTAATTCCTCGCTGTTCACCAAAAGTGCTTTGAGATCCCGAGCTGGTAGGCAAAGACCAGGCACTCAATCAAAAAAAAAAAAAAAAAAAAAAAAGGTAATGCTGTCTTCTGGAACATTACCACTACGCAGCTGGCTGGGAGTCTATCCATCACACTGCACTCTTGATGAGCTCTCAAAAGAGACAGTTTACTGCTATATCATAAGCTCCTGGGCCTCTAGTATAAATATTGGAGCCAGAGTTATTTTTCCTTCCTGGTTTAAAAAAAAAAAAAAGAAAAAAAAAAAGAAAAGAAAAGATAAGGCCTAAGGTAGCAGAAGCAGGACGAAATCAATGCAGCGCTGTCAGAGAAATACGACTTCTTCCCCCTTCTCTGTCCACAGGCTTTTTCTCACAATGGGCCCCAGATGCCCTCCAGCACGTCAGCAGGGTCCCAGGAATTTGATATTAAAAATAGTTCAACTCTAAGGCATGGAAATCATAGAGTCATCAAATGGTTAGAATTGGAAGGGACCTTAAAGATCATTGAGTTCCACCCCTTTGCCCTGAGCAGGGTCACCTCCCACTCAAGCCCCATCCAGCCTGGCCTTGAACACCTCCAAGGATGGGGCATCCACAGCTTCTCTGGGCAACCTGGGCCAGTGTCTCACCACCCTCACAAGAAAGACATTCTTCTTAATATCTCATCTAAATCTCTCCTCGTTCAGTTTAAAACTTATAATGATGACAACAAAGAAAGAGAAGAAATAAAGGTGCTACATCAGTTGGGGCATGATACAGGACCAAAAAAGCTTAAAACTGCTCTTCTGTAGAGAGGTTGATCCTGACCCATCCTTTCTTTCTAGAGATAAGCAAGTGTAAGTATTTTTTCCCACGACTTCCCCAAGGCCACACACAACAAATGTGGAGTGAAAGTCTCCATCATGTTGTAAAATGACTTGATTACAACTGGGCAAGTGTTTCTTTGGCAAATAGTGAATGCATCTATTTTTTCCCAACAGAGTGGTGTGAAAGAGGGAAGGGAAGAAAGGCTTTTAGAGCACTACAAATGTTTCATGTTGATTTATCCATTTCAATGCATGCTTCCATTTTAAAACTTTTTCTCCCTGTAAGGGAGGGAAAAAAAAAGAAAGAACTGAAAATGAAATATTTTGGTTTAGTTTAACCAACCATTTTAGAAACAACCACGTCCCACCCCATCCTACAAAGCCATTGAAATATCCCTTATTCACGCAGCTCCAGAACTACGCTCCTACCCCACAGTAATATATTTACAGGAACATTTAAGAGCGAATCTAAATACCTTTAATTTGATTGGCAATCAAAGCATTTCCCTCTCCATCCCCATGGCACCTCCCAAGTCTTTTGTCTACTGCTCCTCAGGGAGACTTGTCCAATTTACTGTGAAGGCAGTTTGTACAAATTGGAACAAGCATTGCCTAACATACTAGAGACAGGGAAATAAGGGAAATAGAAGAAGAAAAAAAAAAAAAGGAAAGAAAAAAAGAAAGGAAAAAGAAAAACATTTTAGCACAGCTTTATCCTCATCACCTAAAATGCAAACAACCATACCCAAATCCTACTAAAGGGACATCTATCCTGCCAGAGGCATGAATTTGTATTCTTCACTGAAATGGTTGTCAAGCATTGGAACAGGCTGCCCAGGGAAGTGGTGGAGTCACCACCCCTGGAGGCATTTAGAAGATGTGTAGACGTGGTGCTGAGGGACATGGTTTAGTGGTGGTTTTGGCAGTGTTAGGTTGATGGTTGGAGTCAACAATCTTAAAGATCCCTTCCAACCCAGGAAATTCTATAAGCTCTACTCTCTCCATTTATATTTTGATCCATGAGCTGGGTGATGGGACAGGGATTAGCCTCATTAAACACACACACACCACCAAACTGGAAGGTTAGATGACAGCTTCAGCGTTCAGAACAACCCTAACAAACCAGATATGATGTTTGACAAAGAAAATAAGACGCTACATAATTCAGGACAACTGCAGGGACCTGAATTTTGAGGCAGCCAAACAAGTGCACAGAAGGAGAGGGGGAAACAACTGGCCAGTGCTGCAGAGGAGGATGGGGGGATGCTATAGGCTGTGAATGGAACATGAATCTGCAATGACGTTTCCTGGAAAAGTGGCAGACATCATCCTGGGATGTATAAATAGGATTACAATCTTTTGGACAGGTGAAGTAAACCTTTTGCTTGACCCCACACTGCAGAGCCCCCAGCTGTAGGCAACAAGCTCCGGCACAGATTTTGCCAGAGACTGAAGAGAGTCTAGAGGGAACTTGGAGAATGACAACAGGTCAAGAAAACATGGCCTGCTAAGAAAGACGGATTAAATGGGGTTGCTTTTTGCCTCTAGAAGGGAAGATTGATGGGAAAACTTGAGCCGCCTTCAAATCTGTGCAAAGCTGCTGTGAAAAGACAAGGAGGAAAACATTCTCCTCATTTGTGTTGGCCAAGGCAATGGAATTTTTTTGGAAAAACCAAAGCAGGAAAAATGGACTGAGACACTGGGAGAGATTATGAGGAACGATAGAGCACCTCTGGGAACAGGAAACATGAGGAAGGTCTTCTTACAGCTGGAGGTGATAAGACTGGCTAATGCTGGTGGGGGGCCAATACTGGGTCCAGTCACCTTTAACACCTTCCTTGATAACCTGGACGACGGGGCAGAGTGTATCCTTAGCAAGTTTGTTGATGACACCAAGCTCAGAGGAGCGGCTGATAGACCAGAGGGTCATGCTACCATCCAGAAGGACCTGGACAGGCTGAAGAAATGCTCCAGCATCACAGAACAGTTAAGGAGACCATCTAGGCCAATCCCCCTGCTCAAAACAGGATCAGCTAGAGCAGGTTGTCCAAGATTGTGCGCAGTAGGGTTTTAAATATCTCCAAGGATGGAGAATCCACAATCTCTCCAGGAAAACTCTGGCATTTGACATCCATAATCTGAAGTCCCTCCTCGGTATCAAACCAGCCACGACATCAAGGTGTACGTGGTAGCTGTTTATGGGATGAAAAGAAAGGGTCACAGAGGCAAATCTCATCCATTGCAAGAGTGGTTGCAGACACAGAACTTCCAGACTCACAAACAACTTCCAGTCTTGCATTTGCATGCATTATAGGCTGAGCATTCACTCTTCTCAGGTCATGTCCATCACATCATAGGGAGGACCTCCAGATTCCTCAGGAAAGAGCATTAGGAACTTGGCTGTGGGTTCAATGGGACCTTCTGGCAGGCTAATACACAGCTGAAGCCAAGACCAGGCATCCAGATGAATTCCTTGCCCTGAGTTTCACAGTGAGCTGTTGGCGCTGCTGGGCTCCTCACCAGGACTTCTCCTGGCTGGGGAATGCCACCACAAATCAGACTGATTCTGTTTACTGTTCAGCTCTAGAAAAGTAAAATCACAGACCGTTTGGATAATAATTACTTGCCATTAATGAATACAGGGATGGGTGAGAGCAACAGCACTCTTGTAGTCTATTCCCAGCCCTACCATGCCTTGCTGAGGGAGAAGTGCCTTCACTGGGGGCTTCAGAAGTGATTAGCTATGACGACACCTCCATTTCTTTATGACCAACCAGAGATACATTTTTCCGAGGTTTTTAACCCAGGAAATAAAAAAATAAAAAAAAATCCTTGTACCAACCAGCCTGACCTTCTTCGTAACAAGAAATCAGATCATTTCACACAAATCTTCTCTACGCATCCACCCCTCCAGCCTCTGGTCAGACCAGGTCACCTCTTTCCATAACAGCCTCTCCGAGGCTCCACTTAATGAAGGATCAGCCCCAGCCAAGCCGTTAGGAGAGCTGTGTCCTCTCACCTCCTGAACTTGGCTGTTTGATCTCTGTTGCCTCTTAACCTTCCTTCAGATGAACTTAACAGACTGACCCCCTTTCATTTCTTCCTAGGAGACTTGTTTACCAGCACACAAATCACAACAAAGAAGGGAGAATACTCAGGATTGTATTTGCTTTCCATCCAGCTGCCTCTGCTTCCCTGCCTATAAAACGGACAGACAGATACAGAACCCTCCTCTTCACAGGATTAACTTGATTAATATGGACTTCTTCTGAAGCCGTTGAGAGGAAAGGGCATATTTGCAAATTGTGCTGCTTTCCCAAATCCCCTCTAACAGTTTGTTCCCCAGACGCGACTCTGTCACTCGTGTCACAGACCGGCTGCTTTTTAACTTCTCTTCCCAGGGATTTTCTCAATTATTAAAAACAAAACTCAACAAACCTTTATGCCGTTCACCTGCAAAAAAAATGCCCCTTTCCTCTTTCTCAGAGAGTCAGGATTTATGAAGAAGCTCTGCTGTGGAAGCACTACTTTTCCTTTTTTTTTTTTTTTTTTTTTTAATCAATGGTTTTAACATGGAGTTGGTGTAATTGCACAAATCCCCGAGCGCTCGCCGAGCTCTGTAACGCGACTGTCAGAGGTCAATCAGAATAGCTGTAGGGGATGACTTTCTTCTTTTTCAGAGCAGCGCCTTGGAGGTAATTTATGCTCCTCTGGATCTTTTGTGATGTTTGTAATATTAACGTGGTGTTCTCGGGTGGCTTTGAGCAGGCAAGGCGAGGAGGCAGCGCTCAGGAGCTGAAGAAGAGAGCGGCAGGAGAGCGGTCCAGGAGTGATGCTCTGCATGAAGCAGGGCCAGGGATGCAGCAATACACGTGCTTCCTCCCACTTCCCTTCCCAATTAAGCTTTAATGCTGATAGGAGGTCCTTGGAGAGTGCTCCCATGGCCTGAGGAGCACACTGTCCAGCCTAGGATGGCATGGCACAAAATACGGTAACAACAAAAAACAAAACCACCAGGAATTTATATCAATAATCAGACTTTGTACAAATTAAACTGGCTTGCAGAAACTTCTAGAGACACGTATGTTGTACTTGACAGGCACAACGTCACTCACGACTGTAAACAACCTGACCCAAGACACTGAAGCACGTTCTTGTCTATCCTCCTCCAGCTGAACTGCAGCACAAGGTGAAGCCAACGCCTACAGCCGGAAGGCACCGTGGTGTAGGTGCAAAGTGAAAACAACACGGATTACCTCAGAAACGAGCTGCTTCTGCTGCTCTGGAGGTTTGCTATGAAACAATGAGGAAAAAAAAAAATAAAATCTCTTTTTGCATTCTTTCTCAGCAATTCCTTATTTCAGGAAAGCATCTGATCACTTTCTAAGAGATGTAGTCTTCCCTGTGCTCTAACTGCCATCGTAGATGTCTCCGGGACCGGAGCAGTTTGTTTTCAGAACAGATACTATCAGGACAGGCTGCAAAGTCAGAGATAGCGAGGCGAGATATCCATGACATGTTATGGAGATAAATACTGAGCCCCAAATAGAGACAGTTGGTTCTCCGTGCTTCTAACTGGGGAGACACTAAGAGCTCTGGCCGGCCTCAGCGCGCTTGATCGCAACCTTCACCTTGTTTTTCCACCAGCTCAGCAACGCTATGCAAACAGTTTCTGCCTAACCCCTCCTCTAACCAGTCACTCATTCCCAAGATCCGCAGCCAACAGCACTCATCATGTGCACCAGACCCTTTCTTAGAATCATAGAATGGTTCGTGTTGGAAGGGACCTTCAAGATCATCCAGTTCCAACCCCCCTGTCAGGGGCAGGGACACCTCCCACCAGACCACGTTGCTCAAAGCCCCATCCAGCCTGGCCTTGAACCCCTCCAGGGATGGGGCAGCCACAGCTTCTCTGGGCAACCTGTTCCAGTGCCTCACCACCCTCACAGGAAAGAATTTCTTCCCGATATCTCATCTAAGTCTCTCCTCTTTCAGTTTAAAACCACTACCCCTCGTCCTATCACTCCACTCCCTGATAAAGAGTCCCTCCCCATCTCTCCTGTAGGCCCCCATTAGGTACTGGAAAGGGCTATACAGTCTCTCCCTGGAGACTTCTCTTCTCCAGGCTGAACAAGCCCAACTCTCTCAGCTTGTCCTCACAGGAGAGGTGCTCCAGCCCTCAGATCATCTTTGTAGCCTCCTCTGGCCCTGCTCCAACGGGTCCATGTCTGTTCTGTGCTGAGGCTTCATTCTTGTTCATCACAAGGCACCTCCATCCCCACCAAGCTCAAGAAGGCTCCATCTAAAACCTCCTATGGATGTGAGAGGGCTTAAGATCTGATGGGACTGTCATGCAACGTAAAGGAGAAGGAAATCATAAGCAACAGAGATGGGAAGGAATTAATGCCTGCAAATCATCTGCACGCATTCCACGTTACACAAATGCCTGTGTACCAGGCACGAAGAACAGAGGTAAGGCAAGCAATCTGGAAGCCTCTTGTGCTCCTTTCATGTCAGTCCCAGCTGCCACTTCAATACACAGACTTTCCTTCCACTTCCACCTGACTGCACATCTTCTACAAAAGAACTGAAGGCAGCCTTCAAATCCTGCCGAGTGACACCAGAGACAGGTTGGCCTTAGGCAAATGCCAAGAATAAGGACTAGATCAATTTTGTTTAGCTTGGGGATCTCAGGTTCCTAGACCCCCTGTTTAAGCTGTATAAACTTCTTCAGAGCAAAAGTAGCTACTTAGGGCCGCTAGGAAAAGTCTTCCATCAAAAGGCTCGCAGATGCCATGGCAAGATGGATGCCTTCCATCCTCAAAGCACAAGGCAGCCCACTCTGAAACAGTTTGGTTCCCAAAAGCAGCAGCCGAGTGTGATAAATGACAAAACGATTGCACCAGCAAGGTCAGCCCTCAGGACCCAAATATCTTTTCAGCTGGAGAAGCAATCAGGCTTCCTTGATACCGAGGTATTTAGATCAAGAGAAAAGGAGGAGGACTGCCTTTGGGAGAGCAGAGATGTTTTGGAGTCCATCGCCACTGAGTTGTGTGTAACATTTTCTACTGTTCAACTCCAGGCTACCTGGATGGCAGCGCTCAGATGACTTAGTGCTGGGTCACTTTTAGCTCAGTTTGATGGAAATGCGATGTCACTCTTCCTAATTTTTAAACTGACATTCAAATAGTGGTTAAACAACATTTTTTTTCCAGCTCTTGCAGGAGAACATGATCTAGACGGCTTCCAAGCCTGAATTTCCCTGGCACAAATCCTCTGAGACAGTTCCTGTCCTAACCCACCAAGATTTCTTTTTTTTTGTTGTTGTTGTTGTTTCCTGCATTGCCTTCTTCTATTTGCTGTTTTATGCCGTGTTGTCTACTTTTTGTGAACCTTGCATGTAGAACCGTCTTAATCTATCCATATGCTAGACAAACACAGAAGTTTTACATATTTCAGTGAACAGCAAAATTAAATTTCCAGTCAGTTCAGAATTCAGGATTCATCTGCCTTTTCAGTAGTAACGAAAGATGAATATTAATGTCTATTTGCTGTGAAAAAAAATACAAACAGGGAGGAGGAAGACAGAGAAGAGGGAACTGTTGTCTAGTTTGCTACTGTGAAGTTAAGAGTAAACTTATTAATTATAAAAGATGTACATGCACGAACGGACAAAGACCAACTGCAACTCACTAGGTGAGCTCAACAAAATTAGAAATAGCATTTATAAATTTATAGCAGATTTCAACGGAATAAGGAAAAATACATCTGATGACGGAAATCGGTTTGGAGTCCACAGGAACATTTGGATTGACAAACCTGCAACAGGGGAAGGAGATGCAGGGTAAAATGGGACGCAGGAATGAATCAAGTCATAGATTCCTTTAGATCCCAGGATTCCGCTCCCCCATAACCCAACATCACTTGTTTCCTATGTAGTACTTCCCAAAGTAGAAACACTGCTATTCAACGCACACCATCAGAATATACATCACCCTAAGTTCTCTTCTGCACCGATGTTCACCAGTAGCAGCATTATAAATAAATCCTGGAGAAGGCTAAATGAGAAACAGCATGGACTGGTGCAAAGACACGGAACGCAGTGGGGAAATTGAAGAGTCCACTTCTACTGTTGGCAGTGATTCCTCAAGGAAACAATTTGGTATCTCCATTTTAGGTTTCCTACCAAGACCACTGGAGATGATAAAGGTCAGTTAGGCAGGGTGTAAACCAAGTCAACAGATGGCTGTAGAGAGAAGAGAGCTAAAAAGCTTTCACACTGGCCATATGATGGACAGCAGCCTCCAAAGACTCATATCTCGGGGAGAAGAAGACTTGAGGAGAGTTGTGTTCTGCTTGGGTTTTTTGGTGTTAGGGTTTTTTTTTAAGTGGGAAATGGAAGAAAACTGACGAGATGCTATGAAGCAGTTTCCAAGCTTCTTTCCAGTGAGGTCAGCACTCAAAAGGCTCAAAAATTCAAAAATGAAGAATATTCAAAAATCAAATATCGGTGAACATGGGGAGCCAACATCAACCACCAACTAAAGATTCTGCATCTTGGAAGGGTGGCTCGGGGCACCCCAGAATTCCCTGGAAGCAAAGGCCACCTTTGAAAAGATAGAAAGAGGGAGCCACAAACCCACGCAACCAAGGTGACAAATACACATATCTGCGAAAATTTCAGGGATACAGAGGAGAAAATTGTAGAATCATAGAATTGTCTAGGTTGGAAGGGACCTTTCAGATCATCTACTCCAACCATCAACCTAACACTGACAAAAAACACTGAAAAAAAAATACTTCAGCACAATCTCAAGCAGTAGCTAGCTGGACCATGGCCATGGAGACAACTACTTTATAACCATCACCTTAATATGAAATCATTACTCCTTATCTTTCCCCAAGAATAACCTCAAAGAAAGGTGACAGCCCCACAGTAGCCACGTATACTCATGCAAAACACCTTAGGAATACTGCATCCAAATGAGTGCTCATTGCCTTCCCCTCTTTGAACAAATCATTCAGCTTATGAAGAAGCAAGGAGGGAGGAGGGACAGCTTGTACACACCACCAGCCTCTGCTGACAAGAGCCCTTTTGACATTTCTAGTCCTTATTCTGCCCATTGGTCTCCTGCGGTTCCTCCAACTGTGCACCTGCACACAAGACTACAAAAGATCTCCAAACAATGGCCATGCTGAGAGATAAAGTAAAACCAAGTGGCAAAGATACGTGTGCTCCAACAACAAGAAAATGCAGAAAAATCCCAGAGATTTCACTGCGTCTTGTGGCCACCTGCCGCGAATCGCAGCCTGGAGACAGCAACGGCTGCGAACGAATTAAAGTGAATTTGCTGAAAAAACTCCACTGAACCTCCAATGAGACACTATACACACTGGAGGGGGAAAAAAAAAATACAAAACACAAAATTGTGTTCAATTTTCCAATTCATTCACCGTTGCCAAGACCCATCGCTGATGGAGAACATGGTTGATCTCTTAATTATTTCAAGTGGTCCTTAAAATCACACCAAATCTGCTGTTCACAGACCTTGTTTGTTTTTTTTAAACCCCAACAAACAGATCTCCCTAAGTCAGAAGGGATGGTGAGCACCTTGACCAGCTTGATTTCAACTTTCCCCCTCCCCAAATAAAAGTCATCCAAAAATAAGAAGTTTTTAAAGCAAGGGATGCTCCTCAGTAGGCGTAAAAGATACAGGCAGGCAAGGAATTGCTGGGGTTGCTGAAGGCAACAGACTGAAAATTAAGTAACGTGGACTGAAGAGGAACAAGCAATAGAGATGTTTTTGACCACAGATGTTCACCGGGGGGATGCAGCAGAAAAACAGACCAACAGATTTGCCTAAGTCCTAGGAAAACACACGAACAACCAGCCCTCATCAGCTGGGGAAGGGGAAGTTCTCCACGATGGAGCAGAGGCTCCTGCCTGCAGCCAAGTGGCAGGATTAGCATAGCAGGAGGAAAAAAAGAAGAGATTTCACCTCTTTTGAAGGCTTACAGGCAAGGACGACAAGAAAACGCACACGGAGCTGGATGTGTAAATACGTGCTGTCAAAGGACTTCGTCTTCTCCAGGCCAACTCCACCCCGAAAGCCTTTGAGACAGTCAACAGCACAAGGCAGCCTGCAGAGAGCTCAACTCATCACCTTCCCAGCTTTCTTTCACCCTAATGACAGATATATTTTGGGGTACATCCACCATCGTGCTGAGAAAACCGTGTCGGTCAGGTTTGCTCTGACACAGCCTCCAATCATTTATGAACCAGAGACCATAAAAAGCCCCGTTTCAGCTCATTTCCCAGCGTCGCTATCGTTCGGCGCACACTTGGGGACTCCTCCTTCCTGCTGATAAGCTCATGTAGCACATGATGGCACCAAAGGGAACCAAGTGCAAATATCAAGGAGAAAAAAAGCAGCTTCGCTTCAGCGCATGACTCATGCAAGAAGAACGCCAAGCCCTGAACAAGCCAAAGCAAAACAGCTGACTATCAAACCCTCCACACAAGTGCAAAGTTGCCCTTAAAAATATAAACTGCAATCTTTTCCACCTAAAAAAAAAAAAAGCACTTTGCATTTTTTATACAATTAGCCATGTATAAGACCCTGATGAGGACAGCACACACACAATGTCGGATGCAATACAGGTCCCAACTACCACCTGAGGTGCCCTGTGAGGCATGTGTGGGGCTGGTAGACCTGCCTGGTGATGCACAGGCTTCTGGGTTGGCAGAAGAGTGGGAACCAGCTCCAAATTAGCTTTGGAGTCCTCAGCACAAGAAGGACATGGACCTGTTGGAGCGGATCCAGAGGAAGCCACAAAGATGATGAGAGGGCTGGAGAACCTCTGCTCTGAGATCAGGCTGTGAGAGTTGGGGTTGTTCAGCCTGGAGAAGAGAAGGCTCCAGGGAGACCTTTCAGCAACATTCCAGTATCTGAAGGGCACCTATAGGAAAGCTAGAGAGGGACTTTTTACAAGAGCATGCAGTGACAGGATTAGGGGTAATGGTTTCAAACTGAAAGAGGGCAGATTTAGCTCACGTGTCAGGAAGAAATTCTTCACTCTGAGGGTGGTGAGACACTGGCCCAGGTTGTCCAGAGAAGTTGTGGATGCCCCATCCCTGGAGGGGTTCAAGGCCAGGCTGGATGGGACTTTGAGCAACCTGGTCTAGTAGGACAGCGTCCCAGTTTGTCTCTTCAGATGACAACAGCAGAAGGAAATCCTTCAGGTAATCACAAAACCAGTTCAAGAGGTGCCAGGGTACTTGAAGTTTGTCTCTTTTGGTTCACCGCTCTGTCTCGCCTCCTTCCATGACCATGGTGAGTATGCCCTCCACTCAACCCCAGTATCTTGGCCTTATAAACTGGGTTAGATGCAATCCTTAAAGCCATATTTCAAGATAATCATATTATCAGGAGTCACCAGATCTCTATCACCCAAGAGTAAAGATACTTAGTAGAAAGGAGAGAGCAAGAGCATCACTGTGGACCCATGAGCCACCAAAGGCTGGTGGCTGACCATCCTTCTGTGTTCAGGCAGGCTCGAATCTAAATCCATCTGTGCATTTATGAAGGTAAAGAGTCTTTGGAGACTAAAGCTGGAAACAGGCACGAGGAATCAACAGAAGCTAAGCTCACATCTGATGAAAAGTGCAGAAGATGCATCTGTGTTGTGCTTCATTATACTTCTCTTAACAGAAGTAACAGAGTAATATATAATTGCACACAAGTAAAGGATGGATGTGAATCAAGGTGGTTATAAAGTATAAAAATATTTAGGTCCCAAATAAGGTGAGGCAAGAGATGCACCCTGTTCTGCTGCATCTACCCTCAGCCTGTGACAGTAGTGTCCACACCACTTCCATCACTCAGGCATTCCCTGCAATATTGAGTAGTAATATATACTCCCACACATTTTTTTTATTCCATATCCAAGCTTATCTAATCTCATTTTTTATTGTTTTGTCGCTTTTTTTTGAGTGGCTTGATTCTACATAACAGATAGGATCCACACTTGAGGAGAACAGTTTCCTCTCGTTCTTTGTATGCATGCTGTCACTTTTTAACTTCTATTTTTTCGTCTCGCAAACTTTTTTCAGCCTGAAGAAAGCATCGTTCTGAAAACGATCTAAATAAAACATAAAATGAAGGAGACTCTGTAATGGAGTTGGGCCATGGACCAAAAGAACTTGTATTTCGAATGTTCTGCTGCACCCTTTGCTTGTGTTACATTCAAAGCCTTGGGGAGCCATCCAAACCTACACAGACACAAAATAATCCACAGATATTACAGCTCCAAGGTGCCAGGGCCAGAGAAAAGTGTTTCCATTGGAAAATGAAAATGGAAACTCAAGGATGAGGTGAAAAGCATGGAATAGCTTGTGTGGGAAGAGGAATGTCCAAAAAAGAAATGGTGAACAGAGGAAATTTGACACCACCCCCCTAAAAATAAAGTGACAAAGGGGAGGAAAGAAGCCCTGTGCAAAAATGAGTTGGACAAATGTTGGAAGAGTTTCCATCCCTTCCACAGATTGTTGGTTTTGTTTCCCCTCATATTTCACCGGAAGATCTAGGAGATCTCTCATGGGTTTGGCCAATTTCCTTCCTCTGTGAATCAACCCGAGGAAAGTCCAAATTCCTGAAAGCAAAGGAAAGCAGAGAGAACTGGAGACTGTATGGGCCTTATGTGGCTTCAACCCAAACAAAGATCCTTGGCTGAACCAATCACAACTGTTGGACATCGCCACCACACATGGATCTTCCCAAGGAATACAAGGTCCATGTCCTCTCCCACCTCCTCTGAAGAGCTGCATCATAATGGTGAGCTGGTGGGAGAGCCTGGGAGGAAGGACCACAGTGGCTGGTGAGTCCCACAGCACACAAAGCTCTTCTGAAGACCCATCACAGAAAGTCCTCTAAGCTTCCAGAACCACTCACAAGCTTATGGCTCCTCTTCTCCAGCATTTATATTCCTCCTTGGTAAATAACCTGATTAAATCACATTTAACTTGGAAAGAAAAATAAAACTTAAGAAACAAGTCAGAAACACAAAGACGAAAACCGTCTTTAAATTTAAAGAAGAGAGAAAAACTTATCGGTTGTACCTTTCAAATCAAGACCCAATCTCACTATGTCAGAAGGAAAGAAATGAAAACAGTGCAACTGGAGCATAACTGAAATAGTTTTAGGTCAAATAAGAAAGCAAACAATTCAGGCAATTAAGTTCATGGGAGCACAGGGAGGGTGCAGGGAGTTGTGTCTAATGGGTTCGTTCCACAATGAGACCACAAATATTTATTCAAATTGAACAGTGCCTCCCTCCTTGTGCTGCCTTAATCCACGGATTAAATTTGCTTTCCACAAAAGGTATGAGAATCTGGCCCCTAATGATTACACGCTCATAAAAATCTGAAGATATTGTTGCTATTTCAACCAAGTATCATAAACAACTGCATCAATTAAATTTTGCCAGGCGCTGTACATATTGCAGATGCTCGAGAATAAATTGTTTCATTGCAAAACAGATTAAGTGCAAGCTCCAGCAGGGACAGGTAGACCCACTTTAAATTGTTCCGAGGAAATACATGCCTCTACCAGGCCATTCTTTTGCAGGGAGACGTTTTGCAATCCATTTTCAAATACTCAATTCTAAAAGTTGAGATAGCCGCTCTCTGCAGATAAAATTAAGGGAAACTATAAAAGAACGAAAGGCTAAAAAAAGAAATCTGGTCCAGATGGATTCCCGGCTGAATTCTATAAAATATTTACAGATCTTCTGTCACCAAAACTTACGTTTCTTTTTGATGAGGTGGAAACCAAAGGCTCTCCACCTGTCTTTTTTTTTTTTGCTTTTCAAAGGCTCACAGAAGATGTAATAAGATTATTTTTCTTTAAAAAAAACCGCAACCACTAAAACCCACAACAGACTTTAATCTCAGATGTAATTACTGCAAGTGACTCCAATTAATCAATATGGATTTTAAAATTCTGTGAAACGAGATATTGTCCCTTTGCTTAATTTATCCCAAAGTTGTTCCCTACATTGCAAGTTCAAGAGTTTGTTCGTTAAAATAGCCTTAGCTCAGATAAGCACAGGCTGATACCACCATCACTCACGTAATAAATTAACAGCCTAGTCCCATGACAGTGCTGTCTCTAGATACCAAAAGATACTTCATCATGTGTCATAAGGGTAAAGTATCCACTTTTTCATTTAAGACCAGTCAAAATAGTTCTCAATTTTCTGCTCCTAAAAATGTAGGATCCATTTGCTAACACCCAGAGTGCTGGATCGCAGCTCCCCGAGAAACAGGGAGCAGTTTTTATATATATGTATATATATATATGACATACAGATCAACCTTCTGTTTGTTGTGGTCTGTAGATGATAGAGCTGATGAACATGAAGGTGGATTTTAAACTGCAAATAATCCCATCAGCCCTGGCAGGGCTTTTGGAGCAGGATGTGACTGAGCATCAGCAACGATCTCAGGAATCCTTTTGTTTCAGGCAGCGCCTGGTACGTGTGGATTTGATGTAAAAGGTAACAAGGTGGAGGCTGAGGGCTGAAACCAGGGGATGAAGGTCTGGGTCAGACATGGCTCTCACATTGTTTGCTCAAGGCTATGCATCTTTGTTCTTCTCCTCGTCCCCAGAAAGGGAACCAAAGATCTTAAAACATTAATTCCTTCCATGGCAATGCAAGCACTAAAGCTGAATTTTGATCTCTGTTGGGTGTTCTCAGCTCCGTGCAGCACAAAGAACTACCTCCTCTCACATATTTGAAGATTAAAAGGGGAAAGCAAGCAAAGAAACAAAAAAAAAAAAACACCCAAACTCCACACTGTGGCCTGCATCCAAACCCATTTCACGTATTACTGAATGAGACCAGAATTTACAACATATTTTGATGTTAGGGGTGTATCCTTTTTTTTTTTTTTTTTAAGCTGACCTTGCATTCACTGTTTAATGCAGCATTATGCTTTTGACAAGCAAAAGAAGAGACTACATAATGAATTGGTCTCCACTGGATGTTGACTTGATAAGCACTACAATTAATTCAAATTAGCATGCTGCCCTTCCTTTCCCTTCACACTTTCAGAAATGTCTCTCTAAACCAATCTATGATTACCAGTCATACAGAAAAGCTTCAGAAAAATACTCCTCCACAAGCATATGGCAGAGCAAATTCGTCCAGCGCTGCAGGGTTTTCATGGCATTTATCTTGAAGAAGGCATTACACAGTGATATAGATGTCTCCACGTCTTGGCTACGCTCAGAAAGGCACGGAGCTAATCCTTATCCCCTTGTGGTGTGCACCATCTCCTCAGGAGAGCATCCCCCTCCCCAGAGATGCTTCAGACAGATGAGGACTGGAATCAGCTACCCAGGATCTCAGTTGTAACATCCATCCTTAAAGTCAAGGCTGTGCTTTCTAGGAGCTTTATTAGACCTCTGTCACATGCCATGGCAACCAAATTCAAGTGCATTTCTTGAAAACCATCACTTAAAAAAAAACACTTTTTAAAAAAACACCCAAGTTTAGCTAAGCCCTTTACAAATGATGTAACCCCCATATGCAATGGCCAACATTAAAAATATTTCCACCACAACCATGCTGTTCATGAAGTTCCTCTGTACTGGGTCCAGCTTTGGGTCCCTCACTACAAGAAAAACATTGAGGTGCTGGAGCTTGTCCAGAGAAGGGCAACAAAGCTGGTGAGGAGTCTGAAGAACAATTCTTGTGAGAAGCAGCTGAGGGAGCTAGGGGTGTTCAGCCTGGAGAAAAGGAGGCTGAGGGGAGACCTTCTCATCACTACAACTCCCTGAAAGGAGGGTGTAGCGAGGTGGGGTCAGTCTTTTCTCCCAAGTAACAGGCAATAGGACAAGAGGAAATGGCCTCAAGCTCTACCAGGGGAGGTTTAGATGGATATTAGGAACAATTTCTTCACCAAAAGGGTTATCAAGCACTGGAACAAGCTGCCCAGGGAAGTGGTGGAACCACCACCCCTGGAGGTATTCAGAAGACGTGTAGATGTGGTGCTGAGGGACACGGTTTAAGTGGTGGGTTTTGGCAGTGCTGGGTCAATGGCTGGACTCGATCTCGAGGACCTCTTCCAACCCAAACAATTCTATGCTAAGAGCAGAGGAATGGCACGTGAGCTGTGGAAACACAACAGCAGCCGCTGGTATGTGTTACCAACCACTGGGGTATCCCTCCTGGAGCAGGATATTGTCTCAAAAGACACCGAACCAATTCAGCCTCCCTGATTGAACAGCGCGACGCTGGTGCTCAGGCACGGCGAGGCAGAAGAGTTCTTAAAATAACAACCTCAAAGGATGTAATTTCATTAAGGCAGACTGACCCTTGCTGATTCTGCTCATGTTCCTCCACGGTATCATTTTTCAGCGATTTAGTTCATTCTCTCACAAACTTCCTTTTCCTCTCCCTCTTCCTAGTTGTGTATATATTTATAAATATAGAAGAATAAAGAGAGCACAGATAAACCCTCAAGGCGTTTCTCTCCATGCTGGTCCAAACGAGAACACAAGAAGAACAAGATATTCTAAGTGTTACACTCAGCAGTTGGCAAGAGCGTGCACAGCCTTTCTATAGTGGTTATTTAATTCCAAAAAAAAAAAAAAAAAAAAAAAACGCGACAAGAGCTGACATTGCCTGATGTATACATAGAAAAGTCTTCCAGCTCAACTGATAGTTCAGAGAATTCAAGGTTCCAAAGTTGTTAAAAATCGACAAAATCCACAAAAATGCTGAAATAAAATCCAGCTTTTCATTTTGCAGGTTTAAAAAATCTTCCCTATACAGACACCTGGGACTGTCCTGAGGTCCAGGCAGACAACAGACCCCAAGAGAACATGCTGGTTTCGTTTCCTCCCTGCATCTACTCACTGTTTTAAGGAGCCTCACACCCTATCTCAACGCGTCATGGCCTCCAGACGCTGCTCTGGAGACATTCCAAACCCCCCCAGACATGTTCCTGTGCAACCCACTCTAGGTGGACCTGCTCTGGCAGGGAGGTCGGACTAGATGATCTCCAGAGGTCCCTTCCAACCCCAAATCATTCTGTGATTCTGTGAAACACATATTGGTTTTGCAAGAATGTGAATCTATGTATTTAAAATTACAAACTTGTATTAATTTCAATTCAAAGCTAATTAACTTTTAAAGTAACCTCAAAAAAGCAACACTTTTCAGCATCTCTTTAAAATTTTGGATTTCTCATGTGAGTCTCAATACATTATTCTAACCGCAGCACAGATTTGTTCCTGTAAAAAAAAACAATAATGAACCGAACAGGGGCACAAGAATCCCAAATAAAGATAAGCCCCAACAGCCACAACACACAATCCTCTGGGGAAGGGTAAACACCAGCCTGTGATTTCAAGCTGTGGTCTCCAGAGAGCTTCTTCCTTTCTTAATTCTGCCAGAAATCACCACTTTCATCGTCCAACCCAACCTCTCATGCTATTTTTACCCACAGGGAAAACCAGAAACAACAGGCACCGTCCTTTGAAGAAATCTGTCACAATTTTTCACTTAATGAAGTAAAACTCTAAAGCGTTTGAATATTTTTTTGATGTGTGGCATGACTAAGTCAACCTAGACCTTTTCAGCCCGGCGTTGTAGACAGAGATGCAAGGTTCATTACAGCTTCATACGTACAGCTTCATTACCATCAGAAAAGGAAAGATTTTCAGGAAAAGGGTTGATTCAGTAGATCAGCTTCAACCTCTCAGACAGGACTGAGATATTTCACCCATCAGCTCCTCAAATGAGCAATCAGATGGTCACAGTTTCTGTTCACGGTATAGAGTGAAGGTCAGCTCTCCCATTAGGGAACCTTTGATGGCCTCATGTGGATGGATGCCATCAAAAGCTTGAAAAGCCCTTGCACACTCAGGACATGACTTTTCCAGGATGTAACCTCTTCAAGAGGAACCAACAAAGCAAGAGCATTAAAAACCACATGTGACAGCATTTCCACACTGATGACAAACCAAGCAGTATGCAGAACAGCACACCAAAGATGACCAACACTTGTCTGTGAAGTGTAAGGAAAATTGTTCTCTTAAGGATCTTCAATTTGACTGGCATATGCTTGAAGTCTCCTGCTGCCAGGACTAAAACATCCCTAGAATTATTTAATATTACAGCTGACAAGTTGCCTACCTTGGAAAGCATTGCGTGCCGCTCGAGGGAATTTTGCGTTACACCTCATCTCATATAGAGGAATTGATCAAAGGACAGAAAATTAGTGGCTGCTTGGGCAATCGTGACTCGTTCACTTAATAAAAAAAAAAAAAAAGTCTTTCAAAAAATAATATCCAGAAGCGTACAATAAATGCTTGCTGGTTTTCAAAGGCCTGTTTTAGAAAGGCATATAAGGACAAAAAGAGAAGAGCAACTGGATGTGTATGAGATGATAAAAATATCATAGGAATTTCACAGGTGTCCCTTCCTGGATGCCCACAATTTTCATTTAGGGAAGATGGCAACGCTGCTTACATGGGGTGAAGAACTGTAAAAACACTCCAAAACACAATATTCATATATGAAGCTGGGGAAAATAAAAAGAAAAATTTAAAAAACCCCAACCAAACAAGAAAACCCACAAAACCCCCCAGAACCTACCACCAAAAAAAACCCATACAAGAAATCTACAGCCCACAATCTCCAAATAAGTTAAAAAAAAAAAAAATCTTCCAAAGCTAAGTTTTATACTGACAAGAGAGACTGAACTCAGAAATAATTCAGAAAAATCAGGAATGTTTGCAACTTTTTTCTACCTTCGGAAAAAATCTGGAAAACATTCAAATGCAAAATTTCACTGAAAGCCAGTGGAAATTATTGACCACCCCATCAGTTGCTCAGGAAAGTTCAAAAATAGCAGCTCAGATGTGATTAAATCCAGCAAGCCTGGGTAACATAAGCACCAACACTGTGAAAGAGCAGGGCAAGCAGCGCTTTGGCTCATTAGTGCTGATTTGTGACAACATTTGGAAAAAATCAAGGAAATTCCAGCAGAAAAGCTAACGTTGAATCAAAGTTAAAGGGTAAAACGGATAATACTGCACTCATTAATGGCCTGCCAGCCTAACAACAAACCCGGGAAAAGGAAAGAAAGAGGGAAAAAAAAAAAAGATGAAAAGAGAAAAAGAAGAACAGCAGCTGATGTTTTACTGAATTATTAAAGTAGAATATTTTAATTTCCTGATGCAATGGGCAATTTAACCCTCGCTGTCTCTCCAGCAAGGGATAGCTCAGTGCATTGGTTCTCCAAATACTGGTAACCTAATCCTCAGCTGTAAGAAGCAGTTATTAAATATTCAAATCAGTATGGATTTATGGAAACTATGGCTTATTGAACTCAGTGACTTTTTTTTTCCACAAGATGACAAGTCACCCTGATGCAGGTGACAACACTGAAGCTCGCGAGGCAGCGCACCACCTTGAGTGACCACAGAAAACCAACATACCCCAGAATAAAAAAATCATCAACTACAAGATATCAGGCTATAATTACATGCACGCAATTACCAGAGATCATAGAACGGGTTTGGGTTGGAAGGGACCTTAAAGATCATCAAGTTCCAACCCCCCTGCCATCTAAGTTTAGATTTCCTTCCTCTACATAAAAGATATGCGTTAGTTCTGAAATGAAGAAACTGGACTTCCAGTACCTGAAGGGAGCCTACAGGAAGGCTGGGGAGACCCTGTTTACAAAGGCCTGCAGTAACAGGATGAGGGGAAATGGCTTCAAGCTGGAGGGGAACAGATTTAGACTGGAGATTAGGAGAGGGTTCTTCACTGTGAGGGGGGTGGAGCACTGGAACAGGTTGCCCAGGGAGGTGGTTGAGGCCCCTTCCCTGGAGATGTTCAAGGTGAGGCTCGACGAGGCCCTGGGCAACCTGGTCTAGTTGGGGGTGTCCCTGCTGACTGCGGGGAGGTTGGACTAGATGACCTTTGGAGGTCCCTTCCGGCCTGGACAACTCTATGACTCAATAGCCAATGTGACTATTAAGCAATAGGATGAGGGGTAATGGTTTTAGACTGAAAAAGGGGAGATTTATATTAGATATTCAGAAGAAATTATTTCCTGTGAGGATGGTGAGACACTGACCCAGGTTGCCCAGAGAAGCTGTGGCTGCCCCATCCCTGGAGGTGTTCAAGGCCAGGCTGGATGGGGCTTGGAGCAACCTGGTGTGGTAGGAGGTGTCCCTGCCCAGGGCAATGGGGTTGGAACTAGATCATCTTTAAGGTCCCTTCCAACCCAAACCATTCTCTGTTTATTCTGAATGAAACAAATGGATTTGGGGCACAAACAAATGAATTTTCTTTGGGATCAACTTTCTCCAACCTTTCCTTCATTCTCTGAGCTTGCGCTGACGGACCTTCTGGTGCACAGAAGCTACACATGAACGCACCTGAATTACTTGATCAAGTATTAAAAATAGAAAATTATTAATAAAAAGTATCCCTGAAGCAACCACTTCTCTCGGAAAGCCCACTAACCCTCATCTTTTGATAAATCACTTCCCATCAACTCCAGCATCTAGAAACTTGCCCGATTCCCATTTTCAACCCAGTTATTAATGTCTACAAAAATGACAGCGAAAGCCTTTGGAGAGGATGCCGATTCTTCCCCTGCTCTTCTTCCCTCCTTTTCTTTTATAGCATTATCTTCAAACTCCATTTTTTGATGCTCTTGAAATCCAGTGTCAGAGTTCAGTCAGCCAAGTCAGGAAGGGCAGAAGCCTTGAGTCCTGAGCACGTCCCAGCGTGGAAAGGTTGACAAGTAAATCTCGTTCCACAACAAATCATTTTGGAGGCAATTACCAGCATTTTTCTCTTGCAAAATCATTGTTTTCCCTGAGCACTGTCAGGATGGAGCAGCTCCATATCAAACATTATTTCCATTCCTCCCACCAATGAGAAGTAGGAACCACAGGATGGAGATTAAAACCACTGAAAAGCTCCACAAAATCTCCAGGGATAGGAGGTTAATTTAAAGAAGGTTGCTGTGGCCAATTCAGGAACTTGCTCCATTGGAATGCAAAAACTGAAGCTCCTAAAAGAAGAAAGCATCACCTTCCTCCAGATTTTCCCCAAAAAACCCCAAATCACACAGAGCACACGCTGTCTCCTAGCACAGCCTTCCTGCTTCACCTCCATCCAGAGCTCTGTTCTTCTTGGCTCTTCACATCCCAGCAGTAAAGCCAATTTAAGTGAAAAACTGACATTCAGCAGAAAATTATGAGCTTTTTCCACATGAATCCAGGAAAAATAAAAGAAAGTCTCCTTTGCCACTGAGCTTGTCAGGGTTTCCAAGCCACGCTCTCCAGATCCGTAACCTCTTCTCTGGAGGCTTCTCTCAAACCAGTGGTTGGAGTCAAGAGCCTACAGACAAAGAAGCTTTTCTATCAGAAAGCCATAAAAAAAGAAATCATCCTCTTCCCCGGGAGCTATCTGCACTCTACCCTTGCTTCTGTCTTTGTGGAAATGTTTAAATTATACAAGTAAATCACATCCTCACTCTTCTCCATTAAATATTAAAAGGGCTTTTTTTTCTGTTGTTTGATCCTTTATTTTGTTTTTAATTTAGAAACCGAAGGCAAAGAAACAACCGTGTTCAACTTTGCATTAGTGCTGCTTTACCTAAATTATTCTATTAAATATACACCTTCTTCGTCTTTGCACAAAATTTGTTTGATAATGGGAGTTTACAAAAATCTTGGTATCTCACCTAAGATAACGTTTCTTCCAGGAAAGCTCAACTACCAACAAAAAGCTCTTATGCAAGGACGTGTAAGGCCCTTAACATTATCTAGTGTAGTAAATACAGCACAAGGAGGGGGAAAAAAAAAAAAAGAAAATTAAAAAAAGAGGAAAAAACCAGATGCATTAGAATAGAGGATTTACACATACAGAAAATTTGGAAAGACAGATCCTATTTTAGGTCATGGCTTGAAACAACTGCTGGTTTTCTTCATTACAGCAGCTCTGGGACCTAGAAAGGAGCCTGAGATGTTGTTAACACAGGGTTTGAATTTACAGCGGAGGGAAAAGGGAAAAGGAGGTACAAGCTGGTCACTCTTTCTATACATCTGTGTGTAAAGGTGCACCAAGGGATCCCAACATCTGTCAAACTCACCTTGGGCTTCGCTCCTTTTTACAGAAAGGTTGCCCTTTGCAACCTACCCCTTAGTCTTTTCCAACATCGAGATAATCAACATGTGAGCACCCCTTAAAACATTCCTCCACCATCAGAAATGAACACTTTCCCATGGAAACTAGGTTTTTTTGTTGTTTTTTTTTTTTCCTCTGTGTTTACACAGCACCTGGGATCCCCAAATTGCCTTTTGAAAAAACGCTAATACAGAGCAACAAAGAATTGCACACACACAAAAAAATAAATAAATACTGAAAGACTATAACAGCAGAAAACAGCAGAGACACAATAAAAATAAAAGAAAAATAAAAAGAAATCTCAAACCTACATTCACTCCAGCTGTGATTTTAGCTATTAATGTGCAAATGCTGGTTACTCGGGACCTGCTCCATTGCAAATTGCTCAAGTTCAGATTCATTCACCTTAAAAGCAAGTTACTAAGAAAAATTTTTATATTCATCTGCGTTACGTTTACCTCTAAGCAATGATATGGGCCATAATACGGATGCACGTAAAATCATTGCTTTTGATTCTTAAAACATGGATATTTAATGGGTTATTTAAGTGGCTTTCTAACTACATGCAGCACAACTTCCCTTGGTCCAACGAAACTAGTTCAGGCAGTTTCCCTCCAAGATTTTTTTATAAGATTAATTTAAAATAAGACAGTTTAGTTCACTCTCTTCTACAACATTAAAAGCTTGTCCAATTCCCCTTTATTGCCCTGTGAATGAATTCATTCATGTGAATACAAAATATCTTCCAAAGAAAAAGTCCTGCCCCATGCAAGAGGATCGAAAATTACTGAATCCACTAATACCTTCTGCAGTTTGTCCTATTGGTTGCAACGTTCATTGCTGGAAACTTTCTCTTTCCTGTGAATTTACTGTCTTCCTGTTCCAACATGCTGCCTTCTATCCCCAAACCCACATTTCTGGATAATTTTACGCAAGATTCTCTGAAGGAGACGGAGAATTACCTTGTCTGGGTTGTCATATATTTCCCCCATACAACATGGTAGTCCACGGTCTGCAGAAACCAGTAAGAATTATTATTGACTACAATAAGCTCAGTTTTTTTGTTTGGTTGGTTTTTTTGTGGGTTGGTTGTTGGGTTTTTTTCTTGCAGACTACAAAATCTCTCACAACCTGCTTTGATTTCTCTACCCCCAGCAATCACCCGATGGGAAAGAGCACCAGGGGAAGGTTCAAAAACCCAACCCATAGCAATCAAGATCTTGCCATTTTCAGCTCAAACTCCCCAGCAAGCTCTGACTTCTCTGACACACGGTTCCTTCTGTTCACCTTTTCTCAGCTCACTCTTTGCTAAGTAAGTTTTAACATCCCTATCAGCTGATTCATCCACTGACATCAGGCCTACCAAATTCCCTCTCATAAGCAGAATTCCCCAGTTCCTCTTCCTCACCGCATTTAGCTCCCGTGCACCACCACAACGTGGCAGACAGATCTTTACATTTTAAGCAGCAATTCGTTTTTATCAGCAGTGAAGGTGATTAGAGGTAGGGGATTGGGAAAAAAAGGCATCCAAGAAAAAAGAAATGGGGAGAACTGCTGATGGAGCAGCAAGGATGAAGCTCCAGATGTTCACCTACTGTTGCTGGCTGAAGAGTTACCCCATATAAGACTCTTTTCCACCCTTCAAGAGGACAGTGAAGCAAGTGACAAGCAATACAGGGAGTGGTGAAGCATCCCCACGGGCTGCATCATTATTGCTGAGCCAATATCCCAAAGGGCAAGACAGTGTAGACCTGGGACAAAAGCGCACTGCACAGCTCCATCCCATCTCCCAGAGACCAACACCCTCTACATTCACATCCCTCTCCATCTGGATTTGGCATCTCATGGAGGAAAAGAAGAAAGGGAGAGAAAGGGGAAGAGAAAATAAAAGCAGGATGAAATTTCCCTGAGGACATTTACCTTCTCTCCCCGCACTTCACCCTACAGACATTGTCCATCACACCTCCACTGTGGACAGCCTTGTCCATTCAACAGCACTGCCCACCCAAGAGCCACTAAACAGTTATGGAGAAGAGGAAGGAAAAGGAGATTTAATGTAAACCCACGTCATGAAGATGCCACCAATCAACACCCTTCGTGCAATGGCATTTCATGCAAAACTAATTTGCAGAAGTTGAAATAATTAAGCATTACCGCCCTTTCATGCTCAGAAAAACCCCAAGAGACCACGGTGGAAGCCAAATGCTTGGCTAAAGGGAGTATTTTAAGTCTGCAGCAAGGCACTGGCTCAAATCACAGCCCTCCAGACAAGTGGTACCCGACTCGTCGGGGTCTCAGGCTGCTGCTGCATTTAATGTGGGCTGAGCAGAGGCACCTCCCACATCCCTGCTCACTGCAGGTGCTCAGGGATGCCAATAATCCCCCGAGCAGCACAACGAACCCAAAGACCACACACAAACTACATCCTTAAGGAAGCAGAGACGAGGATGGGTGAAAATGAAATTAAAAAAAAAATTTAAAAAAACCCAAATAACACTTTCCAGCCTCCACAGGTTGTCACTGTACTGTCCTTCTTTCCTTTCTGTCCCTGGAGGAATTACAAGTTTTAGCCATACTAAAAAAATTCCTCATTTATACGTATCATTCCATAGTTGCTCAGAAATAAAGGTGTATTTTAGTGGGAAGATGCAGTGGTGGGTATACAGAGTAATCAGAAAAGCCAAAATCACCCTATTTCACTTCCATAAGAACCTCTCCAGAACTTCAGAATGGAAGAGCAGCTCTCACACTACTTTTTATTAGTGAATAGCTCCACTTTACTGCCTCTCTGGAGGATTTACACCTCGGATTCCCACACAGCCATCTAGAAGCTCCAAAATATCACGTCTGTTATTAAAAATAATATCCAAACGCGTTTTTCTTAGTTCATTCATGGCAAGAGGTGCTTCTTTTTGGGTGAACTTTCAGCCTGCTCCAGTGAGCAGAACTGGCTCTCTTCTTCCACAAACTACCACATCCCTTTTACATTATTCATATTCTGAATTGCCATTTCTCTGCATTAGCAAACAAGAACGAGATGCCCAGGGTTTCATTTTTCTGTCTTTCAGCGAGGTGAAAACGCCGCCGATGGATTTCCTCCTCCAGCAAAAAAGTTTGCTGGACCAACAGTCTGCTGTAATTAAGGTTAGAAACCTCAATTAAAAAAAGAAAATCCAGCTTTTGGTCTGTTGTTTCTTCCCGACGGAATTGCTGCTTCGGTATGTGATGGGTGAATTACAGAACACCGCCAGATAAAAAGTGTCGTATAAATATAAAATGACAGGGATTATTAAAGATTATTCTGATTTAAAAATCAACACGCTGCAGCAGGAGATTCTTAAAGGTGCTGGACCAGCAGGGAAAGAACTGGGGATGGAAAAAGAAGTAATTAGAGAGGCAACTCCTGTCCTTGGCCTGGCTGCCATCCCAGTCTTCAGGACATTTTTCACGGCCTGAAGCTTTCACCAGTTCTATATTGACAGATGGGGAGTGGGGGGAAAAAAATAAAATAAGGAAAAAAAGCTTTATCTAGGACCTTTTCCATATTAATTAAAAACCTGCTGATGAGACAAAGCAACAAAGCAAGTGGTGTTGCTGCTTATGGAGCATTCTGGAGCGATGGCAGGTGTTGGCAAACGCCGGTATTTCTTGCTCCTGGGAAACTTTGTGGGATTTGCTCACGTTCAGAGGAGCTGTGATTACGTCCTTATTTTGCTTTGCATATAAGGGGGAAAAAAACAACAAAATAGAACAAAACAAACAAAAAAAAATAAGAAGAACAAATGACAACAAACAAGCCACTAAATCTAAGGCAAGGTTGTATTTCTCTGCCAGTCAGGCTGCGCCGAGCAATCACCCCTGATTGCTTTTGGCACCAATTACCCTCCCAGCTCAACGGGCACCGCCCTGTGTAGAGCTGCCCAGAAAGAGCCCACTGCAGAGAAGGACCAAGGGGCACCAACGTGCAAGTAGACTCAAATCAACAGGGAATCAAAATAAATAAGCAAATAAATGTGTGAAAATATAACGTACATACATATAAAAACAAGAAGCCCAGGGAAGCTGTGGCTGCCCCATCCCTGGAGGTGTTCAAGGCCAGGCTGGATGGGGCTTGGAGCAACCTGGTCTGGTGGGAGGTGTCCCTGCCCATGGCAAGGGGGTTGGAACTCAATGATCTGTAAGGTCTCTTCCAACCCAAACCATTCTATGATTCTATGATATAATATACATCCTATATATAAAACGTATGCAAATACACACATATTTGGATAACTTCATACCCAACGTGTCTGGCTTAACGGCTTGAGCAGCAGCAGGTTAAGCAAACAGACCCTCTGCTCCCCACTCAACCTCATCCTTGATCACCTGGGATGCTCAAGCAGAGCAAGGGAACACCTCAGCTCTTCTCCTACCCCATTCCTTGGCTGCATGTACAAATTTCTGATTCACAGCTGAAGACATGCTCCTTTGGTCCTCTCGGCAAGCGCAACGTAGATGAAACACAGCAGAGGTCTCGTTAGAGAAGAAAGCTGGTGAGGGGTCTAGAGCACAAGTCTTATGAGGCTGAGGAAACTGGGGTTTCACCTGGAGAAAAGGAGGCTGAGGGGAGACCTTCTCGCTCTCTACAACTCCCTGAAAGGAGGGTGTAGCCAGAGGGGAGAGGTCTCTTCTCCCAAGTAAGAAGTGATAGGACAAGAGGAGATGGCATCAAATTGTGCCAGGGGAGGTTTAGGATGGATATTAGGGAAAAATTCTTCACTGAAAGGATTATCAAGCATTGGAACAGGCTGCTCAGGAAAGTGGTGGAGTCACCACCCCTGGAGGCATTTAGAAGACGTGTAGACGTGGTGCTGAGGGACAGGGTTTAGTGGTGGTTTTGTCAGTGTTAGGTTGATGGTTAGACTTGATGATCTTAAGGGTCTCGTCCTGCCATAACAATTATATGATTCTAACTGATAAGCACAGCATGAGTGGGGTTTTTCTGCAAAGGTGAGTTTTGCAGGACACGGGGCTGTTTGGATGCTGGTGCTACATCTGCCTCCTCTGCCGGCCATCCGTGGCCACCACTGCAGGTGGGCTCCTGCAGCAAAAGCCAGACTGTTCAAAACACCGTTTACCAAATGCATCCACTTCCTCTGAGTCAGAGCCATTAACTTTTTTTTTTTCCTACAAAAAAAACAGCACTTGCTCCTGTTGGTGTAGTGCCACGACGGAGACAGGAGCCTGCTTTGCCATGAACTTCATCAGAAGCAGCACCAAGGTCACAGGGTGGACGTGGAGACAATTGACATTTTAGAAAGGGGGGAGAAAAACAAACGAAATGCAGATTTTCCTTGGATGAACAAGGCACGGGGGGAGAATGGAGAAGGATGAAATCCTCACCCACGTGCCGCCGTGTCACTTCTGCAGAGGCGCTTTTCTGACTCCCGCTCTACTTCAGATGGCAGTTTTAAAGGTTATGGCTGAAGGGGCTTCTCCAGCACAAGCCTTCAATGAACTTTGAGCAAAATATAAAAATAAACGCACGAACACGCCAACGACAAGAGCAAAGCAAGGACAAAACTTCCGAGCAATCACCGCGAATCCCCCCGGGGCTCTTGCTTTCCCTGGGAAGCCTTCCTGCCACCCTGCCTTCTCCCAAACTCATTTACTAGCAGGAGACCCTTCATAACAGCATCCAGGTTCAGTAAACAGAAAGGCACATCCTTCCACAAGGTCAAGAGCAATCTAGAACGGCAATTCATTATCTGTCCAGCCGGGCAACACGAGCGTACAGCATCACTTGAATTTTCAGGCAAAATGTTTCCATTTTCAGCTATCTGCTACCGGCGGTGAACCGCTCGCGAATAATCTATCATGATACGAGCTCGGAGAAATTTTTAGAGGAAGCAATTGAGGATAACCAAGTTCAGACAGGGTTTAAAGAAAAATCCCGCTAATTCACACTCAGGGAAAGAGCAAGCAAGCCATAAATTATGAATTAATCAACTTCACCCAGCCAACCGCCTTTCCTACCACTAACTCTGTCTTGACTTGAGCAATAAAATCCTGTGGGTTTACACAGTTCTCCAGCAATCATAGAATGGTTTGGGTTGGAAGGGACCTCAAAGATCATCGCGTTCCAACCCCCCTGCCATGGGCAGGGACACCTCCCACTAGAGCAGGTTGCTCAAGGCCACATCCACCCTGGCCTTGAACACCTCCAGGGATGGGGAATCACCATCATCTTGCTGGTGTCTAAGGTCCTGCAAGGTGGGGTCAGGCCCCCCTGTGCTACCTGCCTTGTAGACATCAAGATGATGTGTCGCCTCCCAACAGGGTCAGAAGGTGGCATAGAAAGATGAGACACGTGGTGCCTCCAGGGAAATGGTACCGCACATGGGAACCACCAGACACATGAAGGTATCTCAACAAGAGTACAAGGTCTACCAGGGCATGTTTTTCCAGATGGATCTTCCTACAACCAAACTTCATCTCCATCTCAGAACACTTCTCCCCGGGCATGGTTTACCCCTAGAACCGTTCCACAGCTCCACCAGGTAAGACCATCAGTGGTACCTGATGGCTATAAAATTGTCCACAAGTAGCGGAAACCAAGCTGTGAGCTCCACCAGAAAAAAGCTGATGTCCAGAAGCACCACCAGCTAAAAAGTCATGGCACGCAGGGGAGTCACGCTCAGTCTCGGTGACATTTCTTGGCTTTTTGGGCCAGCAGTGTAATGGAAAAGGTAGGGCTGGAAGCTGAAGTAAATGAATTCCTAAGGGTCAATGTTGAACCTTCTCCAACTGGCTAAGGACAACCACCTGGCTGCAAACCACTAGTCTCATCTGGTGCTCGTCCAGCCGAAGAGCAGATTGCAGAGTCCAGATCAGCTGTAGCACGTGGCAGCAGAGCAGATGGGTGAGGAAAAAAACCAAACCTCCAAAAACATAGGTGATATTAAACAAGGACCCACAGAGGGAAGAAAAAGATCTATCAAGCCTTTGATGCAATAGGATTTGAGAAGTTTTCATGTGGATATTTGGCTTTTAAAAGACCGTCCTGCAGCCCAAGGAAGCACACTGCATCCCTTAAACCCAGGAGGAATTTAGCATTTTGTCATTAACAAAGAAACCTTCCAGCAACAGGGGGCTGGTGGGACAAAGAGGCCTCGCTCCAGCACAGCAACCTTGGAGCCCTCCTTGAAGGAGGAAAGCTGTGGAGCACAGTGTACACAACCCACCAGACTCCAAACATCTCCCCAATCACCAGTTAGGGATGTGGAGATGCATAAGTGGTGAATCCACAAAATAACCAAACCTTCTGTCGTGCCGTAGTTGTAAGATTCTGATCTAAAAGCCCATTTATAATCACATTTATTTACATGCATCACAAGGAACCAGACAGTCCTTGGCATCGATATGCATCAGACTTTGACTTGCAATAGGTGCTCTGGAGTTGTGATAACCTCCCCACCAAGACATCAGTTCCACCACTAATACAAACTGAAAATTCTTTTTTTCCCCCAATTTTTTTTTCCCTTTGATTTTATTCTTAAATTGAATCTCACTTGGATTTTACCTCTGGGATAATAAGGATGCTGATGCAATAGAGAATTCCAAAATCAGAATAGCAAATTCCTTATCCTCTAAACAGTGGATAAACCCTGATTTGACCTTTAAGCTGAAAAAAATAAGTGGTTTTTGTTGTTTGGCTGGAGCTCTGCATGTGTGTCCTAGTCGGGGTGGGACAACCATAAAGAAATCCCACGTGGAAACAGCATTTGCATGTTCCCCTCACACAGATTTTTCTCCTTCTAACAAGCAACTATTTCACGGAATAACCCCTCTCACTCATCACACAACATAAAATATATAAATACCTCAGCCTATGACTACAAGAACGGAAGGTAAATAATATCAGGTAGTTAAAATGCTGGCCTTCTTGCTTTCTTCCCTTGTTTGCAATCTCTGATGGAGTCAAATGCCTTATTTTGGGTATCTGCTTTGGGATAAAATGAGTTGTTTTCCAGACCAGAGAGGGACTAAGAGCCAGATGCACTTTAATCCTGCCTGCTGTGGGTAACAGCTGGCAACTTCCCAGCAAACTGGTTTATTCGTTTCCAAGATTTTTCTGCTTATATGCTTTTAGATAGAAAATAAGCAAGAAAAGAGACGAGGGCAAAGCGATGGTGGAGTGGGAGGTGAAGGGTTCAAGAGCTGCACCTCCAAGGTGCACCAGTGGCAGGGGAGCCTGGCCATTACAGCTGGACCTCCTCAGCAGAAACCATCTCTTTTTCAAGTACCAAATAAGATCTCCCCTATAACACGCAGACCCACAACTGCCTTTTCAGTACAAACAATGTTTAAGAGGACAAACACCCAGCTACAGGGATCTGCAGATGTGAACTCACACCTGGGATACAAGGAAGAGCACTCAAATAAGCCCAAAACCAAACTAAAATTATTAAAAAAAAAAAAAAAAACAACCCAAGCTATTCAAGCAGACACAGAAACTGGCCTCCACCTTGGCGTGCCCAGCAAAGCATCGCTTACCTCTCACTGCTCCAACACTTCAACCCCCAAGGGTCAATCTCCAGCTTGCTTGGGACCAGCCATCTGAATCCGTGTTACCACGGGCTTCCAGCAGCCACGCAACCACCAGATCTTCTCTCTGAGTTCTCTATATTCCTCCCCCATTTATCTCTTCCCAGAATAACTCACTCCCAATATCAAGTTTGCAATTGCAGACAGGCTGCTCCTAATTGATCTCCACCAGCAGCATTGTTTCCTTTTCCAAATCCCCTACCAAGGCCCAATCATGTACCACACCTGTCCAGGTTTGCTTTTTAAGGCACCAACTGGCAGGAGAAACCAACGGGTGGCCTCTCTGAAGGCAAGCAGGTGAGATTTTAATGCCACACAGATGTTTGAAGTGCTGTGTGTTTAGGAGGAGGGATGCAAACACTCACATCCAATGTCCAAATGGCCACCAGTGAATGACTAGTGTTCCTCAGGGGTCAGTTCTGGAACCAGTGCTATCTAACATCTTTTTTCCATGATGCTGAGAGTGGGATTGAGTGCCCCCTCAGCAAATTTGCTGATGACACCAAGCTGTGTGGTGCGGTCGACATGCTGGAGGGAAGGGATGCCATCCAGAGGGACCTGGACAGGCTTGAGAAGTGGGCCTATGTGAACCTCATGAAGTTCAGCCAGGCCAAGTGCAAGATCTCCTGCACCTGGGTCATGGAAATCCCAAGCACAAATACAGGTTGTGTGGAGAATGGGTGGAGAGCAGTCCTGAGGAGAAGGACTTGGGTTTGTTGGCAGATGAGAAGCTCAACATGAGCTGGCAATATGTGCTGGCAGCCCAGAAAACCACCCACATCCTGGGATGCATCCCCAGAAGCATGGCCAGCAGGGCAAGGGAGGGGATTCTGCCCCTCTGCTCTAGGGAGACCCTACCTGTAACGCAGCCTCCAGCTCTGGAGTCCCCAACCTAAGAAGGACATGGATCTGTTGGAACAGCTCCAGAAAAGGCCACAAAGATGACCCGAGGGCTGGAGCCCCTCTGCTGTGAGGACAAGCTGAGAGAGCTATGGTTGTTCAGCCTGGAGAAGAGAAGACTCCAGGGAGACCTTAGAGCCCCTTCCAGTACCTAAAGACGGGGAGGGACTTTTTATGAGGGAGTGTAGAGATTGGACAAGGAGTAATGGTTTTAAAGTGAAAGAGGGGACATTTAGATTAGATATTAGGAAGAAATTCTTTACTGTGAGGGTGGTGAGACACCGGCCCAGGTTGCCCCATCCCTGGAGGTGTTCAAGGCCAGGATGGATGGGGCTTTGAGCAACCTGGTCTGGTGGGAGGTGTCCCTCCTGAGGGAAGAGGATTTGGAACTAGATGATCTTCAAGGTGCCTTCCCACCCAAACCATTCTATGGTTCTATTTGGGAAAATACCAAGGTCAAGGAAAAGCTGGGGTTTACGTTTCACAGGGAGAGAGAGAGAGAAACATGGATTATTTGCAGGATGAGAACATTCTGGGGGGCTGAGAGCAGTATCTGTTTGCAGTAAAACTTCACTACCTGCCCTTGAGCTTATCTGCGTGCTGTCACATGAAGAAACACGTGCTGCCACAAAGCCATGAGTTTAAGAGGAAGAACAAGCCTTTTGCAATAGGAATTAAAAAGCAAAGATATTAGAACAAAAGCATTATCTGCTCAGCCACCGAAACCACTTCCCTCTTGACAGACATCCCTGGGCTGAGCTCCGAAAAACCCCCAAATCTGAGGCGACTCAAACGGGAATCTCTCAACCCTCCCCTTCCCCCAAGCACAAAGAGGATGCTATTTAAATCGAGTGACAATCTACAGCACACAAAGGATAGAAAAACTGAAGTTTGGGCAGCGATGATGTAATACGGTGAAAAATAATAATCAAAGGCTCAATTTGGCTATTTCCAACAGGCAGCTCAGCATCCATCCGCCTCCTTCAGCGGCTCCGTCCTTTGCTGTGTTCTCTCAGAAGAACATCCTGTCGAAAACTAACATTGAGTTTCTGCAGCCTATATATAGCGGTGACATTTTTATTCCACTAATTGATTTAAAAAAAAAAATAAATTTAAAAAGGCAAAAAAAAAAATAAAATAAAATCAACTTTTGAACTACCTAAAAGCAATAGCATTTTTGGCATGGAATTATGGTATTTAAAAGGAGCGCAGAGTCTTTAAAACAGCAAGTCTGCCATGGACTGAGCTCTCTGCAGGCACCTTCTCTTGCCTGCAAGGATGATAATTATTTTCAAAGAAATAAATCTGACTTGCAGTTTGCAACCTGTCCTGCAGCCCTTTTAAACAGCATGATCTTTATTCTTTCCAGCGCGGCGCTGCTGACCTTCCCACATATAATATTATGTTCATTAAATACCCTGATTAGACTTGTTGCTGAGATCTACACCATTCTGGACAACTATTCATGTCCAAGAGAGTAACTCCACACAAATGAGGGGCAGAATTGGGGGTAGTAAATATCTCAAAAGAGCCTGATGCTTCTACTTTTAACTTTCATGCATTAAATGTTCAAATAGATTAGATGTAACCAGCAAATTTATTAATTTACACTGCTGTTAAGTCCCACTCCAAAAGTAACCACAGCTCTATGGCAGGGTAAAGCAAATTTCTCCAGATTTAGTTATTTCCCATTCAATTTATGAACAGAGTTGTAGCTGTTTCAGGGAATACAAAGTTGTAAACTTTTTGATCTTGAGGGAAAAGGGGAGAAGACCGATTTGAACACACGCATCCAAACAAAGCACATCTTAATGCTTAACAGGGAGATTTTGGTGCCTCGGTAGATGTCACACCTTGGCATGTTCTGGGAATCGACACATCATCGCTCCTTCTAGAAGCGGCAGAAATGGACCAAAAATGGAATAGACGTTGATATCTTTTGGCCAGAAAATAAAGCAGATTGCTTCTCGGGAACGCGTTCAGAGCCCAACTTTCCAACCTATCTGCAAGCAGGAGTATAGAGTTATTTACAGGCAACAGGAGCCTATAGCAAAATTTATTGAGAGCACTAGATGCTTCCCACTTCATTTCAAACTACTTCAGCTCAGTGTTTTTCAGCCTGAACCCTACGGAATACTTTCTCTTTCTCTGAGGACCCCATGACACCAAGTCTTTGTGCCCAGCAACCTAAAACATGAGATTTTAAAGGCATCTAGAAGTCCTAAGGACTTCCATGTAGCTCCTGCAGATCACATATGAAGTCCAACCAGAGAATCGGAAAATCATTTAGGTTGGAAAAGACCTGTAAGATCATCGAGTCCAACTGTTAACCTACCACCTCCAAGTCCACCACTAAACCATGTCCCTCAGCACCACATCTAAAGGTCTTCCAAATACCTCCAGAGATGGTGACTCAACCACTTCCCCGGGCAGCCTGTTCCAATGCTTGGCAACCCTTTTGGTGAAGAAATTTTTCCTAATACCCACCCTAAATGTCCCCTGGCACAATTTGATGCCATCTCCTCTTGTTCTATCAACTTCTTACTTGGGAGAAGAGAGTGATCCCCCCTGGCTACACCCTCATTTCAGGGAGTTGTAGAGAGCAAAAAGGTCTCCCCCCAGCATCCTTTTCTCCAGGCTGAACACCCCAGCTCCCTCACAAGACTTGTGCTCCAGACCCCTCACCAGCTTTGTTGCCCTTCTCTGGACATGCTCCAGCACCTCAATGTCTTTGTTGTAGTGAGGGGCCCAAAACTGGACACAGGTCTCACTGTATGGAGGCACAGCCTTCTGGTGTGTCAGCCAGTTCTGTGTCATCAGCAAACTTGCTGGAGACACAGATGAAGGGATTTGGTAAAGAACAACAACAACCAGAAAAACCCAACACCAAAGTTAGGTGCCAGCTGATACAACATCAGGCCTCTCCTCAAACATCTCAAGAAGTGGTTTTTAACTGCGCAGGGGAAAGGAGAGGGAGGTTCCTCACTGCAAAAACGAAGCTGAGAAATCAGCAACTTGTCCGTAGCCAGAGCCACTTGCAAACAACAACAACAAAAAAATCAGTTACAGAGAAACCTAAAGACTCAGCTTCTATATTAGACACGAGAATAACACTGACCTACTTCCCAGCACACTTGCAAAGCTGCTGGAGATGCTACAGTGAAAGGCACTTCAGAAACCTGCTTCAGATACAGAGGAATAAGGTTATCACTGAAATGCAGCAATGCACTTTCTACAGTGAAGGTAACAGATAAGACATCAAATAATACAGAGCGCCAGACAACTCTTTTTGGAAGATAGGGTTTTAAAAAGCATTCAGAACGTACTCTTGCAAATGGTGCCCCACATCTTTAATAATCACAAAAAGCAAAATTAACCTTTTTCCGTGCTAAGGATTGTCTCTGGAAGAACCCCTTGCGATAACCTGCGCGGAGCTCCATTTATTAGCTTAAAATATGGTGATGAGCTAATCCAGGCAGGATTCACATCTATATGGGAATAAGGGATTAATCAGGTCTTGCCGTGACTCAAAGGAAGCCCTCTGCAGGAAAGTGGGGCAGGGTATAAAGGAGAGAAAATTCTCTGGCGTAGGGAAAGCGAGGTCTCAGACACCACACAACATATTTAGCTTTGCTAGAGAAAAGCAAAGCTGGGCTGTTGAGTTCTTTACAAATTACATGGCTTCTTGCTTGTATTCCCACAACCACACAAGTGAAGCTCAAGCCTCACCCAAGATGTACATTAATTTTTATTTTTATTAAAAAACGCTGAATTTGCCCGTACCATTTATAAAGACAAGTTTTCAAATCTGCTGCAGTTTTTATTCCCCACATTCCCATCCTCTATAAAAAGACATTCTTTCCTCGAAATGGAAAAAGAAAGCCAATCTTTGCAGGGCTTTGGTAAGCAGAACCTGATCGTGCCTGCAGAGAGGGCAAAAAAAACAGAGCTCAAGGTGGTGTGTCCATCAGGAAAGGCTTGCAAGTGTTAAAAATAACCTTTAACCACACTGCACCAATGAGCATTTGGTCCATCATTTTGGCCCCGAGCCCCCAGACCACCTTTAAACCCTTGGGAAAGTCCTATTCAAACACAAAAATGAGAGAATGGGTACCCAGAAATACCCTCAGGGGCTCAGTTTACCTCGAAGTGAAGTGTCCTCCAGCATAAATAAAACCACATTTGAAAATAGTTGAGTGATCAGCAAACGTTTAGCAACAGGTTATCAAAGCACCTATTGGTGCTCAACCAGGCTGTGCTATTAAGAAAGAGAATAAATGTTGGCCAACTTACTTGCCCACCAACTCATTTGCCTGCCAGGGGTAAGAATGTGCCATCCATGCCAGCTCTGCTACAAAACATTGAGCTTTAGGCAAATGGCCTCAGCTGACTACATGAGAAACAGGTTATGGCCACACAGAAGCAGTAGGGAATAATATGGTAAATCACAGGATCATAGAATGGTTTGGGTTGGAAGGGACCTTTAAAGGTCATCGAGTCCAATCCCCAATCTTCAACTAGACCAGGTTGCTCAGAGCCCCATCCAACCTCACCTTGAACACCTCCAGGGATGGGGCATCTACCACCTCTCTGGGCAACCTGGGCAAGTGTCTCACCATCCTCACCATCAAAATCTTCATCCTTGTATCTAGTCTGAATTCACCCTCTATTAGTTTAAAGCCATTACCCCTTGGCCTGCTGCTACAGGCCCCGCCAAAAAGTCCATCCCGTCTTCCTTATAAGCCCCCTTTAAGTACTGAAAGGCTGCAATAAGGTCTCCCTGGAGAGAGAGCAATCAAATCTTTTAAACAAGCAAGGGAATATCAGCAATTAACTATTTAGAAGCCATCAGTAAATGGGAACTCACCCTGCACCCCTGTAGAACATGGACACTTAAGCTGTTTTACAGGAAAGACATCTCAACGCTGTTGTGAATCCAACAGACTCACTGGCAACAACCAATTCTCCTCCCAATTCTCCTCCTACCCATCCTGAGAGCACCTGCACCTGGAGAAGATGACCCCCCCACACGAGCTAATCCATCCCAGCCAGGTCGCCCAGACATTATTGCCCCCAGGGGGGTATTTTTGCCATCCTCTGGAGCCTTTGCTTTGCAATAACTCAAGCTGTGGCTCTTCCCCTGCCTCTCCTCAGAGACTATTTCACACCTTCCTAGATCTCGCTCTGAAGGCATTTTTCCTCCCAAGTCTAATCTTCGGAAAAATTTGACAGCTACAAAAATGTAATAAACCAACCAGTCGGATTATATATATATTACAGTTTGAAAAAGATGAAAGGCTATATTGTTAAGAGATATAATTCCAGCGGCTTCCACAATGTAGCCTGCGCATACACAGAGGAAGAAAGGGAACTGAAGCAGCTTATATTTTGTCTTATAAGTCCCCTAAAATAACCCAACTTCTGATCCTCGGCTCCCATCAGGAGAACGACACTGAAAAGGCTAATAAAGACCTGCCAAATATCTCATCAGGACAAAATACCTGTGTGTTCACATCAGCTCTTGCCAATGCATCAAGCAAAGCCGTAGGAAGAAAGGAAAGGAGGGCTGTCTGCTTAAAAAAATAAAAAAAATAAAATAAAAAAAAAAAATCAATCACATATTCAAGAGCAGAAGGAAGCATACACAGAGTTATTATGGTTTGGGTCATTTTGAGGAGAAACCACTGCAATCGGATTGCAATGAGCAGTAACTGGATGGCTAAAGTAACACAACAAATACTCTAAATTTCATTTCTTTTGGTAGATGTAAAAAAAAAAAAAAAAGACTATTACGTCTCAAAGAAAAAAAAATATCAAAAATTTGGCTACGAGGCTTGGTTGCAGGAAGATGAATTGTAGCTTTTATAACAACAATAATAATTTATTCCACCGTGGCATCAGATGGAAGATGATTAAAGATGAGCAAAGGTCTCCGCGTGTTTGGATTTACATCAGGCCACTCAATCCATTTGGTTACAGCAGCAGTAATTAATCATTGCTGGAGAAGGGAGAAGCCTTAAGAAAATCTTGCGGTTTCCAATCTCAAAAGTGAGTTGTGACACTTTTAGGACAGCAGTTTGTCTCCACAAGAACTGAGACATCTTGAAAAGCTGGTAACTGATAAGATTTCAGCTTGCCATTTTACAGAAACCAGCATCACCCTTCACATTAAGGGGAAAAAAAAAAAAAACAAACAAAAACACAACACCGTGATAAGAATTTTAGACCTACAAATTCAAATGCAACCAGCACTTACCGAAAAAAGATCAATGGGACACATCCAAAGAGGGTGCTAAACATAATTTGACTGCAGAAGTCTTGGAGCAAGAGGATGAAGGCTACAGCTCATCATCAGTTCCCGGATCACTCTGCAGATGATGTCTCTTTACTGTTGATAAACCCATGTGCTGACTGCTGTCTCCTCACCCCAACAGCCACGTTTTCACCCAGCCTGCAATCCTACTTAGAGAACTGAAATTCCCAGCCTGGGAATAGCTGCTGAAGAAATTAATCTCTTCAATAGCTTAAGGGGAGTGCTGAAAAGAAGGATAATTTCACGGTAACCATCAGAGGAGTTCTAGAGAACAGCAATTTCCTCCTGAATATTGGGTAAATCTCTGCAGATTCACTCCATGGGGTAGGAACACCCCATCTTTCCCACATAAAATAAGATAAACTTAAAGTCACAGAATAATTTATGTAGGAAGTAACTTCTGGAAGTCTCTATGTCCATCCTTGTCCTCAAAGTAGCTCTATGTAGAGTTTCTCTGGCCTCATCCAGTTGAGTTTTGAGTATCTCCAAGGATGAAGATCTTACCACCTTTCTAGGTCCCTGCTCCAGTCTTCAAAAATAGCCATCATGAGCTGCAGACAAAATTAAGGTCTCCCCTCTGCCACCTCCTCTCCAGGCAGAACAAACCATGTTCTCACCACCTCTTCTCATATTTCCTGGGCTCCCAGAGGACTCAGTGGTCTCTCCTCTGTAGGTGATTCAGAACACAGTGTCTTCACTGGAAGCCCAAAACAGGACACTATGTCCAAACACAGCCTCAGAAGCATCAAACAGAAGGGAAGGAACATTTCCTTGGACCTACTGGCTATGCTTTGACTAAACACAGGATGGGGTTGACCTTCTCTGGCACAACGACAACTCTGCTGACCCACACTCAGATTCATATTCAGGTCCTTCAATGATTTTGGACTTAAAATTCACTGGTTTGGATTTTTATGAGAAAAATGACCTTCCAGTAAACCAAGCAAGGGTTAAATCACCAGCCTCTACGTCCTCTTGCTGGTGGAGCTCACTTTGGCTCTGAGTCCTGTTCATCACACTTTGCGATCAGTCAATTTTCCAATACGCTCTCAACAAAAATCACTTTTCCCAGTCTTTAGAGATCAATACCTCAAATCGTGGAGTTAACATTTACTGCTTATTATGAGGGGGGATATGAGAAGGTCCTGCAAAGTCTTGACTACAAAATATATTAAAAGAGACTAGTTCATTCAGTTCATGTTAGAATATCAGTGATATCCACACTTTATTTTTTTTCCCCCTGAATCAGAAACTCTACAAATATAAAGGCACTCAAAAAGTCTATTAAAATTAAAAGTGATAGTATGGAAGAACTTGTATTGAATTAAAGCATGCAGGAAAAATTGAATTACATCAGTGGAACAATAGTTTTAAGAATTCATGTTTCAGTTCACTTCACTGACAACCATGCATCTGCTTTCACAGTCCATCACAAAGACAACCGAGAAGCTGCAAAGGCAAAAGAAGAGCAGCAGGAAGGGAAAGAAAAGTTAACAGAATTGGAGCACAAACTAAAGGATGTTTGGAAGAAGTGTTCACAAATGTATTGCTTGAAAAAGAACACAGAAGCCACCTCCCATTCTGCAATATAATATCTCTGCTCTTCATTTTTGACTGTCACTCAACTCCTTCCCCTGGTATCCCCTCCTAAAAAAATGCAGTAAGATATGATCACAAAAGGGTAGAAAAAGGCCACATGAATTCACGTCAGAAGGAGGTTCTCCACCTTTGCAAATATTGTTATTTGATGATGTATTTAAACAGACATTAAAGAATAAAATGCAACCAAACAAAAAAATAACGATCATTGAGCTAAAGCTGCCGCAAGCAGAACGGTGAAGCTAAACGGGAGATTGATTTTGTGTCATCTTTTACATAGAGAAGAATATTACAAAGAGGAAGTTTGACAGATGAAATAAATTTGCTTTCGTTTGACTCTTCCACCTCCAATCAAATACTCGTGATCTATGGAGCGAAAAGCAGATAGTGAGAGGAGAAAAAAACACAACAGCACTAACCGCCAAAAAGACATTCTGTCCTAACAAGGATGGAGATTAGGAGAGGGTTCTTCACTGTGAGGGTGGTGGAGCACTGGAACAGGTTGCCCAGGGAGGTGGTTGAGGCCCCTTCCCTGGAGATGTTCAAGGTGAGGCTCGACGAGGCCCTGGGCAACCTGGTCTAGTTGGGGGTGTCCCTGCTGACTGCGGGGAGGTTGGACTAGATGACCTTTGGAGGTCCCTTCCGGCCTGGACAACTCTATGACTCAATAGCCAATGTGACTATTAAGCAATAGGATGAGGGGTAATGGTTTTAGACTGAAAAAGGGGAGATTTATATTAGATATTCAGAAGAAATTATTTCCTGTGAGGATGGTGAGACACTGACCCAGGTTGCCCAGAGAAGCTGTGGCTGCCCCATCCCTGGAGGTGTTCAAGGCCAGGCTGGATGGGGCTTTGAGCAACCTGGTGTGGTAGGAGGTGTCCCTGCCCAGGGCAATGGGGTTGGAACTAGATCATCTTTAAGGTCCCTTCCAACCCAAACCATTCTCTGTTTATTCTGAATGAAACAAATGGATTTGGGGCACAAACAAATGAATTTTCTTTGGGATCAACTTTCTCCAACCTTTCCTTCATTCTCTGAGCTTGCGCTGACGGACCTTCTGGTGCACAGAAGCTACACATGAACGCACCTGAATTACTTGATCAAGTATTAAAAATAGAAAATTATTAATAAAAAGTATCCCTGAAGCAACCACTTCTCTCGGAAAGCCCACTAACCCTCATCTTTTGATAAATCACTTCCCATCAACTCCAGCATCTAGAAACTTGCCCGATTCCCATTTTCAACCCAGTTATTAATGTCTACAAAAATGACAGCGAAAGCCTTTGGAGAGGATGCCGATTCTTCCCCTGCTCTTCTTCCCTCCTTTTCTTTTATAGCATTATCTTCAAACTCCATTTTTTGATGCTCTTGAAATCCAGTGTCAGAGTTCAGTCAGCCAAGTCAGGAAGGGCAGAAGCCTTGAGTCCTGAGCACGTCCCAGCGTGGAAAGGTTGACAAGTAAATCTCGTTCCACAACAAATCATTTTGGAGGCAATTACCAGCATTTTTCTCTTGCAAAATCATTGTTTTCCCTGAGCACTGTCAGGATGGAGCAGCTCCATATCAAACATTATTTCCATTCCTCCCACCAATGAGAAGTAGGAACCACAGGATGGAGATTAAAACCACTGAAAAGCTCCACAAAATCTCCAGGGATAGGAGGTTAATTTAAAGAAGGTTGCTGTGGCCAATTCAGGAACTTGCTCCATTGGAATGCAAAAACTGAAGCTCCTAAAAGAAGAAAGCATCACCTTCCTCCAGATTTTCCCCAAAAAACCCCAAATCACACAGAGCACACGCTGTCTCCTAGCACAGCCTTCCTGCTTCACCTCCATCCAGAGCTCTGTTCTTCTTGGCTCTTCACATCCCAGCAGTAAAGCCAATTTAAGTGAAAAACTGACATTCAGCAGAAAATTATGAGCTTTTTCCACATGAATCCAGGAAAAATAAAAGAAAGTCTCCTTTGCCACTGAGCTTGTCAGGGTTTCCAAGCCACGCTCTCCAGATCCGTAACCTCTTCTCTGGAGGCTTCTCTCAAACCAGTGGTTGGAGTCAAGAGCCTACAGACAAAGAAGCTTTTCTATCAGAAAGCCATAAAAAAAGAAATCATCCTCTTCCCCGGGAGCTATCTGCACTCTACCCTTGCTTCTGTCTTTGTGGAAATGTTTAAATTATACAAGTAAATCACATCCTCACTCTTCTCCATTAAATATTAAAAGGGCTTTTTTTTCTGTTGTTTGATCCTTTATTTTGTTTTTAATTTAGAAACCGAAGGCAAAGAAACAACCGTGTTCAACTTTGCATTAGTGCTGCTTTACCTAAATTATTCTATTAAATATACACCTTCTTCGTCTTTGCACAAAATTTGTTTGATAATGGGAGTTTACAAAAATCTTGGTATCTCACCTAAGATAACGTTTCTTCCAGGAAAGCTCAACTACCAACAAAAAGCTCTTATGCAAGGACGTGTAAGGCCCTTAACATTATCTAGTGTAGTAAATACAGCACAAGGAGGGGGAAAAAAAAAAAAAGAAAATTAAAAAAAGAGGAAAAAACCAGATGCATTAGAATAGAGGATTTACACATACAGAAAATTTGGAAAGACAGATCCTATTTTAGGTCATGGCTTGAAACAACTGCTGGTTTTCTTCATTACAGCAGCTCTGGGACCTAGAAAGGAGCCTGAGATGTTGTTAACACAGGGTTTGAATTTACAGCGGAGGGAAAAGGGAAAAGGAGGTACAAGCTGGTCACTCTTTCTATACATCTGTGTGTAAAGGTGCACCAAGGGATCCCAACATCTGTCAAACTCACCTTGGGCTTCGCTCCTTTTTACAGAAAGGTTGCCCTTTGCAACCTACCCCTTAGTCTTTTCCAACATCGAGATAATCAACATGTGAGCACCCCTTAAAACATTCCTCCACCATCAGAAATGAACACTTTCCCATGGAAACTAGGTTTTTTTGTTGTTTTTTTTTTTTCCTCTGTGTTTACACAGCACCTGGGATCCCCAAATTGCCTTTTGAAAAAACGCTAATACAGAGCAACAAAGAATTGCACACACACAAAAAAATAAATAAATACTGAAAGACTATAACAGCAGAAAACAGCAGAGACACAATAAAAATAAAAGAAAAATAAAAAGAAATCTCAAACCTACATTCACTCCAGCTGTGATTTTAGCTATTAATGTGCAAATGCTGGTTACTCGGGACCTGCTCCATTGCAAATTGCTCAAGTTCAGATTCATTCACCTTAAAAGCAAGTTACTAAGAAAAATTTTTATATTCATCTGCGTTACGTTTACCTCTAAGCAATGATATGGGCCATAATACGGATGCACGTAAAATCATTGCTTTTGATTCTTAAAACATGGATATTTAATGGGTTATTTAAGTGGCTTTCTAACTACATGCAGCACAACTTCCCTTGGTCCAACGAAACTAGTTCAGGCAGTTTCCCTCCAAGATTTTTTTATAAGATTAATTTAAAATAAGACAGTTTAGTTCACTCTCTTCTACAACATTAAAAGCTTGTCCAATTCCCCTTTATTGCCCTGTGAATGAATTCATTCATGTGAATACAAAATATCTTCCAAAGAAAAAGTCCTGCCCCATGCAAGAGGATCGAAAATTACTGAATCCACTAATACCTTCTGCAGTTTGTCCTATTGGTTGCAACGTTCATTGCTGGAAACTTTCTCTTTCCTGTGAATTTACTGTCTTCCTGTTCCAACATGCTGCCTTCTATCCCCAAACCCACATTTCTGGATAATTTTACGCAAGATTCTCTGAAGGAGACGGAGAATTACCTTGTCTGGGTTGTCATATATTTCCCCCATACAACATGGTAGTCCACGGTCTGCAGAAACCAGTAAGAATTATTATTGACTACAATAAGCTCAGTTTTTTTGTTTGGTTGGTTTTTTTGTGGGTTGGTTGTTGGGTTTTTTTCTTGCAGACTACAAAATCTCTCACAACCTGCTTTGATTTCTCTACCCCCAGCAATCACCCGATGGGAAAGAGCACCAGGGGAAGGTTCAAAAACCCAACCCATAGCAATCAAGATCTTGCCATTTTCAGCTCAAACTCCCCAGCAAGCTCTGACTTCTCTGACACACGGTTCCTTCTGTTCACCTTTTCTCAGCTCACTCTTTGCTAAGTAAGTTTTAACATCCCTATCAGCTGATTCATCCACTGACATCAGGCCTACCAAATTCCCTCTCATAAGCAGAATTCCCCAGTTCCTCTTCCTCACCGCATTTAGCTCCCGTGCACCACCACAACGTGGCAGACAGATCTTTACATTTTAAGCAGCAATTCGTTTTTATCAGCAGTGAAGGTGATTAGAGGTAGGGGATTGGGAAAAAAAGGCATCCAAGAAAAAAGAAATGGGGAGAACTGCTGATGGAGCAGCAAGGATGAAGCTCCAGATGTTCACCTACTGTTGCTGGCTGAAGAGTTACCCCATATAAGACTCTTTTCCACCCTTCAAGAGGACAGTGAAGCAAGTGACAAGCAATACAGGGAGTGGTGAAGCATCCCCACGGGCTGCATCATTATTGCTGAGCCAATATCCCAAAGGGCAAGACAGTGTAGACCTGGGACAAAAGCGCACTGCACAGCTCCATCCCATCTCCCAGAGACCAACACCCTCTACATTCACATCCCTCTCCATCTGGATTTGGCATCTCATGGAGGAAAAGAAGAAAGGGAGAGAAAGGGGAAGAGAAAATAAAAGCAGGATGAAATTTCCCTGAGGACATTTACCTTCTCTCCCCGCACTTCACCCTACAGACATTGTCCATCACACCTCCACTGTGGACAGCCTTGTCCATTCAACAGCACTGCCCACCCAAGAGCCACTAAACAGTTATGGAGAAGAGGAAGGAAAAGGAGATTTAATGTAAACCCACGTCATGAAGATGCCACCAATCAACACCCTTCGTGCAATGGCATTTCATGCAAAACTAATTTGCAGAAGTTGAAATAATTAAGCATTACCGCCCTTTCATGCTCAGAAAAACCCCAAGAGACCACGGTGGAAGCCAAATGCTTGGCTAAAGGGAGTATTTTAAGTCTGCAGCAAGGCACTGGCTCAAATCACAGCCCTCCAGACAAGTGGTACCCGACTCGTCGGGGTCTCAGGCTGCTGCTGCATTTAATGTGGGCTGAGCAGAGGCACCTCCCACATCCCTGCTCACTGCAGGTGCTCAGGGATGCCAATAATCCCCCGAGCAGCACAACGAACCCAAAGACCACACACAAACTACATCCTTAAGGAAGCAGAGACGAGGATGGGTGAAAATGAAATTAAAAAAAAAATTTAAAAAAACCCAAATAACACTTTCCAGCCTCCACAGGTTGTCACTGTACTGTCCTTCTTTCCTTTCTGTCCCTGGAGGAATTACAAGTTTTAGCCATACTAAAAAAATTCCTCATTTATACGTATCATTCCATAGTTGCTCAGAAATAAAGGTGTATTTTAGTGGGAAGATGCAGTGGTGGGTATACAGAGTAATCAGAAAAGCCAAAATCACCCTATTTCACTTCCATAAGAACCTCTCCAGAACTTCAGAATGGAAGAGCAGCTCTCACACTACTTTTTATTAGTGAATAGCTCCACTTTACTGCCTCTCTGGAGGATTTACACCTCGGATTCCCACACAGCCATCTAGAAGCTCCAAAATATCACGTCTGTTATTAAAAATAATATCCAAACGCGTTTTTCTTAGTTCATTCATGGCAAGAGGTGCTTCTTTTTGGGTGAACTTTCAGCCTGCTCCAGTGAGCAGAACTGGCTCTCTTCTTCCACAAACTACCACATCCCTTTTACATTATTCATATTCTGAATTGCCATTTCTCTGCATTAGCAAACAAGAACGAGATGCCCAGGGTTTCATTTTTCTGTCTTTCAGCGAGGTGAAAACGCCGCCGATGGATTTCCTCCTCCAGCAAAAAAGTTTGCTGGACCAACAGTCTGCTGTAATTAAGGTTAGAAACCTCAATTAAAAAAAGAAAATCCAGCTTTTGGTCTGTTGTTTCTTCCCGACGGAATTGCTGCTTCGGTATGTGATGGGTGAATTACAGAACACCGCCAGATAAAAAGTGTCGTATAAATATAAAATGACAGGGATTATTAAAGATTATTCTGATTTAAAAATCAACACGCTGCAGCAGGAGATTCTTAAAGGTGCTGGACCAGCAGGGAAAGAACTGGGGATGGAAAAAGAAGTAATTAGAGAGGCAACTCCTGTCCTTGGCCTGGCTGCCATCCCAGTCTTCAGGACATTTTTCACGGCCTGAAGCTTTCACCAGTTCTATATTGACAGATGGGGAGTGGGGGGAAAAAAATAAAATAAGGAAAAAAAGCTTTATCTAGGACCTTTTCCATATTAATTAAAAACCTGCTGATGAGACAAAGCAACAAAGCAAGTGGTGTTGCTGCTTATGGAGCATTCTGGAGCGATGGCAGGTGTTGGCAAACGCCGGTATTTCTTGCTCCTGGGAAACTTTGTGGGATTTGCTCACGTTCAGAGGAGCTGTGATTACGTCCTTATTTTGCTTTGCATATAAGGGGGAAAAAAACAACAAAATAGAACAAAACAAACAAAAAAAAATAAGAAGAACAAATGACAACAAACAAGCCACTAAATCTAAGGCAAGGTTGTATTTCTCTGCCAGTCAGGCTGCGCCGAGCAATCACCCCTGATTGCTTTTGGCACCAATTACCCTCCCAGCTCAACGGGCACCGCCCTGTGTAGAGCTGCCCAGAAAGAGCCCACTGCAGAGAAGGACCAAGGGGCACCAACGTGCAAGTAGACTCAAATCAACAGGGAATCAAAATAAATAAGCAAATAAATGTGTGAAAATATAACGTACATACATATAAAAACAAGAAGCCCAGGGAAGCTGTGGCTGCCCCATCCCTGGAGGTGTTCAAGGCCAGGCTGGATGGGGCTTGGAGCAACCTGGTCTGGTGGGAGGTGTCCCTGCCCATGGCAAGGGGGTTGGAACTCAATGATCTGTAAGGTCTCTTCCAACCCAAACCATTCTATGATTCTATGATATAATATACATCCTATATATAAAACGTATGCAAATACACACATATTTGGATAACTTCATACCCAACGTGTCTGGCTTAACGGCTTGAGCAGCAGCAGGTTAAGCAAACAGACCCTCTGCTCCCCACTCAACCTCATCCTTGATCACCTGGGATGCTCAAGCAGAGCAAGGGAACACCTCAGCTCTTCTCCTACCCCATTCCTTGGCTGCATGTACAAATTTCTGATTCACAGCTGAAGACATGCTCCTTTGGTCCTCTCGGCAAGCGCAACGTAGATGAAACACAGCAGAGGTCTCGTTAGAGAAGAAAGCTGGTGAGGGGTCTAGAGCACAAGTCTTATGAGGCTGAGGAAACTGGGGTTTCACCTGGAGAAAAGGAGGCTGAGGGGAGACCTTCTCGCTCTCTACAACTCCCTGAAAGGAGGGTGTAGCCAGAGGGGAGAGGTCTCTTCTCCCAAGTAAGAAGTGATAGGACAAGAGGAGATGGCATCAAATTGTGCCAGGGGAGGTTTAGGATGGATATTAGGGAAAAATTCTTCACTGAAAGGATTATCAAGCATTGGAACAGGCTGCTCAGGAAAGTGGTGGAGTCACCACCCCTGGAGGCATTTAGAAGACGTGTAGACGTGGTGCTGAGGGACAGGGTTTAGTGGTGGTTTTGTCAGTGTTAGGTTGATGGTTAGACTTGATGATCTTAAGGGTCTCGTCCTGCCATAACAATTATATGATTCTAACTGATAAGCACAGCATGAGTGGGGTTTTTCTGCAAAGGTGAGTTTTGCAGGACACGGGGCTGTTTGGATGCTGGTGCTACATCTGCCTCCTCTGCCGGCCATCCGTGGCCACCACTGCAGGTGGGCTCCTGCAGCAAAAGCCAGACTGTTCAAAACACCGTTTACCAAATGCATCCACTTCCTCTGAGTCAGAGCCATTAACTTTTTTTTTTTCCTACAAAAAAAACAGCACTTGCTCCTGTTGGTGTAGTGCCACGACGGAGACAGGAGCCTGCTTTGCCATGAACTTCATCAGAAGCAGCACCAAGGTCACAGGGTGGACGTGGAGACAATTGACATTTTAGAAAGGGGGGAGAAAAACAAACGAAATGCAGATTTTCCTTGGATGAACAAGGCACGGGGGGAGAATGGAGAAGGATGAAATCCTCACCCACGTGCCGCCGTGTCACTTCTGCAGAGGCGCTTTTCTGACTCCCGCTCTACTTCAGATGGCAGTTTTAAAGGTTATGGCTGAAGGGGCTTCTCCAGCACAAGCCTTCAATGAACTTTGAGCAAAATATAAAAATAAACGCACGAACACGCCAACGACAAGAGCAAAGCAAGGACAAAACTTCCGAGCAATCACCGCGAATCCCCCCGGGGCTCTTGCTTTCCCTGGGAAGCCTTCCTGCCACCCTGCCTTCTCCCAAACTCATTTACTAGCAGGAGACCCTTCATAACAGCATCCAGGTTCAGTAAACAGAAAGGCACATCCTTCCACAAGGTCAAGAGCAATCTAGAACGGCAATTCATTATCTGTCCAGCCGGGCAACACGAGCGTACAGCATCACTTGAATTTTCAGGCAAAATGTTTCCATTTTCAGCTATCTGCTACCGGCGGTGAACCGCTCGCGAATAATCTATCATGATACGAGCTCGGAGAAATTTTTAGAGGAAGCAATTGAGGATAACCAAGTTCAGACAGGGTTTAAAGAAAAATCCCGCTAATTCACACTCAGGGAAAGAGCAAGCAAGCCATAAATTATGAATTAATCAACTTCACCCAGCCAACCGCCTTTCCTACCACTAACTCTGTCTTGACTTGAGCAATAAAATCCTGTGGGTTTACACAGTTCTCCAGCAATCATAGAATGGTTTGGGTTGGAAGGGACCTCAAAGATCATCGCGTTCCAACCCCCCTGCCATGGGCAGGGACACCTCCCACTAGAGCAGGTTGCTCAAGGCCACATCCACCCTGGCCTTGAACACCTCCAGGGATGGGGAATCACCATCATCTTGCTGGTGTCTAAGGTCCTGCAAGGTGGGGTCAGGCCCCCCTGTGCTACCTGCCTTGTAGACATCAAGATGATGTGTCGCCTCCCAACAGGGTCAGAAGGTGGCATAGAAAGATGAGACACGTGGTGCCTCCAGGGAAATGGTACCGCACATGGGAACCACCAGACACATGAAGGTATCTCAACAAGAGTACAAGGTCTACCAGGGCATGTTTTTCCAGATGGATCTTCCTACAACCAAACTTCATCTCCATCTCAGAACACTTCTCCCCGGGCATGGTTTACCCCTAGAACCGTTCCACAGCTCCACCAGGTAAGACCATCAGTGGTACCTGATGGCTATAAAATTGTCCACAAGTAGCGGAAACCAAGCTGTGAGCTCCACCAGAAAAAAGCTGATGTCCAGAAGCACCACCAGCTAAAAAGTCATGGCACGCAGGGGAGTCACGCTCAGTCTCGGTGACATTTCTTGGCTTTTTGGGCCAGCAGTGTAATGGAAAAGGTAGGGCTGGAAGCTGAAGTAAATGAATTCCTAAGGGTCAATGTTGAACCTTCTCCAACTGGCTAAGGACAACCACCTGGCTGCAAACCACTAGTCTCATCTGGTGCTCGTCCAGCCGAAGAGCAGATTGCAGAGTCCAGATCAGCTGTAGCACGTGGCAGCAGAGCAGATGGGTGAGGAAAAAAACCAAACCTCCAAAAACATAGGTGATATTAAACAAGGACCCACAGAGGGAAGAAAAAGATCTATCAAGCCTTTGATGCAATAGGATTTGAGAAGTTTTCATGTGGATATTTGGCTTTTAAAAGACCGTCCTGCAGCCCAAGGAAGCACACTGCATCCCTTAAACCCAGGAGGAATTTAGCATTTTGTCATTAACAAAGAAACCTTCCAGCAACAGGGGGCTGGTGGGACAAAGAGGCCTCGCTCCAGCACAGCAACCTTGGAGCCCTCCTTGAAGGAGGAAAGCTGTGGAGCACAGTGTACACAACCCACCAGACTCCAAACATCTCCCCAATCACCAGTTAGGGATGTGGAGATGCATAAGTGGTGAATCCACAAAATAACCAAACCTTCTGTCGTGCCGTAGTTGTAAGATTCTGATCTAAAAGCCCATTTATAATCACATTTATTTACATGCATCACAAGGAACCAGACAGTCCTTGGCATCGATATGCATCAGACTTTGACTTGCAATAGGTGCTCTGGAGTTGTGATAACCTCCCCACCAAGACATCAGTTCCACCACTAATACAAACTGAAAATTCTTTTTTTCCCCCAATTTTTTTTTCCCTTTGATTTTATTCTTAAATTGAATCTCACTTGGATTTTACCTCTGGGATAATAAGGATGCTGATGCAATAGAGAATTCCAAAATCAGAATAGCAAATTCCTTATCCTCTAAACAGTGGATAAACCCTGATTTGACCTTTAAGCTGAAAAAAATAAGTGGTTTTTGTTGTTTGGCTGGAGCTCTGCATGTGTGTCCTAGTCGGGGTGGGACAACCATAAAGAAATCCCACGTGGAAACAGCATTTGCATGTTCCCCTCACACAGATTTTTCTCCTTCTAACAAGCAACTATTTCACGGAATAACCCCTCTCACTCATCACACAACATAAAATATATAAATACCTCAGCCTATGACTACAAGAACGGAAGGTAAATAATATCAGGTAGTTAAAATGCTGGCCTTCTTGCTTTCTTCCCTTGTTTGCAATCTCTGATGGAGTCAAATGCCTTATTTTGGGTATCTGCTTTGGGATAAAATGAGTTGTTTTCCAGACCAGAGAGGGACTAAGAGCCAGATGCACTTTAATCCTGCCTGCTGTGGGTAACAGCTGGCAACTTCCCAGCAAACTGGTTTATTCGTTTCCAAGATTTTTCTGCTTATATGCTTTTAGATAGAAAATAAGCAAGAAAAGAGACGAGGGCAAAGCGATGGTGGAGTGGGAGGTGAAGGGTTCAAGAGCTGCACCTCCAAGGTGCACCAGTGGCAGGGGAGCCTGGCCATTACAGCTGGACCTCCTCAGCAGAAACCATCTCTTTTTCAAGTACCAAATAAGATCTCCCCTATAACACGCAGACCCACAACTGCCTTTTCAGTACAAACAATGTTTAAGAGGACAAACACCCAGCTACAGGGATCTGCAGATGTGAACTCACACCTGGGATACAAGGAAGAGCACTCAAATAAGCCCAAAACCAAACTAAAATTATTAAAAAAAAAAAAAAAAACAACCCAAGCTATTCAAGCAGACACAGAAACTGGCCTCCACCTTGGCGTGCCCAGCAAAGCATCGCTTACCTCTCACTGCTCCAACACTTCAACCCCCAAGGGTCAATCTCCAGCTTGCTTGGGACCAGCCATCTGAATCCGTGTTACCACGGGCTTCCAGCAGCCACGCAACCACCAGATCTTCTCTCTGAGTTCTCTATATTCCTCCCCCATTTATCTCTTCCCAGAATAACTCACTCCCAATATCAAGTTTGCAATTGCAGACAGGCTGCTCCTAATTGATCTCCACCAGCAGCATTGTTTCCTTTTCCAAATCCCCTACCAAGGCCCAATCATGTACCACACCTGTCCAGGTTTGCTTTTTAAGGCACCAACTGGCAGGAGAAACCAACGGGTGGCCTCTCTGAAGGCAAGCAGGTGAGATTTTAATGCCACACAGATGTTTGAAGTGCTGTGTGTTTAGGAGGAGGGATGCAAACACTCACATCCAATGTCCAAATGGCCACCAGTGAATGACTAGTGTTCCTCAGGGGTCAGTTCTGGAACCAGTGCTATCTAACATCTTTTTTCCATGATGCTGAGAGTGGGATTGAGTGCCCCCTCAGCAAATTTGCTGATGACACCAAGCTGTGTGGTGCGGTCGACATGCTGGAGGGAAGGGATGCCATCCAGAGGGACCTGGACAGGCTTGAGAAGTGGGCCTATGTGAACCTCATGAAGTTCAGCCAGGCCAAGTGCAAGATCTCCTGCACCTGGGTCATGGAAATCCCAAGCACAAATACAGGTTGTGTGGAGAATGGGTGGAGAGCAGTCCTGAGGAGAAGGACTTGGGTTTGTTGGCAGATGAGAAGCTCAACATGAGCTGGCAATATGTGCTGGCAGCCCAGAAAACCACCCACATCCTGGGATGCATCCCCAGAAGCATGGCCAGCAGGGCAAGGGAGGGGATTCTGCCCCTCTGCTCTAGGGAGACCCTACCTGTAACGCAGCCTCCAGCTCTGGAGTCCCCAACCTAAGAAGGACATGGATCTGTTGGAACAGCTCCAGAAAAGGCCACAAAGATGACCCGAGGGCTGGAGCCCCTCTGCTGTGAGGACAAGCTGAGAGAGCTATGGTTGTTCAGCCTGGAGAAGAGAAGACTCCAGGGAGACCTTAGAGCCCCTTCCAGTACCTAAAGACGGGGAGGGACTTTTTATGAGGGAGTGTAGAGATTGGACAAGGAGTAATGGTTTTAAAGTGAAAGAGGGGACATTTAGATTAGATATTAGGAAGAAATTCTTTACTGTGAGGGTGGTGAGACACCGGCCCAGGTTGCCCCATCCCTGGAGGTGTTCAAGGCCAGGATGGATGGGGCTTTGAGCAACCTGGTCTGGTGGGAGGTGTCCCTCCTGAGGGAAGAGGATTTGGAACTAGATGATCTTCAAGGTGCCTTCCCACCCAAACCATTCTATGGTTCTATTTGGGAAAATACCAAGGTCAAGGAAAAGCTGGGGTTTACGTTTCACAGGGAGAGAGAGAGAGAAACATGGATTATTTGCAGGATGAGAACATTCTGGGGGGCTGAGAGCAGTATCTGTTTGCAGTAAAACTTCACTACCTGCCCTTGAGCTTATCTGCGTGCTGTCACATGAAGAAACACGTGCTGCCACAAAGCCATGAGTTTAAGAGGAAGAACAAGCCTTTTGCAATAGGAATTAAAAAGCAAAGATATTAGAACAAAAGCATTATCTGCTCAGCCACCGAAACCACTTCCCTCTTGACAGACATCCCTGGGCTGAGCTCCGAAAAACCCCCAAATCTGAGGCGACTCAAACGGGAATCTCTCAACCCTCCCCTTCCCCCAAGCACAAAGAGGATGCTATTTAAATCGAGTGACAATCTACAGCACACAAAGGATAGAAAAACTGAAGTTTGGGCAGCGATGATGTAATACGGTGAAAAATAATAATCAAAGGCTCAATTTGGCTATTTCCAACAGGCAGCTCAGCATCCATCCGCCTCCTTCAGCGGCTCCGTCCTTTGCTGTGTTCTCTCAGAAGAACATCCTGTCGAAAACTAACATTGAGTTTCTGCAGCCTATATATAGCGGTGACATTTTTATTCCACTAATTGATTTAAAAAAAAAAATAAATTTAAAAAGGCAAAAAAAAAAATAAAATAAAATCAACTTTTGAACTACCTAAAAGCAATAGCATTTTTGGCATGGAATTATGGTATTTAAAAGGAGCGCAGAGTCTTTAAAACAGCAAGTCTGCCATGGACTGAGCTCTCTGCAGGCACCTTCTCTTGCCTGCAAGGATGATAATTATTTTCAAAGAAATAAATCTGACTTGCAGTTTGCAACCTGTCCTGCAGCCCTTTTAAACAGCATGATCTTTATTCTTTCCAGCGCGGCGCTGCTGACCTTCCCACATATAATATTATGTTCATTAAATACCCTGATTAGACTTGTTGCTGAGATCTACACCATTCTGGACAACTATTCATGTCCAAGAGAGTAACTCCACACAAATGAGGGGCAGAATTGGGGGTAGTAAATATCTCAAAAGAGCCTGATGCTTCTACTTTTAACTTTCATGCATTAAATGTTCAAATAGATTAGATGTAACCAGCAAATTTATTAATTTACACTGCTGTTAAGTCCCACTCCAAAAGTAACCACAGCTCTATGGCAGGGTAAAGCAAATTTCTCCAGATTTAGTTATTTCCCATTCAATTTATGAACAGAGTTGTAGCTGTTTCAGGGAATACAAAGTTGTAAACTTTTTGATCTTGAGGGAAAAGGGGAGAAGACCGATTTGAACACACGCATCCAAACAAAGCACATCTTAATGCTTAACAGGGAGATTTTGGTGCCTCGGTAGATGTCACACCTTGGCATGTTCTGGGAATCGACACATCATCGCTCCTTCTAGAAGCGGCAGAAATGGACCAAAAATGGAATAGACGTTGATATCTTTTGGCCAGAAAATAAAGCAGATTGCTTCTCGGGAACGCGTTCAGAGCCCAACTTTCCAACCTATCTGCAAGCAGGAGTATAGAGTTATTTACAGGCAACAGGAGCCTATAGCAAAATTTATTGAGAGCACTAGATGCTTCCCACTTCATTTCAAACTACTTCAGCTCAGTGTTTTTCAGCCTGAACCCTACGGAATACTTTCTCTTTCTCTGAGGACCCCATGACACCAAGTCTTTGTGCCCAGCAACCTAAAACATGAGATTTTAAAGGCATCTAGAAGTCCTAAGGACTTCCATGTAGCTCCTGCAGATCACATATGAAGTCCAACCAGAGAATCGGAAAATCATTTAGGTTGGAAAAGACCTGTAAGATCATCGAGTCCAACTGTTAACCTACCACCTCCAAGTCCACCACTAAACCATGTCCCTCAGCACCACATCTAAAGGTCTTCCAAATACCTCCAGAGATGGTGACTCAACCACTTCCCCGGGCAGCCTGTTCCAATGCTTGGCAACCCTTTTGGTGAAGAAATTTTTCCTAATACCCACCCTAAATGTCCCCTGGCACAATTTGATGCCATCTCCTCTTGTTCTATCAACTTCTTACTTGGGAGAAGAGAGTGATCCCCCCTGGCTACACCCTCATTTCAGGGAGTTGTAGAGAGCAAAAAGGTCTCCCCCCAGCATCCTTTTCTCCAGGCTGAACACCCCAGCTCCCTCACAAGACTTGTGCTCCAGACCCCTCACCAGCTTTGTTGCCCTTCTCTGGACATGCTCCAGCACCTCAATGTCTTTGTTGTAGTGAGGGGCCCAAAACTGGACACAGGTCTCACTGTATGGAGGCACAGCCTTCTGGTGTGTCAGCCAGTTCTGTGTCATCAGCAAACTTGCTGGAGACACAGATGAAGGGATTTGGTAAAGAACAACAACAACCAGAAAAACCCAACACCAAAGTTAGGTGCCAGCTGATACAACATCAGGCCTCTCCTCAAACATCTCAAGAAGTGGTTTTTAACTGCGCAGGGGAAAGGAGAGGGAGGTTCCTCACTGCAAAAACGAAGCTGAGAAATCAGCAACTTGTCCGTAGCCAGAGCCACTTGCAAACAACAACAACAAAAAAATCAGTTACAGAGAAACCTAAAGACTCAGCTTCTATATTAGACACGAGAATAACACTGACCTACTTCCCAGCACACTTGCAAAGCTGCTGGAGATGCTACAGTGAAAGGCACTTCAGAAACCTGCTTCAGATACAGAGGAATAAGGTTATCACTGAAATGCAGCAATGCACTTTCTACAGTGAAGGTAACAGATAAGACATCAAATAATACAGAGCGCCAGACAACTCTTTTTGGAAGATAGGGTTTTAAAAAGCATTCAGAACGTACTCTTGCAAATGGTGCCCCACATCTTTAATAATCACAAAAAGCAAAATTAACCTTTTTCCGTGCTAAGGATTGTCTCTGGAAGAACCCCTTGCGATAACCTGCGCGGAGCTCCATTTATTAGCTTAAAATATGGTGATGAGCTAATCCAGGCAGGATTCACATCTATATGGGAATAAGGGATTAATCAGGTCTTGCCGTGACTCAAAGGAAGCCCTCTGCAGGAAAGTGGGGCAGGGTATAAAGGAGAGAAAATTCTCTGGCGTAGGGAAAGCGAGGTCTCAGACACCACACAACATATTTAGCTTTGCTAGAGAAAAGCAAAGCTGGGCTGTTGAGTTCTTTACAAATTACATGGCTTCTTGCTTGTATTCCCACAACCACACAAGTGAAGCTCAAGCCTCACCCAAGATGTACATTAATTTTTATTTTTATTAAAAAACGCTGAATTTGCCCGTACCATTTATAAAGACAAGTTTTCAAATCTGCTGCAGTTTTTATTCCCCACATTCCCATCCTCTATAAAAAGACATTCTTTCCTCGAAATGGAAAAAGAAAGCCAATCTTTGCAGGGCTTTGGTAAGCAGAACCTGATCGTGCCTGCAGAGAGGGCAAAAAAAACAGAGCTCAAGGTGGTGTGTCCATCAGGAAAGGCTTGCAAGTGTTAAAAATAACCTTTAACCACACTGCACCAATGAGCATTTGGTCCATCATTTTGGCCCCGAGCCCCCAGACCACCTTTAAACCCTTGGGAAAGTCCTATTCAAACACAAAAATGAGAGAATGGGTACCCAGAAATACCCTCAGGGGCTCAGTTTACCTCGAAGTGAAGTGTCCTCCAGCATAAATAAAACCACATTTGAAAATAGTTGAGTGATCAGCAAACGTTTAGCAACAGGTTATCAAAGCACCTATTGGTGCTCAACCAGGCTGTGCTATTAAGAAAGAGAATAAATGTTGGCCAACTTACTTGCCCACCAACTCATTTGCCTGCCAGGGGTAAGAATGTGCCATCCATGCCAGCTCTGCTACAAAACATTGAGCTTTAGGCAAATGGCCTCAGCTGACTACATGAGAAACAGGTTATGGCCACACAGAAGCAGTAGGGAATAATATGGTAAATCACAGGATCATAGAATGGTTTGGGTTGGAAGGGACCTTTAAAGGTCATCGAGTCCAATCCCCAATCTTCAACTAGACCAGGTTGCTCAGAGCCCCATCCAACCTCACCTTGAACACCTCCAGGGATGGGGCATCTACCACCTCTCTGGGCAACCTGGGCAAGTGTCTCACCATCCTCACCATCAAAATCTTCATCCTTGTATCTAGTCTGAATTCACCCTCTATTAGTTTAAAGCCATTACCCCTTGGCCTGCTGCTACAGGCCCCGCCAAAAAGTCCATCCCGTCTTCCTTATAAGCCCCCTTTAAGTACTGAAAGGCTGCAATAAGGTCTCCCTGGAGAGAGAGCAATCAAATCTTTTAAACAAGCAAGGGAATATCAGCAATTAACTATTTAGAAGCCATCAGTAAATGGGAACTCACCCTGCACCCCTGTAGAACATGGACACTTAAGCTGTTTTACAGGAAAGACATCTCAACGCTGTTGTGAATCCAACAGACTCACTGGCAACAACCAATTCTCCTCCCAATTCTCCTCCTACCCATCCTGAGAGCACCTGCACCTGGAGAAGATGACCCCCCCACACGAGCTAATCCATCCCAGCCAGGTCGCCCAGACATTATTGCCCCCAGGGGGGTATTTTTGCCATCCTCTGGAGCCTTTGCTTTGCAATAACTCAAGCTGTGGCTCTTCCCCTGCCTCTCCTCAGAGACTATTTCACACCTTCCTAGATCTCGCTCTGAAGGCATTTTTCCTCCCAAGTCTAATCTTCGGAAAAATTTGACAGCTACAAAAATGTAATAAACCAACCAGTCGGATTATATATATATTACAGTTTGAAAAAGATGAAAGGCTATATTGTTAAGAGATATAATTCCAGCGGCTTCCACAATGTAGCCTGCGCATACACAGAGGAAGAAAGGGAACTGAAGCAGCTTATATTTTGTCTTATAAGTCCCCTAAAATAACCCAACTTCTGATCCTCGGCTCCCATCAGGAGAACGACACTGAAAAGGCTAATAAAGACCTGCCAAATATCTCATCAGGACAAAATACCTGTGTGTTCACATCAGCTCTTGCCAATGCATCAAGCAAAGCCGTAGGAAGAAAGGAAAGGAGGGCTGTCTGCTTAAAAAAATAAAAAAAATAAAATAAAAAAAAAAAATCAATCACATATTCAAGAGCAGAAGGAAGCATACACAGAGTTATTATGGTTTGGGTCATTTTGAGGAGAAACCACTGCAATCGGATTGCAATGAGCAGTAACTGGATGGCTAAAGTAACACAACAAATACTCTAAATTTCATTTCTTTTGGTAGATGTAAAAAAAAAAAAAAAAGACTATTACGTCTCAAAGAAAAAAAAATATCAAAAATTTGGCTACGAGGCTTGGTTGCAGGAAGATGAATTGTAGCTTTTATAACAACAATAATAATTTATTCCACCGTGGCATCAGATGGAAGATGATTAAAGATGAGCAAAGGTCTCCGCGTGTTTGGATTTACATCAGGCCACTCAATCCATTTGGTTACAGCAGCAGTAATTAATCATTGCTGGAGAAGGGAGAAGCCTTAAGAAAATCTTGCGGTTTCCAATCTCAAAAGTGAGTTGTGACACTTTTAGGACAGCAGTTTGTCTCCACAAGAACTGAGACATCTTGAAAAGCTGGTAACTGATAAGATTTCAGCTTGCCATTTTACAGAAACCAGCATCACCCTTCACATTAAGGGGAAAAAAAAAAAAAACAAACAAAAACACAACACCGTGATAAGAATTTTAGACCTACAAATTCAAATGCAACCAGCACTTACCGAAAAAAGATCAATGGGACACATCCAAAGAGGGTGCTAAACATAATTTGACTGCAGAAGTCTTGGAGCAAGAGGATGAAGGCTACAGCTCATCATCAGTTCCCGGATCACTCTGCAGATGATGTCTCTTTACTGTTGATAAACCCATGTGCTGACTGCTGTCTCCTCACCCCAACAGCCACGTTTTCACCCAGCCTGCAATCCTACTTAGAGAACTGAAATTCCCAGCCTGGGAATAGCTGCTGAAGAAATTAATCTCTTCAATAGCTTAAGGGGAGTGCTGAAAAGAAGGATAATTTCACGGTAACCATCAGAGGAGTTCTAGAGAACAGCAATTTCCTCCTGAATATTGGGTAAATCTCTGCAGATTCACTCCATGGGGTAGGAACACCCCATCTTTCCCACATAAAATAAGATAAACTTAAAGTCACAGAATAATTTATGTAGGAAGTAACTTCTGGAAGTCTCTATGTCCATCCTTGTCCTCAAAGTAGCTCTATGTAGAGTTTCTCTGGCCTCATCCAGTTGAGTTTTGAGTATCTCCAAGGATGAAGATCTTACCACCTTTCTAGGTCCCTGCTCCAGTCTTCAAAAATAGCCATCATGAGCTGCAGACAAAATTAAGGTCTCCCCTCTGCCACCTCCTCTCCAGGCAGAACAAACCATGTTCTCACCACCTCTTCTCATATTTCCTGGGCTCCCAGAGGACTCAGTGGTCTCTCCTCTGTAGGTGATTCAGAACACAGTGTCTTCACTGGAAGCCCAAAACAGGACACTATGTCCAAACACAGCCTCAGAAGCATCAAACAGAAGGGAAGGAACATTTCCTTGGACCTACTGGCTATGCTTTGACTAAACACAGGATGGGGTTGACCTTCTCTGGCACAACGACAACTCTGCTGACCCACACTCAGATTCATATTCAGGTCCTTCAATGATTTTGGACTTAAAATTCACTGGTTTGGATTTTTATGAGAAAAATGACCTTCCAGTAAACCAAGCAAGGGTTAAATCACCAGCCTCTACGTCCTCTTGCTGGTGGAGCTCACTTTGGCTCTGAGTCCTGTTCATCACACTTTGCGATCAGTCAATTTTCCAATACGCTCTCAACAAAAATCACTTTTCCCAGTCTTTAGAGATCAATACCTCAAATCGTGGAGTTAACATTTACTGCTTATTATGAGGGGGGATATGAGAAGGTCCTGCAAAGTCTTGACTACAAAATATATTAAAAGAGACTAGTTCATTCAGTTCATGTTAGAATATCAGTGATATCCACACTTTATTTTTTTTCCCCCTGAATCAGAAACTCTACAAATATAAAGGCACTCAAAAAGTCTATTAAAATTAAAAGTGATAGTATGGAAGAACTTGTATTGAATTAAAGCATGCAGGAAAAATTGAATTACATCAGTGGAACAATAGTTTTAAGAATTCATGTTTCAGTTCACTTCACTGACAACCATGCATCTGCTTTCACAGTCCATCACAAAGACAACCGAGAAGCTGCAAAGGCAAAAGAAGAGCAGCAGGAAGGGAAAGAAAAGTTAACAGAATTGGAGCACAAACTAAAGGATGTTTGGAAGAAGTGTTCACAAATGTATTGCTTGAAAAAGAACACAGAAGCCACCTCCCATTCTGCAATATAATATCTCTGCTCTTCATTTTTGACTGTCACTCAACTCCTTCCCCTGGTATCCCCTCCTAAAAAAATGCAGTAAGATATGATCACAAAAGGGTAGAAAAAGGCCACATGAATTCACGTCAGAAGGAGGTTCTCCACCTTTGCAAATATTGTTATTTGATGATGTATTTAAACAGACATTAAAGAATAAAATGCAACCAAACAAAAAAATAACGATCATTGAGCTAAAGCTGCCGCAAGCAGAACGGTGAAGCTAAACGGGAGATTGATTTTGTGTCATCTTTTACATAGAGAAGAATATTACAAAGAGGAAGTTTGACAGATGAAATAAATTTGCTTTCGTTTGACTCTTCCACCTCCAATCAAATACTCGTGATCTATGGAGCGAAAAGCAGATAGTGAGAGGAGAAAAAAACACAACAGCACTAACCGCCAAAAAGACATTCTGTCCTAACAAGGATCTGAATAATAAAGGCTCCTTATAAAAATAAAATAAAAAAACCAAACCATGCCTTTACAGCAGACAGAGAGATAGCAAGTTATGAAATAAATTCCATCTTGCATCAACCAGGAAACTTCATCCTCAAGGTCTCAGAGGGTAGAGCAGGCAGGAGTAAAGCAAAAGCACTTCGGGAGCCAGTTCCCTTGTCTATCAACTGGGAACATCAGTACTTAGAAGTCCAACGGGACTTCCAAGAGTGAAAAAAAAACCCCAAACATTCTGATTTTGGCTGCATCACAGAATCAGGGAATCATAGAATCATATAGATGGGAAACAACCCTTGAGATCATCAAGTCCAACTGCTAACCTACCACTTCCAAGTCCACCACTAAACCACGGCCCTCAGCACCACGTCTACACATTGTTTAAATACCTCCAGGGATGGTGACTCAACCACTTCCCTGGGCCTCTTCCAATGCTTGACAACCCTTTCAGAGAAGAAATATTTCCTAATATCCAATCTCAGCCTCTCCTGGTGCAACTTGAGGCCATTTCCTGATGTCCTTGGGAAAAGAGCCTGACTCCCACCTGGCTACAACTTCCTTTCAGATAGTTGTAGAGAATGAGAAGGTCTCCCCACAGCCTCCTTTTCTCCAGGCTGAACAACGCCAGCTCCCTCAGCCACTCCTCTTAAGGCTTTTTCTCCAGACCCCTCACCAGCTTTGTTGCCCTTCTCTGGACCCGTTCCAGCACCTCAATGTCTTTTTGGTTGTGAGGTGCCCAAAACTGAGCACAGAACTCAAGGTGCAACACACCAGAATATGTTCTAAAAGTCCAGGTGGACACCCACTCCCACCTGAAAATGATGTTTTTCAGTACCAGCTGCAACACAGATAAGTAACTAGAAGATGCTCACAGACCTTCCAAATATTGAATTATCTTGAATGATCTTCAATCATCATCTCTCCAAAAACCCCAAGTGCTAAAAAAGAGCCACACCGAGAGGGTGCAAAGATGTAGGGTTGGCTAATTAATTAATCAATAAACACTTCCCAGTCCTACCTAGGTTGGCAGAGGGAGGATAAGCCTATGGGGCAGAGAAAAGCTCTGTGCCATGGAAGAATTTTTTTTGCCCAAAGCAAAGGTTAAAGATATTTTGCCCACAAATTCGAAGCCCATGGGTTATGTATGCATGGGTTTCAGGCTTCAACTGAAGGCCTTTACAATGGCGTATGATTTTGTTTTTTCCCCCCTCTGTCTTCGTGGAATCTGCATTAGATCTTGCATTTTGGGGCTGAAAGCTCCAGTGCAGAATTTATTTCCCAGCTATTACAAGGTACATTACACTAATTGCGAGGTGCGTTCCAGCCTGCTATGTAGCGCGGCGTGATAAATCATATAGTGCTGTGGTCTATTGTAAACACCACCATACATCTCTGGACACTACTGCAGGTTTGACCATTCTCATAAATATGAGCATTTCGGTAATACAAGTATGATTGGCTGCAGAGACTAATTTATTACCATTTTCTTTTGGTGCATTAACAGAGTAGTAAATTCTGTAGCTTCCGGAGGAGAAAATAAAAAAGGCAACAGTGGGATTTCCTTCAGTAACGTAGCATCAAGAGTATTTTCCCTTCAGTAAAATACCAATTGTTCTCTATTTTCCAAAAATATACTTGCTGTGTCATGTCTACAGTGCAGTCTGGCTTTCAAGCTCGTCACACCTGAGAAATCGGGGTGAAGGGAGGACAGCAGGTTCATGGTTCTAAAGACTTTGGTGGTATTATGAGCTTTCCTCCCAAATATCCCGACACAGGCTTGTTCACACACAATAGCTCAGTTGCAGAGGCAAATCTTGTCATTCAATCAAACGCTTCTGAAGTTCACACATTGTTCACCAAATACAGGAAAAAAAAAAAAAAAACCCTGACAAAATACTTCTGCTGAGGAGCAGCAGAGGTCAGATGCTCCATGGAGCATGTACACATCAAATGAGCCACCACGAACCTGACACGCTTTCCCTGGGTGGAAGAAAACTATTCAGACATGTTCAGGCTCCATCTAGAACAAGAGGGACAGTTTTATAGGCTGTGTCCTTCTCTGTGATAGGAGGAAACCAGTTGGAGCATCACCCAACTGGAGAGACATGTATGGGTCCTAGGGCTGGGAGAATTTAATTCCAGAATTAGATACCCAAACTCAGTGTACTGTTCCAAGTTCGTTGCTGATTTGGGAGCACACAGTATCCCTCGACACATTTGTCCTTCAGCCCATCCATCCAAAAAGCAATAATTAAAAAAAAAAAAACCAAACCACCACGTGGGACAGAAAAATGTTCCATTCCAGGTGTTAGCCTGCACAGAAGACATTTTTTAAGTCAGGCCCTTGTTTCCCCTTCCTGTGGCTGATCTCACCAAAATGGAATATCATAAAATCATAGAATGGTTGGAGTTGGAAGGGACTCTAAAGATAATCAAGTTCCAACCCCCCTGCCCTGGGCAGGGACACCTCCCACCAGACCAGGTTGCTCAAAGCCCCATCCATCCTGGCCTTGAACCCCTCCAGGGATGGGGCATCCACAGCTTCTCTGGGCAACCTGTTCCAGTGTCTCACCACCCTCACAATAAAGAAGTTCTTCTTGATATCTCCTAATAGCCGGAGCAAGGCCCAACCATGAACAACCATCCAATATCCCACCAGTCCTATAGAGGCTTCCACATGTAAAAGGTCACAAACCACCATACTCCAACTCAACAGGAAGAGCAAAAAGTAGATTAAACCGATGCAAGATGACGGTCATTAAGGATGGGCACCCCCAGCAGCAGGCTCAGGAGATGAGGTTGGACCACACAGGCAACAGCCACACTATTACTACAGATGGACCAAAGCATGCCTGCACCTAATCACACCAGTCCTAAAACAATGGCATTTTCTCCAGCTTATGGTCACTTAAACTTAGCATCACAGTTTCCAGCTTCTCCTTCCCAGACACCCTAGAGGCCCATGAATTACTTTGGGCAAAGAGCCAAGAAAAACAAGGCTATTGCCCAGACGTCTCTACTGAGCACACAGGAAAGACCAGACCATAGTTAAGAGGCCTGCAAACCAGACATCCTCAGCTTCAGACCTCCCACAGGAGTTGGGTTCTTTCCTCCTCTATACAAATTTACGTGTGTCCAACTGCGAGGCAGCAGTAGCCAAGTTGTGTTACGCAGGAGGAAAGTTAGAGAGACAACCAGTGTCTGAAGGCAAGTGTAAGGTGTGGACAGTCCTTGCTGGCTCACTTAGGCCATGAGAAGATGCCTGGGTGTCCAACTGCGGGTGGTGGCTTCAGCCACACGTCCAGATCAGAGCAGCTTCCTCAGCACCTCCAACCACCTCACTCAGCCCGTTCCTCCTAAGCTGGAGAAGAGAAGATAAAATACCTCCGACGTGGAGCAGCACCAGGTCCAACACACCGTGGGGGCTGAGCAAAATTAAAACTCCTGGAACACGCGCTGCCGGTAGCCAAAAAACAAAGAAGTTCATAAAATAGCACTTCACCCCAGACACCCAGCAGAACAGCTGCCCTAATCCACCGCTGCCAAGAGCCGCTTCCCTCACGCTGAGTGCAGGGCTGGCAAGGAGCTCTAGTATTTAAAAAGTGATTAAAGTTCTGTGTAGTTTTTAATACGCCTCGTCAGACTCTGCGCGGTGAATGGCTAATGTTAGGGCTGCGTTTCTAGGTCAGGAGAAGAGCTTCTTTGCAGGCTGAGAACCAGCAAGGTTCCTTGCAGCTAACAAGCGATGGATCCGTGTCCATCACAAACATGGAAGAGGTCAAGCAGACCAGGGCATCTTTTCAACAAAAGACTTTTTTTCAATGCCACAATAGGATGCTTTCAGGTTGGCAGTAGTGAGGCCATATTTGGAGTGAGAGCAGCCCTGAGGAGAAGGACTTGGGGGTGTTGGTGGATAAGAAGCTCAACATGAGCCGGCAGTGTGCACTCACAGCCCAGAAAGCCACCCGCATCCTGGGCTGCATCCCCAGCAGGGTGGCCCAGCAGGGCAAGGAGAGGGGATTCTGTCCCTCTGCTCTGCTCTGGTGAGATCCCACCTGCAGTGCTGCCTCCAGCTCTGGGGCCTCCAACGTAAGAATGAGGTGGACCTGTTGGAGTGAGTTCGGAGGAGGCCACGGAGATGGTCCCAGGCTGGAGCACTTCTCCTATGAGGACAGAGAGAGTTGGGGTTGTTCAACCTGGAGAAGAGAAGGCTCCGGGGAGACCTTAGAGCCCCTTCCAGACCATAAAGGTGCCTACAGGAAAGATGGGGAGAGACTCTTCATGAGGGAGTGATAGGACAAGGGGTAACAATTTTTAACTGGAAGAGAGGAGATTAACACTTTATTAACAGCCCAGTTATTTCCCATGAGTCCAGTTATTTCCCACAAGAAGAGCACAAAGATCTGGACCTGTAGATGCACCCACAGAGGCATAACCTGAAATAGTTCTGCCTTGATCATAATCCCAATTACAAGATATCCAAGATGCTGGCTGAGGCCATGCAGGACTTTACCAACAAGTTTAAAAAGTCACTAACAGCAAGAAGATCCACGATGGCACCAAACCCTTGCCCACTGAAAACTAAGAGAGTGGATAACTCTCCTCTAAACCTCCTGAGACTTTTTTCCAAATCCTCACTGGTGTCTTTCCATAGGGGACAAACCCTCCCAGTTTTCCATATGAGCAGTGGGATTAAAAAGCTCATACAATTCCAACTTAAATACAAAGCAGTTCTACAGCTTACACGTCTGCTGAGGAATGACATGAAGTGCCAACAGCAAAGCTACCACATTGTCTAAAGGTCTGCTGGACTTACAGATATATTTAATATATTAAAATAAAGATGTCATTACTTTAAGTCAACAGATCTAGAGTTTTTAGACAAACACAGGGCCGTCTTTTATACCAAAGCTCAGTGCTTCCTCAGAACATCCGCAGCAAGAAACAAGGGGAAAAAAGCCACAGAGCTAAGTCATAAAAGACAGAGAAGGCAAGGTTAGTTTTGTCCAGGTCGTGACTTTTCAAAAGTCGGGATTTTGTTTGGTTTATGCTCATTAGAGGGAGATGCTACCGCAGAAAACATGGGAAGATGACAGGTGGGTTCACAGCGCGGGTCTCTGCCAGCGCCCTTCTCCTGGGCTAACATCAGACACAAATCCTCTCCCAGCCTTGCCAAATCTGATTTAACTGTGTGTGACAGAGTCAGAGAGCTCTTCGCCGTCAAGATTAGTTATGACAGAACAGAAAGTCTATCAGCTTTCAGGCCTGCAAATATTAACTTTCAAAAGCAATTTCAAGACACGCTCTTCCCTTTTTTTTTTTTTTTTTTTTGAGGGAGAAAATTGTTTATCCTTTCAATACCATGAGTCAGCTCCTCGGATTAAAACCCAACTTTTTTCCTCCCCTTGTTCTCTTATAATTAGATTACAATATAAAATTATTAGAGTATATGGCAAATAACCCGTCAGCCTATAGATTCTCCTCCCCTCTCCCCCATTCCTCTTTCACTGTATTACTCGCTAATTTAGACAGTAAACTCCCATGGTTTGCTTTTAATTACAGCTACCGTATAGCAGCAGTGATTAAATAGCTCATTGTAAATACAGTTCTTAGAAGACAATTTGAGCTCTTTATAAGAGATGTCATGCAAGAGAGTGGTTGGGAGAGAAAAGAGGAATTACACCAATTGGACCACTTAGTTCAGCCAAGGCCACCAGCGTCTCCAGAGCAGGTCTGGGCAAACTGCAGATGAGCCAAGGAACAGCATTTCAACCATCTCCTAACAAGAGGAGATGACGAAAGGGAATCAACCATTGACTCTCACGTCCAATGGGTATCCATCACGGGAGCCTGGCTCAACAGCCTTGCCCCAAAACTCCTTGAAGAGCTTTGTCTGGCAGCAAACATATCAGCTTATTATCTTTTTCTTACTCCATTTTACTTCTTCACTTTGAGGGTGCCAGAGCACTGGAACAGGTTGCCCAGAGAGGTGGTGGAGTCTTCTTCTCTGGAGATCTTCAATACATGTCTGGACACATTCCTGTCTAACCTGCTCTGGGTGACCCTGGTCTGGCAGGGGGTTGGACCAGATGATCTCCAGAGGTCCCTTCCAACCCCATACCATATAGTGATTCTGTGTGAATTCTGTGAACTCCAAAAGCTGCTCCAACTGCTTACTGCCTTTTTTTTTTTTTAATTTCCTTTTTTTTTTTTTTTTAATCCTTGTTGCTGTATTCTGATTGGAAGAAGAAGAAAAAGAAAAAAGAAATCTAACACATGGTTTTCCTGGTCCAACTTAAGAGGCAGGGAAAGAATGGAAATAACATCCTTTCCCTAACTGGCGCTGTGAGGTGATGGAGTTATTTAAAAATACACTGATACGCCAGATTTACTAATCCCTAGAGAAATCAACATCCCCAGCCGCAGGTTGTTGTTTGCCAAGGGAGGTCCTTCCACTCCCTTTAGTTAACTGAGCTTTGGTCGAATACACAATGTTGGGGTTTTTATCATAAAAACGCCTACAGCGTGACAATGGGCTTGTTATAAGCCCAGGGGAAGAAACAGACTGTTTAATGCCACTGGCGAAAGCTTAATGGGAAAGCACAGATATTTTAAATGACTTTGTAATCACTTCTAGATATTTTCCCCCCTCCCAAATTGTAACTACTTACCAAACAACTGCACCTTTCTGAGAAGCAGCAACGCTGGCGGGCACAGACGGTGTTCTGCGTTTGGCAAAGATACTTTGATCCCAACGAGGGCTTGAGAGGAATATTCACACCAACAGCACTGAAGTTGAGCCTTTTCAACTGTTTTCAGGTTTTCCTTATTTCGTTCTGTATTTATTTATTCTTTTTGTTGTTGTCGTTGTTCCTTTCCCAAGAAAAATGAAGGATTTCTTTACTCTGCTTCCCAGCTGCTCTCTCAAAACAAATAAGAGTGAATTTCTTTCTAACTCAAAATATACTTCTAACTCAAAAGTTTCCAAGACAAAATCCTTCCCAGCTGGCCAGCTTGAGCCGGGGTAGATCACCTCAGGCAATTATAGTGTTGAGGAGACAAGGACTGGTGAAATGAGCCAACCTGCAGCACCGCCTTGAAGCCACCAACACTGATTCAAACCGTCTTCAGATGCCGAAATGTTCTCCCTCAATGGCAGGCACCATGTCATTGTCTCTCCCTTTCATTACCTTTCTGCTGCTTGATTTTATGATTGCTCCTTCCTCGCTATAGGTTGTACCCGGCTGGAAGATGAGGTTGGGAAGAGGAGCAGAGTTAGGAAGTCACCGAGAAGTTCCAAGTTTCACCGGCATTTGAAATTTCATAGAAAAAGTCTCATTTTAGAAAAGATTGATGTTGTTTCCCTTGGAATTACTATAACAACAGATTTGGATAGTGCCACAGTTTCCTTGTCTTAGTGTTTGATGCTGGATTAGTATTTTTTTGGGTTCTGGAGACCATTCTTGTGCAATCACCGCCAGACTCCCTTCCCTCTGCTCTGCAGCTGCCAACAAAATCCTCTTCCAAACCTACACTTGGCGCTTCATCCTTGTGATCCACATCCCTGAGAGCACCCACCCTCACACCGCCCCACACATGGCACCCTCCATCCTCACGAGGAAAAAAAAAGAGGAAAGATCCCTCACCACAGCTCCATAAAATAAGCTTGAATTTGCAGGCAAGCAGGCTGGAGAGCTGCCACCCCATTCAGCTTAAATATATTCGGCCTTTTGGATCTCTAAATGCAGAAGTAACTCACATCAGCTTCTTCCTCGCTGCTTAGAAAGAAAAAAAGGGGACATCTGGATGTGTCTCTTTTGCAGAAACCTCGCATGATGCTCAATGCAGCAGCTGTAGAAGCGCTGGCTGCCGTCCCACACCAGCCCAGAAACCTGCCTGCGTGTGAAGGAGGTGCTTTTAAAACACACCAAAAAAAAAAAAAAAATATCTCCAAAGCTGGCAACGGGGAGCAAAAAGAAAAGCTGTAAGGGCCAGGGATGCAGATAACTCAAAATACATCTATGAAAAATGGAGGCTGCGGCCAAAAAATCTGACCTGACACACGGGACAGGTTCATGGGCAGCAGAAATTAAGGTGGTTGCACAGATGTCTTTGCCTCCTTTAAGACAAGGAGGCACCTGCTCTGGATTGTGGAGCCTGATGTCCTGCAAGTTCCAGGTGAAAAGAGAAAAATTAACCCCTCTACTTCATTATAAAATGGATACATAAATAAATAAAGCTAAATTGTCAAGCCCATCGTAGAGGGAGGGTAAGGACACTCTAATCTTTCCCCCATCCCACCCAAGCTGCAGAAGAGGACACTGACAGGCTGGAAAAGAGGTGACAGTGGCAACCACTCATGATGCTGCAGGAGGGTGAGAAGTGGGAACAACATTGGATTTCCATAGTTCATGTGTTTTCAGGTGCCAGTGTTTAGTCAAAACACCTGCCCAGCACTGGAAAGGTCTCATCAATCCCTTAATATGCAGCGGAGAATAAGTTCATTTTTAAAGTTGATAAACATCCAGGAGCTGTCCTTACCAACAGCTACTGCAATAACTGCAATTTGACTTCCCTGTGCACAGAATTATAGAAAGGTTTAGGTTGGAAGAGACTTTTAAAGATCATCTAGTTCCAACCCCCCTGTCATGGCCAGGGACACCTCCCACCAGACCAGGTTGCTCCAAGCCCCGTTCAACCCGGCCTCTTGCACATTTCCAGGGAAGAGCATCTCAACTAGTGATCTATAATTTCACTTCCTTGTGTATCTCAAAAAAAAAAAAAAAAAGAAAAATCAATCCTTCCTTAACACCCGAGGTTCTCCCCATCTGAGGGGCATTCCCAAAACACAAGAAACCCTCTTCCCATGCCATGCCCAGCAGACACCTCCCCATGGCCAGACACCAACTTTCACGTCCAAGCATGGAAAGCTTTCCTTCGAGTTACATCTGCCAAACCCAAACCATATCAGTGAAGTGGGACAACACCTTCCTACTTCTTTGGGGAAGACCTGGGAATTTGTGCAGATCCCAGATTACCCGAAAGTGGCGTTTCTCAAGAAAGACAACCAAGGAAGCTCAGAGCAGCAACTCTTCCAGTGCTGAGGAGATCAGGACGACGGCCCAGCGAACCAGCAATCCCAACGCGTCACATCAACATGCTTTTGCCTACGGGTTGTCACTTCGAGGAGAGTTTGCTACAAAAAACGACGCGCCGGTTATGGTGTTCGCTTGCAGGAATGCAGGATTTGAGATGCAGGAGAAAAAGCAGCAAGACGGGAGCCAAAGGCTTGGCGGGGGCGATGCCAGCCCTGCTCACTGAGCAGGGACCACCGCACGGGTGAAACCCAGCCAGAAACCACCTCAGTGCTGAAACGTTGGCCAAGAAACGTTGGCCAAGAAACGTTGGTGTGAGAAAACACAAAATATGCTAACAGCCTGGCAACGCTGCCCATTGCTCTACGGTGGGTGGTGTGCTGAATGTTAAACATCGGGACATCCATACGAAGGCAGGCGTGGGTGGGTACCAGATTAACCCACCACCCAGGGAGAAGCTTTTTTGGGTTACCACACTGTTCACATCATGCTGACAGCTGGGACAGCCCCACAAGGATGTTGCACAGTGGCCTCTTTTCCCTTCCAAACACACTCAACAGCCTTCCACAGAGCAACACCATGGATGGGAACCACAAGTGGGACGAGGAGATGGAGCAGGAGGCTGGGAGAGGAGCAACAGCAACCAACATCCACCAGCAAGTACACATCACAGTCACTGGGTAGAGACTCTTCATCAGGGAGTGGAGGGATAGGATGAGAAAGAACAGTTTTCAACTGGAAGAGAGGGGATTTAGATGAGATATCAGGAAAAAATTCTTTGCTGTGAGGGTGGTGAGACACTGAAACAGGTTGTCCAGAGAAGCCGTGGCTGCCCCATCCCTGGAGGTGTTCAAGGCCAGGCTGGATGGGGCTTGGAGCAACCTGGTCTGGTGGGAGGTGTCCCTGCCCAGGGCAGGGGGGTTGGAACTCAATGATCTTTAAGGTCCCTTTCAACTCCAACCATTCTACGATTCTATGATCACTAGCTTTGAGCCCTTGTATGTGCCCTTGGACAAACAATGTTCCCAATTCCTCAGCACACCTAAAGACAAAATCATTATCCACATGGAAAACAGCATTTGTGAGGTTCAACGGCAACACTTGAAAAGATCAGGACAGGGATAAGGAGAAAATTCAACAAGATCTAGCAAGGACCTGGGGACTATAAGAGCACTAACATGTGGACGTCACACCACCATTTGCTTCAGCAAACAAGGGAATCCTTTATATCTAGCTCTATGCATCCATATGTATTTTTATGGACTGATATAAACACAATTTTTCCGTGCCTTTCCCTGAAAGCACAAATTGAAAGCACCAAAAAAAGTGAGAGACAAGAAGAAAGAAAACCACTTTATCGCAAGAAAAGTTTGAGCTCTGAAGCTGATGCTCACCACTCCTACCTGGACACGAATCCAGCCACAGCCTTAGCCCCAGTCAACCTCTTGCGTCACCTGAATGGCTGAAGCATGGGTCAGGCCAGTTGAACAACGTCCCCAGGGAGGACCTGCTGGTCTACTTAGCATGGAATGGCCTCTCCAGACCTCAGCTGCCTCTGGCAAACACTTGGCCACATGGATGAAGCGGGTTGGACCCAGGGAGCACGCTGTGCTTGCACCCTGTACACCCCTTCCAGCAAAAGTGCCCTCACCAGCACTCAAAGGGCACAGATCCCCGGTGAGGAGATTCAAGGAGCTAAAAACAACTCTGCTACCTGGACTTGAAGTGACATGAGGTGAACAGGAAGAGATATGGCCACTCTGATGCAAGAAATGTCTTTCTGTCGCTTTGTTCCCAAAGGACCAACATGTGGCTACCAAACATGGAGGCCTTCAAGAGCACCCCATAGCCAACCTGCAGCTGGGGTGACCCTCCCCAAATAGTTCCCACCCAATTTCCTCATCCTCATCACACAGCACGTATACAGGCAGAACACCAGGCCCACAGTACACACAGAGTGGGGAGAGGGCTGTCAGCAAGTGTCCAAGAGCACAAAGACACCATAGAAACTGTTAAGAAGTTGGATGGGTCAACAAATCAACAGGGGTAAACACGTTGTCAACAGAGCCAAGGACCATCACGGCAGCTGGTGGGAGAGAAATGTATTGACCCTGGCTTGGCTGACACCATCAACACATCTCCCAAAGCGCCAAGGGACTGTCACATTCATCACGTCTGGTGTTCTCCATAATTCACACCACCCAACAACGCCTTGCACCAGGCTTGCGACTCCAGGTCCAGCAGAGAGCCAGACAGGGTCAGAGATACAGAGATGCCACAACGGTTATTTTCCCCCCTCGTCGCTAAAACAATCTGCCCCACCACCTAGTTGGCTGCAGCTTTCCAACCCGTCCATCTAAGCAGCTCCCAGAGGCCATATCCCACACAGCCCGTCCTCTCTGCCACGCAGAAGAAACCACACGTCAAAGCAAGAGAGGGAAAGGGGAAAGCCATAAAGCTGAGAAAAGATGCCTTCAGCAAAATTTGTTTTAAGGCATGACTAGCTCGTACTGAAAGCTAAATCCTCTCGTTTTCAGCCCAGATCCTCGTAGGAGGACGATTTATGTTATCTCTCTCCAGCCAAACGTGGTGCTGGGGGACTCTTCAGGACAGCGGTAACACCACTAATGCTCTTTACTTGGCGCTGCTGCAAGGAGATCCAGGGGCAACGAGTGCTGATATTTAGGGAAACATCACCCGTATCAAAAGGGGGACCCCGTCCCACCGGTGCTGCCGCAGGTAACACGAAAATTGACACAAAGCTCTGCTTTCTCCCCATGTATGAGCCTTGCGGGTGATGAATCAGAGCTGCCGCCTCAAGGGACACCACAGAGAAGTCATGTAAATCCAGAGCAGCTCCCTGAACCTCCAAATAGAGGTAAACCAGCTGGGAGGGGAAACAAAAGAATAGCCTCCCAGGAAAAGCCAACAGAACTTGGCTTTGGTTGTGCTGCCCAAAGCTGCAGCTTGTGAATCTGCTGCTGAGCAGATAATATGTTCCCTTAGAGTGGACCAGTGAGGATTCAAGGGATGCACGTACATCCCACCAGTGTGTCATGAGACCAGAACTTCCCTCATTGCCTTTCAGGAGACCAACAGGAGACTAACAAGGCTTTATTTAACCCAACAAGAGTTTCCAAGACGAGGAACGTGAAGTTAAACCCAAAGACCTACAGAAAAATAGGGTTCTCAGTGATTTGAGGAATTGGGGGATAGAGTTTTAGTAGGGCCTGTAGCAACAGGACAAGGAATAATGGTTTTAAAGTAAAAGAGGGGAGATTCAGACCAGATATAAGGAAGAAATTTTTCACAATGGTGGTGGCGAAACACTGGCTCAGGTTGCCCAGAGATGGTGTAGATGCCCCATCCCTGGAAACATTCAAGGGCAGGTTGGACAGTGCTCTGAGCAACCTGATCTAGTTGAAGACATCCCTGCTCATGAACGGTTGACTAGATGACCTTTAAAGGTCCCTTCCAACCCAAACTATTCTATGATTTTAATTCTGCATGGAAAACACTACCGTTCTCCATATATTTTTTTTCTATACTAGCTCTAGACATGAAACCATCTAAAGCCCAGCAAAACACAACACGGAGAAGAACATGGAAATATGGCCAAAGCTCCGAGACAGGTCTTGGTTGTTCTCCATAGGAGGACAGAAGCTGAGGCATGACGCACCGGGACTCCCTCCTCAGCCCCCCTCCATCACACCAGCACAGAGCAAAGCAACACATCACCAAATCCTGCCAGGCGTTCTGCGGGGCGGTTGTGTACAGCCTGGTTTGGCACAAAAATCAAGGATGTGGGAGTGAAAAAGAAAAAAAAACAAACCACACAACTAGCCAGACCACCAGCTATGCCTCAGTAGGTAAACAGGTGGCTTTTTAATTGAGTTAGATAAGTGGTATTTCTAATCACATTCACGCAGGCACTTAAAAAACAATACTACTGGCAGGGTTGTAGCTCAAGAAGAGCCTTGAAGGAATAAAAGGCCTGTTGAGGAAGGCTTTGGTTGGGAGGAGAAGGAGCTCAGAACTTTCACAAACCAGCCCCCCCTTTTTGCAACTCAGTCCAAAAGAGGGTGAAACGTCTATAAATGAAAGCCAGGAAAAAAAAAAACAACATTACTCAAGGGCAAAATTTTGTTTGCATCTGCCTGAGCCCCATCCTTCCACATGCAGGTGACCCTCTCCTGCAGGGATGCTCTTACCAACTGCTTCTTAAGTCCCGTTCCCCAGGTCACACAAGATTTTCTTCTAACCTGGAAAGAAAAGGGAGAGAACTGGTTAGTACTGGGAAGAAAACGATTTCTCTGTGATGGCTAAGGACACGGTGTCCTTACAGCAACCTGCAGTCTCTGAGCTGGGCTGTACGAACAGGGACAAAAGCAAGAGTTGATTCCTCAAAACATCACTGCTAAGTATGGGAACAGCATCTCCTTTTTTAAAGGAAAGGGGACATGAAGCTCTACCGCTGCTAAAGGGTTTTAAGAGTTCTAGATTAACAGAGCTGCAAAAGTAGAGGCTGCAAGATACCTGCAAAAAATAAAGAAAAACCACAAATTAAAACCTGCAGTGGGAAAAGGGAATCACCTATTAAACTGTCCCATCTTCTTTAGGATCCTAAAACTGCTGTAGGAGGAATGCTCTGGCCACAATCCAGTTCAGCTTTTCAGCTTAAGTCCAATTTGAGAGACCATCATCAAGACCTTCACAGTTCTCACCAGCAGGTTGTTTCCCTTTCGTACTCCTGTACATACATCGCACACCCCTACCTCACCACTAAACTTCCATTTTTAGCTTTTATTCCAAGGATTATCCTTCTAGAAATGCAACCCCTCTTGGTTGTAGAAGCATTTAATTCTCCTGGGAGGGAAAAAATGCTGGTGTGACCCCAAGAGACAGGTCCAGCATCCACTGAGTGGTTTTTGAGATGCAACCCAGAGCTGCACCCAGAACCCGTATGGTTTTATCTGCAGACACTGGGATGATGCAAGATGAGCATCACCCAGCTAAATTGGAGATTCCTTAACATACCCATCTACCTTCCAACAGCTATTAAGCGTGCAGTATTTCCTAATTTACTCCATTACAAAGTGTCCATTCATCAGTCTGTTATCACAAAAAGCCTTTTAATTAATGCACCTCTTTGCTTTGTTCAATTGATGTCAACAAGGAAACCCTTCTTCCCTCACTGGGTTTTGCTCTGGTCCCTATATGTGGAATACAAGAGTATTTTTAAGGTATTAATAAACACTTCCTATATAAATGCTACGCACTTCCTATATGCATGCCCTCTATACAAAGCTCACTGAAAAAAAGAAGAAAAAAAAAATGGCTGAAATTTCCCCAGCCAGAAAAATTCAGAGATAAAATTGCAGCAATTATTTGTATCTGCCCAGAGAAGCAATCCCAGCCTTCGGTGACCTCCGTGCAAACAGAGCAAGCCAATTACACACCGTGACAGCAGACTTTCCCCTCCTGTACCAGCAGCTTCCCCTGAGAAACCCTGGATGTGTTACCAAGTGCTTCAGGCTGGGGACAACCAGCCTGGAGGTTTAATCAAGATTTGGATCGAATCGTGCGAGGCGTTTTGTAAACATTGATCTTATTGAGTTGTTCCAGCCAAAGGATGCGAGTCCCAACTACCTGCCCATTTAACCTATGAAAATCACCAGCTCAATCCATCCCACCCCCTCTTGCTGACCACAAATGAGTGGTAAGCTGGGTACCCCACTCAGAACATCCCCAGCAGCACTCTTTTGTCCTCTTGGCTAAGTAAAACCAGCCCATGGGGCAAAGAGAAACTTTTCATAAGCCTCCAACCACAGCTAACAGCTGACAGAAGAAATGTTATCAAGCAGCCCTGAGGGGAAGGACTTAGGAGTGTTGGTGGATAAGAAGCTCAACATGAGCCAGCAATGAGCACTCACAGCCCAAAAAGCCACCCACATCCTGGGCTGCATCCCCAGCAGGATGGCCAGCAGGTCAAGGTGGGGATTCTGCCCCTCTGCTCTGCTCTGGTGAGATCCCACCTGCAGTGCTGCCTCCAGTTCTGGGGCCTCCAACATAAGAAGGACATGGACCTGTTGGAGCAAGTCCGGAGGAGGCCACGGAGATGGTCCGAGGCTGGAGCACTTTTCCTATGAAAACAGGCTGAGAGAGTTGGGATGGTTCAACCTGGAGAAAAAAAGGCTCCGGGGAGGCCTTAGAGCCCCTTCCAGTGGCTAAAAGGGCTACAGAAAAGCTGGGGAGAGACTCTTTATCGGGGAGTTAAGTGATAGGATGAGGGGTAATGGTTTTAAATGGAAAGAGGAGAGATTTAGATGAGATACTAGGAAGAAATTCTTTCCTGTGAGGGTAGTAAGACACCAGAGAAGCTGTGCCTGCCCCATCCCTGGAGGTGATCAAGGCCAGGTTGGATGGAGGTTTGAGGAACCTGGTCTAGCGAGAGATGTCCCTGCCCAGGGCAGGGGGGTTCAAACTAGATGATCTTTAGGGCCCTTTCCAACACAAACCATTCTATGATTCTTGGAGATTAACATGCAGGACATGGCGATGTCCAGCCTGCCAGTTTGCCCCGTATTGTCTAGGACGTCCTAGATCCAAATTCTTGGTGAGCAACACCAGCACTGCTCTGGTTTTAAGGATGCTTTATCTGCTATGCATCCTAAAGGAACTTTCCTTCACTCCCTCTCTTCAGGAAGAAAAACAAGCAGCAGGGACTGAGAGATGGGAAATTTTGACTTCAGCTGCCAATCTCTTCTGCTCCTGGAGAAGAAATTCAGGAAGAGTATGATGAAGAGCATGTAAGAGATCCCTGGGCTTCTGAATCTTAACATCAGTCAGAGATGCACTTAGGTCTGGATTTCAACCACCACACACTCACCATCCCCGTTTACTACGAGACATTCCTGAGGACAGCTAAAATCCAGGTGATTCTCCATCAGGTGAAAGAAATACAGGAGCATGCACTTCAGAGAGCCTGAAGCCTCACATGGGCTCTTCCAAACAACAAGACCCAAAAATCAGCTCATCCTACCAGTGCTTACAAGGACATGGTAACGTCAGATCCTATCTGTTACCCAAAAAGGTAAACTATCCCCTCCTCCCGAGATGTTTACAGGAGGGAAACCACCTCAACCACCCAGCTCACCAGTCACCCAGGTGCTCTGAGTCTTCCCCAATCTGCTCCACCCACGTTTATGCGTGGAAAACAAACCCCAGGGCAGCCGTGTTTTCCCCAGCATAGGAAAAACAGCCGACTGGGAGAGGGGAGATCCATCTGGAAAGCAAATGTTGTGAAAAAGCAGCCCGTTGTTCAGCCAGGATGACTGTGCCCAAGGGCGACATCGTGGTGATGGCCAAGGATTGGGAGCAGGGAACCTGGTGTGGGAGATGACAGATGGAAACACGTTAAGATTCAATGACAAAGGGAACGAGGTTGGAAGAACCACATACCAAAGCTTCAGATGGTGGGAGGAAGAGCAGCTCTAATGAGGCCAACAAAATCATGACAGGCTTGAAGCCCTACATGCTGATACATGCTACGATGACAATGTCAATCCATCCTTCAGCTTCCATCCCCTGCTTGGAATTGGGATGGAGACATCCTTTCCTAAAAGGCAGCATGAATGCACCTACTTAAGTGTTATATTTTGGGCTTAACTGGTTTTTGTTTTTCTTTTTTATTTTTCTTCTTTGTCTGAAGCATTCAGCCACGAAATGCAATGATTTCTGCCTGCACCGATAGAGGAAATGCCACTGACTGTTTAGGTGAGATTAATTTCAGGATTATGGCCAGACTGAGGAAATGGGTAGAAGAAATCCTTCATAGCTGGGTAATAAGGTTGCAGTTTTATGAGTAATTCTCCTGAGTTACGTGCCAGCACCTTGGGTGTGGGTGACACGCTCATTCCTTCCCTCCCTTTTTGAATGGAAAATGCCATCCAAGCACACAAACACAGTATTTATTTATTTAAAAAAAAAAAAAAACACCACAAAAGTCATGAGGCAGAGGCAATAGATTGCATCTCGCTTGCACAATGTCCTATACAGCTCCTACCTAGAGGAGTTTGTCTGGTACATTCTCCAGGAACGTCCACAAGTTGGAACACAACTAAGATGTACACCATACCCCCAAAATCTAAAGAGCCTCTGGGCTGGACACCAGGACAGACCAAGACAAATCAAAAGTCAAAGACGCTTCCCTGTGCACATCTATTGCTAACACCACTTTTGACGAGGAGAGACCAACCCAGGCTTCCTCACTTCAATGTTCACATCCTTGCTGCTGGGCCACCTCATGTTTTCTTCCGTGGTCCTCCACACGCTGCAGGGACCAACTGTCTGTAGCGACGCCACACTCCTCCCTGCTGGAAATGGCATAAATGGATTGCAACCAGCTCCCCCTTTTGAGCAAGCAAAGGGCTTCCACAAGGAGCTTATGAGAAGTTTTAACACTTTGGCAGCATTAAAACAGTTCAGTTGCATGGAAACCAGAGGGGAGGAAGAAGGGCCCTTTTCTGAAGATCTCTCTGCTCCATCTGGACCCATCACCTTCCATTACTCAATCGCCTCTCCGGGAATTCTCCATGCCTTCTCCTACACCATGCCCAGGCACTGGACATGAAAATAGCTTACGACAGTTCCTGCTGGCGTGACATCGACTCTGTTTCTCCTGGAGGATGAATGAGCAGATGGGACCATTGGAAGATGGCTGAGCTAGAGAGCTAGACAACTGGAGTCTTTCCAATCCAGTAACTACAGTCCAAAACATCGAGGATGCAAAGATTCTTGAGGGTCAGAATCTCTTTCCTAGGGGTAGGAACAGGGTCAAGGAAGATTCAGGTCCTTACTGACAGGCCAGGCAGGCTGATTTAGGTCTGCATGGTTGGTTTCACTGTTCCCCAAATTCCTGCTTCGCTTGCTGATTTCCCCAGTCAACTCCCTGCATTATTCCAGCAAAATAACCACAATACCAAAGAGCTTTTGAAATTAATATGATGGGCTCACAAGCGTCTTCCATCATGCAGAACTAAAATTAAAATGTACACCCAGCCTCGCATCACTCCCTGAAATTCATCACGCGGAAACTTCCCCGAGTCACGTCGAGAGGCTCCCGGCAGAGGGAAGAGCTAATGGGAAGCTGCAATTGCAGCAGTGAGAGCATCATGCTGTGCTACCAGACTTCAAAGCAGGGTTCCAGCTCCACCACCTTGCCTATTCCAGCTGCTTGAGACACAAGGCTGCCCATAGAGCACTGTTTCCTCCAGGCACATGGACAATAGTCATCCTCCAACACAAACGGACATGAGAGGACCAGGAGAATACAGGTTTCACAGTATCTTGGAGCAGCAAAAGGCAACCATGAGTGTTTTCTCAGAAACCATTGCTGAAGGCATCATGCATGTTCTGGGTTTGCCACCAAAACCAGAAACTAGAAGAAAATAGACATGATCTTTGTTAAGAAAACCTAAGAAACAGGTAGGAGCAAACAGAGAGTTCAGAGGCTACACCACCATGACATGTCACAAGGTTGGGCATCCCTAAGTAGAACGAGCTCCTGGGACCCACCAGCAAACACATCTCCACCCACCATGCACATCAACTGCTTACTCTACAGAGAGTATTTAGGCAAAGATGTTACGCTGCACTACAGACCAGAGCAAAACTCTGACATCCTGCTAAATCAGGCCTCAGGACTCTGCAACTCCAGCTGAGATGAAGTGGTGTTGTTCAGTCTGGAGAAGAGAAGGCTCCGGGAAGACCTACCAGCCCCTTCCAGTATCTAAACAGGGCCTGTAGAAGAGATGGGGAGGGTCTCTTTTCAGGGAGTGGAGCAATATGATGAGGGGTAATGGTTTTAAGCTGAAAGAGGGGAGATTTAGATTACATATCAGGAAGAAATTGTTTCCTATGAGGGTGGTGAGACACTGGAACAGGTTGCCAAGAGAAGCTGTGGATGCCCCATCCCTGGAAGTGTTCAAGGCCAGGCTGGATAGGGCTTTGAGCAACTTGATCTAGTGGGAGGTGTCCCTGCCTACGGCAGGGGGTTTGGAACTCAATGACTTTTAAGTTCCCTTCCAACCCAAACCACCCTGTGATTCTGTATGGTTCTATGAGCAGCTCTATAAGAGGGAGCAGCAGGACAGACATTGACTCACAGCCCTCAAGGCAGTCGCTGCCCCACTGTGCAAATCCTCTTCAACAACCAGGCACCAACATGGCAAACCATAATTTCCAATGTCTTCCTGTAAATCCCAACTGATTGGTTTTCTCCACACTATCTCCCTCATCCCAGTTGGTTGACCATCCTTTCTTGGCTCCTCACACTACCAGGACCACAGTAAGAAAACCAACACCATCTCAGACAACTTTCTGGCTCAGCAAACACAGCTGCCTGCACTCGATGCATATTTTGGGGTTGAAATTGAGATGCAAACTGCTGCTAAAATAACCACCACGGAGGAGGGATTGCTTTTTCTCCTGAAATACAGAGACACTTTCCATTTCTTCCCTCCCTGTCCCTCAACTGATTTTACAAGCCTGTAGAAGGAAATGGGAATTGCATGAGTCAGTGGGAGAGTCATCTTCTACCCATCACAGAAATGTACACGTGCATCCAAGTAGATGGATGAAACACCGTCGTCTGTCCCTGGCCACTGGTATCACACCAGCCACACCAGCACAGCTCCATAAGGTGCCCAGGAGAAAACACAGACAAGAAGAAGGAACAGTACCAACAACTGGAAGCTAAAATTGCAGGGCTGCCCTGGCTGTGATGAACAGGAGGTTTCCCCTTCTCCATTGCAGCATCCAATGGAGCGTCCAAGGAGCCATCAAGGCTAACAGGAAGGTCATCATCCTGTGTGCCAAGGAGGTCATGGGAGGAAAAATCTGCAATTTGCTGCATGGAAGAGGCTGTGTGGGATCAGGTCAGAATGATCAACGTGGTCAAGGGTTAAAAGCTATGCCTAGGAATTAAGCGATGGCAACATCTATTAGTGATGCCTGCAATATGTCATATAGTGTGTGTCCTCCCCCTCTGCTCTGCCCTGGTGAGGCCACAGCTGGAGCACTGTGTCCAGTTCTGGGTTCCCCAGTTCAAGAAGGACAGGGAACTGCTGGAGAGGGTTCAGCAGAGGCTACAAAGATGATCAAGGGACTGGAGCATCTTTCTGATGAGGAAAGGCTGAGAGACCTGCGGCTGTTCAGTCTGGAGAAAAGAAGATTGAGAGGGGATCTCATCGCTGCTGAGCAGTATCTAAAGAGTGGGTGTCAAGAAGATGGGGTCAGACTCTTCTCAGTGGTGCCCAGTGACAGGAAAAAGGGCAACAGGCACAAGCTGGAGCACAGGAAGTTTCATCTCAACATGACAAGGAACTTCTTTTCCTTTGAGGGTGGCAGAGCCCTGGAACAGACTGCCCAGAGAGGATGTGGAGTCTCCTTCTCTGGAGATCTTCCAAACCCACCTGGAAATGTTCCTATCCAACCTGCTCTGGGTGACCCTGCTTTGGCATTGGGGTTGGACTAGATGATCTCCAAAGGTCCCTTCCAACCCCTACAATTCTGTGATTCTGTGATTTGCCCGCTTCGTAAGCTTTAAAATTCTGGAATGCATTTCCAGAAAAAAATTTAATTTGCCTCCGGTTTTATTGCATTTTTATTAGGGTGCCTGAATACCCCATCGTTGAAAAAGCAGAGTGGGGACTGGTACAGCACGTGCATGGGGGCACCAGGAGAAGATGTTTCCTCTGCTGTAGGAAGACAGATCGGAAAAGAAAACAAAAGTCAAAAGCAACACCAGGTGTCAGAACGTGACCCCCTCCAAAATTCACTTGATGGGAGTACAGATATTACAGCCCCCACAGCACATTTCCAACACCATCTCTTGTCTCCGTTGTGAGTCCTCCTCACCCCTAATACAGCTGACAGCAACACGTGTAGGATCTGGAGATTCAACGCAGGGGGGAATGCGATTCTCAAAGACATGGAGACATCAGTGCATTTCAGCAAGGCCTTTAGAGTCAGTTATCTGATGCTTTAGACTCCACCGATGGCATTTATGAATTTAAAAAATGCATATAAGGCTTCAACATCCTCTCGCAGTCACTCTCTTTAGGATGCAAATGTAATTTAACACACTTAGGCAGGACAGAAAGCCCAGACCTTTTTTACAGGATTAACTGCATTCCAGTTGTCGGGCAAGATAAAGAGACGCCAGCTCAAGAGACAGGCTGGACAAAAGCACATTACCACCTCCGGGTGGTTTCCAGATTAGCACGGGACTTTGCAAGGAGGAACAGCACTTTCCCAAAGGCATCAAGCCCTGCCACAGCTTTAAATGGAGAAAAAAACACCCACCCATCAGATAATCCTAGATTTGTTAGGAAAATTTGTTAACAGGAAGAAATTCTTTACTCTGAGGGTGGTGAGACACTGGAACAGGTTGCCCAGAGAAGCTATGGATGCCCCATCCCTGGAGGGGTTCAAGACCAGGTTGGATGGGGCTTGGAGCAACCTGGTCTGGTGGGAGGTGTCCCTGCCCAGGGCAGGGGGTTGGAACTGGATGATCTTTAAGGTCCCTTCCAACCTAAACCATTCTATGACAACAAAAGGTCTCATTTAGGAAAAATAATAATAATAATAATCTCATCTCTAAGACTGGAAAACCCCAAAACTCCAAGAAAGACGCCCAGGCACATTATTTGCATATGCTTATCTGAAATCCTCAAAATTTGGGCAGAAGAGAGAGAGGAGAGAGACACTGAAGGCATTTATTTCCATTGCTTAAGTTTCAGATTTGAACTGAGAATCTGACGAAGTCTTTGTAGGTACCTTGAAACGTTTCCCATCACGACTGCTCTTTGCAGAGGAGAAACAGTTTAAATCCGGCATCGAGTAGGTATTTCTGTATAATCTGCTATTTTCCACAGAAAAATCAGTCATCCCTAATTCTGGGTATTTTTTTTTCTATTAAAACATGCCCAAAATAATTATTATCACAGCCTGCAGTTTAAAAAATAAAATACATTTCCAAAAAGGAAAATATTTATTCATCAAATCCTCTGGATCTCCCCTGTAACTCCCCAGTGACTTCAGTGGACCTTTAGGTGGTAACAAAGATCTTGACAACATGTTTCCAGGAGAAATTCAAAAGTTCTTAACTCCTGCCTCTCCATTTTTTAAATGGCATAGATCAGGACAATATCAGAAGTCATCAGTTTATCAGATCTAGCCCTGCAAGAAGGAATGAGATGGAGAACCACCTAAACACAGGTAGAAGGTGCCAAATGGTGTGGTCACACCCTTGACATGCTGAAGGTGCTCGGGTCAGTCCTGCGTCCCTGTGCCTCCATCTCCCATCCTAAATCTGGCACAACAGCACCGACCTTTGTCAAGTGCTTTGAGATCTCTGGCTCAGTCCCACAAGCCCAGGTGCTACTACCTTGAGTCCAGGTAACCCAACGCAAATCACTGCAGAGAGCTAACGGCGCAGTCTGTCTGAAAATAGACAGAAATCCCCACCAAAAAACATCTAAGTCGTCATGATGGAAAAATAAACCCCGGCAGATTGTTGCTAGCATTATATGAATCATCATGTTGTTATAGCAACTTCATATCTGCATGGAATCTGAAAGCCAAGCACAGCTGAAATAATATAACAGCATTAAGTAAAAATGATATATAACAAGATAAAAATGGATCGGCTCGATCTCCAAGGAGCACCCACACTTCTTTCTCACCCTCTTCCCTCCCTTTGAAAACATTACTTTCCTGTGTTTAAACAAAGAGAAGAGACTTGGAGTTTATGGAGGAGAAGCAGAGCACTAATGAGCTTTCGAAATCAAGGAGAACCTTCAGAACGAGGAACCACCTTCAAATGAAATCAAGTGCAACTCCCAGTTATTACCACCAGCCCCAGCCAACGGACCCTACTGTTCCTACGGACTGCAAAATTTATGCATTGCATGAATTATATAAACATATATATATAGGTACCCTGTCATCCTGCTCTGTTAGGAGTCCTGTTAGGAGCAGAGAGATCCCAACCAGAACAGAAGATGCAGAAGCAAGAAAGGGGACGCACAAGGTCTTCGTTACATGACATTATTTTATTACTGGAGAAAAAGTGAAAACTATCATAGAATCATAGAATGGTTTGGGTTGGAAGGGACCTCAAAGACCATTGAGTTTCAACCCCCCTGCCATGGACAGGGACACCTCCCACTAGAGCAGGTTGCTCAAGACCCCATCCAGCCTGGCCTTGAACACTTCCAGGGATGAGGCAGCCACAACTCCAAAGTATCACCAAAGTTCCTTCCATCAGAGCAACAAGGGAAGAAAGTTAAATAAAGATATTTATTTCGGGGACTTTGTAGAAAAGCATAGCTTCTCTGGAAGGCAAGAGGCTCCCAACAACCTCCAAGACACCTCAGAAGACACCACTTTACTCCCATGAGTGCCAAGGATGCGCAGAAAGCACCGCAGGGCACTGAACTGCTCCTCCTCCTTGTGGGTTGCTGCCAGCATCAAGGAGGTTTGAACAGGAAGAGGAGAAATAGTTGGGAGATTTGCAAATGTTTTTCTTGATGTTTCAAGCAAATTAAAACCAACGAAACACCAAAAAAAACCCAAAAAGCCCCAACCCAAACCCACAGCTCCAGTGCCAACAAAGTCCTACTAGTCTTACCAACAGCGCTAAAGCAACTCAATTAAAAGCTACTAAAAAGCAGCAGCCCAACTTATTCTTTCAGAGCTCAAAACAGCAAAAGCACCGCTCTGCCCCAGACAGAACTGTTTTGTTTTTTTTCTTTTCTCCTTTTTTCTTAAATGCATTTATTCATTAAAGTTTCTTCATAGGCCGTGCAATGAGTCACGTCTTGCTTCTCTATAAAGTGCAAAGGGATGGAGAGGAACTGGATTGGAGACACTCACAAAGCCTGTTAAGAAAAGCTTGAAAAGCTTTTGAGGGAGCCACAGATAAAGCGAGGCAGCTCCTCGCGTGTGCTCCAAAACCTTTTCTCTATCACCATAGCTTTCCCAGGGTTTGAGTCCTCTTTGCTTACGGTCAGCACAGAAAGCCACCTCCTCTTCTCCACCCAAAAATAACTTGCTGAGCTTCCCTCCTCCCCAGAGGAGCTTGAGAAGAGAAATCCAGAGGTCCAGTAGCAAGCAGGAGCAATGTTGCTCCTCCCATGGACTTGGTGGCTCCCACCTCGCAGCCACAGAAGCCCCAGCAGCCACTAGCTCAGCGAGCCACACATGCATGGGTGAAGACTGCAAGCAGCTATTTTGCAACTGGTTTTCTGGTGGGGACGGAAAGTCAATCAGATTAGTAATGCCAAACCCAACAAAAAGCCCAGGAGACAAACTCTGCCATCACCAGCCCGCTCTCAAACTAGATCTGGTATATCCCAGTCTGGTTCCACAAATGCTCTCAGAAGACCCTCCCATCTCTCCAGGACCTTCATCCAGCCCTCAAGGTCTCTCTTCATCAACAGAAGCTTTGAGGAAGCAAGCCAAGAACCAGTACAAAGGTGGGATGTAAGTCTGCAGAGAGACTGGACAATAGGAATGGCCCACACTGATGGATCAGGGACAGAATAACCTCTACGATGAAAGCAAAAGGAGATAGATGCTCCTCTAGCAAAACTCAGAACCATACTCCAGACCCACCTGGGGCTAAGTTCATCAGCTCCATGAAGCTCAGACTGATGAAATTATAACTTCCTAACACAAGAACTACTCAGGTTTGCCAACTGAAGTCTCTTTAGGGATGGTGAGAGCAAAAAAAGCTACTGCGCAGCCCCACCAACAACTGGTTTAGATAGACTTTATACGATGGAGCCAGACCTTTTGACAGACCACCTGTACAGCACCCCTTATCCAAGGATGGCAGGGAAAAGCCCCAGATACCACACAGAGCATGGCATGCCATATATCTTCTTAGCTTCAAAAGCTACCTGCTGACCTCCAGATGGATGCTGTGCTGATGGCAAATCAGTGGTGCCCAGTGATGGGACAAGAGGAAATGGGCACAAACTTGAACATAGACAGTTCCATCTAAACATGAGGAGGAACTTCTTCACTTTGAGGGTGGCAGAGCCCGGGAACAGGCTGCCCAGAGACATGGTGGAGTCTCAGTCTCTGGAGACATTCCAAACCCACATGGATACGTTCCTGTGCAACCTGCTCTGGGTGGACCTGCTCTGGCAGGGGGGTTTGGACTAGATGATCTACAGAGGTCCCTTCCAACCCTGTGATTCTGTGACTTGAAATTGCTGCGGTGATGATCATGAGCATGTACCACAACTCATGGCAGAGATCTTCTGCCTTACCTAGAAGGTGTCTGTCACTTTTCTATCATTTATTCTATCTGAAAAATATTTAAAAAAAAAACAAACAAGAAAAACAATTAAAAAAAACGAAACTCAAAGTGATAAAAACCCCACAAAATATAAATTAAAAAAAAAACAACCCTAAAGACGTAATCTAGGGGAACTTTTTTGCTGCCACCTAGGCTGCTTCTAAAGGGTTCACATGCCAATCTAATAATAAAGCTGTCATACGGGGTGATGTGATTTCAGCTTTCAAGCTGAAGGTTGCTATGGGAGGCTGTTCCCAACAGCAGCGCTGCGCAGCGTTCGTAAAAAAGTCCTTCCCAGCACCAGACACTGCTCTAATTTTTGAGTAGGAAGACATTAACTATTTTTTTTATTATTATTATTGTTTTTAAAAAGTCCCAGAAAATGCAGCAGTCCTGGAAAGAGATGGGGAGGAAAAAATAATAATAAATGCTGTAATTCAGAAACTTGTAGAAGCGCGGACGCACTTTGCTCCCGAAGTTATAGCACCAGGTAAACCTCAATCTTGCAAATCAGTGAATATTCAGCTGAGTCGGGGGTCGCTGTATTTGCCAACACCAGGTTTTCATAGATGTGGGGGAAGTTAAAGAGAAACTCATGATCTCAGGTGCTGAAGAAGTGAGGAGCAGAAATGGGAACAGTTATTGCAATGCCTCTGCAGCAGCGCGTTAAACCACAGGGTACCTTGACTGGACATTTAAATCCTGACTCTCCAATATAAATGAGGCACAGGACAAGCTTTTTAGAATTAAAAATAAATATATATAGAGAGAGAGAGAGAGAAAGAGCTGTGCAAATAATAAATATATATATCTAGAGAGAGAGCGCGCACTGGGCAAAGCTGGTCAAATACAAACGACTCTTAAAAGTAACAAAAAAGTGAATATATAATATATTTTCAGTCCCAAATTACAAGATTTAGAGCCTATTACAACCTCCAGAGGAAACACAAGGAGGAGGAGTTTTACTAAAGACTTATGCAAGGATGTAGCCATGGGGCAGCAGGAGGGGAAACGCAGTAGCTATTTGCCTTTACACCAGTGTGCTGAAGATCACTGAATACTGATTTATAAAGGGCTTTTAATTCACGTTGCCAAAGCTTCCAGCCACTAGGTGCTTTAATTCTTTGCAGGTTAAGGAAAGCAGAGTTGGTGGATGAGATATATATGGATAGGGATAAATACTTACAGAGCAAACACGCTGCAGTTCTGTGGACACGCGCCTACATGATGTTATCAAGACAGATACACAACTGTCCTATTTAAAGGCCAAACCAAGAATGCAATAATATTAAAAATCACGAAAATAAAGAGTATTAAATGACACGACTGAGCCCCTTCCCAGATGTGAGCAAACGGCCAAAAGCTGGGGTACCTGTACTCCAGTTCAGAACTGGACCGTCTTTTCCTCTGCAAACCGACAACAGGAGATGCTATTTTTACAAAAATACAGCCAGTTACAGCAGAACCAATAAACCAGAAAGTCAAATGCTTGGGGGCTTTCTGTTTGTAAGGTTCTTCAGGGTCTGTTTGCCTCCGACTCCAAAGCTTCCTACAGTTGGACCTAAGTGAGATGCAATAATTAACTCTTGTGCAGAACTCGCTCATTGAGGGTCCAATGTTTGGGTGGTGGGTTCAGAGCAAAGGCTGGAACTGAGGGGTTTAAACTAGGCTTATAATGGGTAGAAAAAGGCAAAAAAAATCAATTTAATGCTGTTCTATTTTTGGGCAATTCTCCTTCGTTGCTACTTTAAATCATCAATGCAAAAGGTGCAGTATTATATATTGTTTCCATATTTTTACACATATATTTATACGCAACACATACATATTTTTATATATACACACTATAAACTTTTTTTTATATATATGCTTTCATGTTCTACACTGTTTTAGTTGGGAAAAACTAAACCTTCCCCAAAGACAACGACCTAAATCTTCGCTACAAGGTCTCATCAGATCAGGGAGATGACTTCCGAAGGCTGCCAGATCACCAGTGGCATCAGCACCAATGCCAGTTAGGAAGAAAGGTCAGGACCTTGTGTCTGTCAAGGAAAGACTCTTTCTCCCCCTCTAGCTGTGATGATACATTTTGTTTTCAAGGGATCATTATGGATGATTATGGATGTGCTGTCTATATGGCTGAAGGAAATCTGGCAGATGACGCAGGAGTCTTCAGTTCAGTGGATCAGTGGAGCATCTGCTTGACATGGAAAACAGGGTAACCAAGATGGGATAAAAACAGAACTGGGTCTGGAGTCTAAAGAAATGGAAGAGCGTACAACCATGGAAAGGAGATGGGTACCTGGAGGAATAGGAGGAAGCACCCTCTGTCCTACTCAGCACAGCTAGCCCTGCGGAGATGGACCTTCTTCAATGCCAAGAGCCAGCAGGCAAGATCTCCAACAGGCAGGTCTACAACCATCAGTTAGCTGAAGAAGGCTTTGAGCAACCTGGTCTACTGGGAGGTGTCCCTGCCCACAGCAGTGGGTTGGAACTCAATGATCTAAGGTCCCTTCCAACCCAAACCATTCTATGAACTTCTGTGATGTCAAAGCTTCCAGACCCCATTTAAACTATGATGGAATTTAGGTGCAATCTTAAGACAAGAGAAGGAAAACTGATCTCAGTCCACTGTCCAGAGACACAACTGAGATGCCAGAGAAAAGAGATTTCCAAAGCACGGATCCAGCACAAGTCCTACACATCACAGAGCAGCATTTCAATGTTCTGGGTTTGAAACAAAATCCTGTCATGCACAAGAGAATCTTTCATCAAACTCTGACAGAGCATAGAAATAACCCAAACAGAAGTCTTTAAGTGCCCACACTCCATTTTTTTTGTCCTGAAAATACTTCAGCAGCAACACTCGTGAGCCTGCAGCACCATGCAAAAAAAAAGAAACAGATATTGAGATGTACCAACTACAGTGGCAGTACCAGGAACACGGCATCCGAGAAAAATTATTATATTAATCAAAACTATTTTGCTACAAGCAAACCAAATTATTGCAGAAGACCTCACTATTAGGCCCAGGCTTCAGAGCCCAGCCTGCCCACCACCATCTACCCACACTTCGCATCTCGCTCCGCTCCCAACGCTCCTCCTTCCCCAGCACTCTGTTAATAAGCTCAGGGATGTCCTTGCCAGCGGTCTCAACGCCTTGTCAGCAGAAATTCAAATCAATCCAGCCCTGGAAGCAGCTGCGGCAAATAACTCAATCACGTTCATCATTTTAACTTATCCTATTTGTGAATCAGGTCAAGCTTGAAATCTCCATTTACATTATCAGCCTCCCTGATATTAAGATAATCATGAGGAGGACTGATCAAAGGTTCCTTGTAACTTTGGAGCGCAAGAATTACCATATGGGAACACTTTATCTATCCAGCGTTCCTTTTTGACTACGAAGAGCACTTTCTTCCCAGAAATTAGGACAAGGAACACCACGCTGAACAAGAAAGAGCCATCGATGCTAAATCTGAGCCCCTCCATTCAGTAACAGGGCCGCAGGTACTGTACGTACATCTCCAAATAACCATGAAGATCATTAGGTTTCAGAACAGAACATCTGCTGAAAATCTCCGAGAAAAGAGACATTCAAGCTGCCTCGAATTACCTTTATTTTAGCCAGGCTGGATGGGAGGGCATTCTGATTTTTCCAGACTGATTTCGAAAATCATCAAAAATGGTCCTCTTAACGGCATTTGTTTTTCTCAGCCCTGCTTTGATGTGGAAAATGAACCCTGTAACCTCCCAAAATGCAGAAATACTTTGCTCGTGCTCTAACAGCCCCTCTCTGTCATCCCTCCACCAGCCACAGCACCTGCACAGCATCACCAGGTCACGGTCACATCTGGTACAGATCTGACAACACCAACAATTTTATAAAAAAAAAAAAAAAAAAAAAGTAAAGAGAGAAAGCAATTCCTACCTTCTCAAAGAACTTTCACTCTGCTGTTCACCTCCTCCAACTTGCTATTTTTTCTTCCTACAACAAATAAAATGTAACATCATTCTGCTATTTTTGGAAATAGATGTTTTATCCAGAGTGTGGGCAGTGGGAAACAATTTCTATCCAGATTTTAGGATTATTTAAAGAGAGGTAAAAAAAAAAAAAAACATGTAAGGACGTAAGCTAATAAAGCAGTCTTATTTGGGAAAAAATAAATAGAAATATTTTAATTGAAGCGTTTCACTTCTGACACCAGCTATTAAGAACGCAGATAGAATCGGTTATTTACCTCATATGCAGCAAGAAAACTTTGCACACAAAAAAATAAATCACATGGGACATAATCCAACAACAATCTTCCCCATTAACTGGAGAACGATGTTCTATTGAATGTTTCAAGCGCGATTACACTGTAAGAAAATGGCATCGTGCCACAAAGTCCTCTAAGATATTCTCTCTCAATACCTCCCTTCCTTGCAAAGACACCAGGAGGTTGGATAAATAAAGTGATCCCAGATCAAAGGGTGAAAAGCACCAAAAAAACACGGAGGATCCTTCAAATGTCCACAGTTTGTCCCATAACGAGACCAGCCAAAAATCATCAGAACTAAGTTGTAAAAAATGCTTAAGAAGCCAGCCTTAACGATTAACCATCAGGAGAAACCCAGGGAGAAATTATCACCACATTTGCATATCGGGGCATTACTTTCTCTTCTTTTGAACACGTTATTACTGGTCACCATCCAAAAGAGAGATCCTTGAGCTAAATGAACCCTGTGTCTCACACGGCAATTCCTAGACTACTTATAATTCAAGGCACCATTAAGCCTTCAGAGAACCAGATGCAAATCCATGTCAAAAGTTACGCAGCTGAACCTGGGCCAATTAGACTGCATTCAAGAGCACGCACCACATCCCAAAGAGATATAATTTTATAGGAAGCTTTTTTCCATATCTTACAATCTTAAGATCATTTGAGATGCTCCTGCCTGTATTATGCCTTGTTTGGAAAAGGCCATCCCTAGTTATCTGCTAGCAAGATAAGATGGGATAAGAGACAAATAGAAGAAAAAGCCCATTTAATTATGAATACTGTAATAAAGCCAATATTAAAAAAATTAATTTTTTAAAAGGTTTACATGGAGAAACAATCTCTTCCTTCCCATTTCACGCTTATTTGGGAGTAGGGTGATATTTTAGGCTCCCTTTTGGCATGCACATTCAGGGTCTGTACAGCCAAGCGACTGTACGTTCTGGTGGATCACTAATTGCTACAAACCCAGTTCATCCACACTCTTGAAGAAGTCCTTTACGAACAATGTAAAAGGGTAATTAAGTGCCACGAAAAGGGCTCTTGCACAACCTGGTCCAGGTGACAGAACAGCCTGAAATACCTTTTGGATTAAGAGGTTGATCAGGCTTTCCCCTCTGCACTCAAATGGGAAAAGAAAGTCCAAACTATAAAGCAACTCAGAAACAGCCATCATATAAGATACTAAAAATATTATCATCTAAACACAGGAAGGTCAAAAAATAAATTCTTAACTGCTTTCCCAACATAACGCAGAACACAAGTCTATTCTTAAGCATACACCAAGGCCAGTGAATTTGGGAAAAAGACAGATGGGAGAATAAGTAGGAGAATATGTTCCCTGAATCCTTCCACAAATAGGCTACCAAAAGTCAAGAGAGATGCTGTGTCACCAGAGATGCAGAAGTCACAGGAGATGCATTTCTTGACATTCCCCACCAGGAGTTCTTCTGGAAGAGACAGAGAAATCTTTACTACTTGTTACCATGGCGCTGCCTCCAGACACTCATCCTTTAGTTTTTTGTATTTGCAAACAAAATGGCCAGTCTCCGTGGTCATGGAGTGACAGATGCCACTTTCTCAGCCGTGGTGATGATCACCACAAAGAATTAAAGCAATACAAGAACCATTAATAGTCTACGCTGACTTTCCCATTTACTAGTCTCATTCTTCTGCCCCTTCCAGCTGCTCCTGTAACTTGTTGGCCAGCTTCAATCAAATTGGAGAAAAAAACAAAAAGAAAAGAATCCTAACACACAATTACCAGCCCAAAAGTTGAGTGAAATATTAAGGGCTGAAGCAAGGAAAGAAAGGTGTGGAGAAGTAGACTGAAACACAACACTTGGCACAACCACCCAACACGTGGATTATCTATGAATAAACACATGGGCAACCAGCCAGAGTTCTGATTTCTCTTATGATGGGGGTGGCAACTAGAGATGGCCAGTGAAGATGTGTCAAGGAGGTGGCAGAAGAAGTGTAAAGAGGTGAAAGGCAGATCTGTAGGAAACCAGGCATCTTCTACTTGCTCTTCAGTAGATAGAGTGGAGGGCAGTTGGAGATCCTCATTCTGAGGCTCACATTTTAGACATTTCTTTTGTGACCTCACAGTTGGTGTCCCTACCAACAGCAAGACCAACCTTGATGATGCAGCCAACAGCAGTGTAACCAGCCACTAAAGTTCCAGCCCTAAAGTCACTGCATCCACTTGGATTTCCTCACGTATACGTAGTCTGACAAGCACCAGAGTAGCAGTACATTGCTGTCCAAAAACCTCCCATGAGGAGATGTCCCACAGCCAGAGGCCTGAAGACTATGTTCTTGCTACCCAAATACAGCACTCAACCAGCTAATTTCACAGTGTTTCCAACATAAAACTCTCTGACAAATGCATGCACTCATGTTACTCTCCCATTTAATTATAGTCCCAATTTTGTGACCAAGTAGAGCAGGGGACCAACAGAAAGGTATACCTCAGTTAAATCAGTGACCCAGTTTTTGTCACTTTACTCCAAAAACCTAGATCTACACCATTCACCATATGGATCTGCTTTTCTGTTTTAAAGATTTTTGCCATGTAACACACAGCCTTGTTTGCAGTCAAGTCAGAGCAAAATTGACGAATGCCAACACAGCTGGATCTCAACAGCTCTCCCACTAAACTGTGGTGCAAAATTTAAGGGAGTAGCAGAGATTACTAAGAAAAATACAGCAACACACCTGTAGGTTTCTGATCAAAAGTCATCTCATGGAGATGGAAACAATTCCAGGTGCGGAGGAAGCACACAAAGGCAAGCACACACAGCTGAGTTGCATTAGTCCAGCTTCTCACCAAGTCCCAGCTGCCTTTTTGCAATAACCCTCATTGGCATTTCCAGTTGTGAGATGGGAAAAATCAGCTGAGATAAGCATATTTTTCTACAATCCCAGAAAAAGTAGGCTGAAGGAGACACAGAACTCTATCCAAGCACACTTAAAGAAAAAAAAAAAAACCAACACCATAAGAAGGCTGAGGGGGGATTTGATCAATACTTATAAATACTTAAAAGGAGGGTGTCAAGAGGACAGGGCCAGTCTTTTTTCAGTGGTGCCCAGGGATAGGATAAGAGGAAATGGGCACAAACTTGAACATAAGAAGTTCCATCTAAACATGAGGAGGAACTTCTTCACTTTGAGGGTGACAGAGCCCCTGGAATAGGCTGCCCAGAGAGGTGGTGGAGTCTCAGTCTCTGGAGGCATTCAAAACCTGCTTGGACGCATTCCTGTGCAACCTGCTCTGGGTGGACCTGCTTTGGCAGGGGAGTTGGACTAGATGATCTCCAGATGTCCCTTCCAACACCATATCATTCTGTGAATAAAATCCATTCTTGTTCCTTTTCCACACACTGAGCTGGCTAAATCAGTCCACGTTCTCCAGTTTCTACCACTAGAGTTTATTTATCACTACCCTCAATTCCAAAAGCAAACTCCAGGTGATAATGCACGATCCTCCTGCAAAACTAAACTGAGATGGATGGAGGGCGAGAGGCGTAATTTAGGATAGTTTATATTGCTCACTACTAAGAACACCGCATTCAGGCTGCAGGAAAGGTCACTGGTAAATTGAAGTCAGGAGAAGGTAACAGAAAAGTTTACAAACATCATCTCAACAGAAAAAAAAGGAGCTAATTTGAGCATTCAGAGAAAAGAGCAACTGGAGAGCAAGTCTGGGTAGGCAAGAGCCCTTTTCAGCCCAGACACATGAGCATACTCCTCTTCAGAGGCCTAGAACATCCTATGATGAAGCACACAATGCTTTTATTAATGCCATCAAGAGTAGTCCCCAGCATGACAGGAACCTCCTCCTTGGCAAAGCCATACAGCCCAACAGAGAAGAAGAGTTTACAGTTATCGCCCATCTCCCAGCTGACTCATTCTGTTCACTGCAGAAGTCTCAGTAGCTAAGATTTTGCTCTAGCAAAGCACAAAGGTTTGCTCCCTGAGCTGGCCAGATTTAAGCTTTCAGCCTTTTTGCAAAAGCTACAGGAGATAAAGAAATGTGGAGTTCTCTTCTTCCCTTCTGACCACTATCATCTGATGAAAACACGGTTTCTCAAGTAAAGGAGAAACTCTTCATGTAGTTTTGTGAGAAGAACATGGAGATCTGCATTGCATGTCACCGTAGAACCATGGAACCATAGAATACCAGGTTGGAAAGGACCTCAAGGATCACCCGGTACAGTTGGGAGTTTCATGCTGAGGCCAAAGCAGGGAACAGAAAAAACACAAAGAAGCTCAGTCTAACAGGACAGGCTGAATCTCATCCTATTTCCTTTCTAACTTTGGGCCAGCCACATAGGCACACTTTCCACAGAACAATTTGGGATCATTAACATCAAGACAGTCACCCTGACCTCACAGAGGTGCTATTTTGCATAACTGGGTTCCTTTACATTACCATTTTTTCAGGTCCACTTCCAGAAGAAAAGTGGGCACACGAGAAGTATGTTAAATCTTGAACAACAGGCAATTCAGCTTCAGGAAGACTGAGGGAAACGCCTTAAACATCCAAATTCCAGAATATATCTTGAAAAAAGTCACACTTCCCTTCAACTAAGGAGTCTCCAAATCCATTTTGTTTGCTCAACACAAGCCTTAGCAGTGATAAAACCCCACATTTCTACACTGCATAGCCAGGAGTACTGCAGAGGAACACGTTCTCAAAGCCAACAGTGGTTGAGCATCCCTGCTCAACCTCTACAAAATGCTTCCTGCCACAGTAACTCCTGCTCCCCTTCTCTGTGTCCCCACAACACCTCTGTCACAATCTCTCCACATCCATGGGTTCTTCCCCTTTGCAGCTTCAAGCCCCATCCAAGCCTCAGTTTGTTCTCCAAAGCATCCTCCCAAGTACCAGAGAGGCAGGAAGCAGCACACACGGGTAATCTAGACCTAACTGGTTGACTGGATGAAACAAAAAAAAAATAGATAATCACTGAATTTTCCCGTGTTTCCCTTGAGGACATTAAGTCCTTATGTGCTTCGTGAACACGTTCATTGATGGTTGGGTAGAGGAGAAAAGCCCAAATCAGCGAACTGTACTCTTTTCTCTGATGTGATTAACTCAGCCAACCTACTAAAGGGGAAGAAGCAGAAAGACAGTGACAGAAGAAAGCCTTGAAGGAAGTGAACGACTTCAGACTATCAGAAAAAATATGCCACTTCTGGAAACAACTTAGTAGCGCTCATCTGTTCTCACTTTCACACCCGTGCCCCAAACACTGTATTTCTATTTAATTTTCTGGTTCACCAAGTAGAAAAATAACCCCTTCCTCGGGCTTCTAGCTTTACTTATGCACTTGGTTAGGGCTGAGCTGAACACTCAAACCTGTCATTGAAGGTTTCAGGTGCTCCTCTCTCTGGTTTGCACTCACTGGGTAGCAAAACATCAGCGATGGGGGCTTCGCACTCCACATCACAGACAGTGGCACTGCTCAGAAGAAATCACCTTCCACCCTACCACACCAAGCAATGTCAGAGAATTATAAAATTGTCAAGGTTGGAAAAGATGCTTCACATCAAGTCCAACCATCAACCTAATGCTGACAAAAACCATCACTAAATCATGTCCCTCAGCACCACATCTACCCATCTTTTAAATACCTTCAGGGATGGTGACTCAACCACTTTCTTGGGCAGCCCATTCCAATGTCTGACAACCCTTTTGGTGAAGAAATTTTTCCTAATATCCAATCTAAACCTCCCCTGGTACAACTGGAGGCTTTTTCCTCTCATCCTATCACTTGTTACTTGGGAGAAAAGACCGATCCCACCTCGCTACACCCTCCTTTCAGGTTGTGGAGAGCAATAAGGTCTCTCCAATTCAACCCAAGCAAGAGCAGCAACCTGCCTGTTAGAGCTAAGACTACATCTCATCTACCCAAAATCTAAGTCACTTTTTTATTTTTGGGCGGGTTTCACTTGGAATGAATCAGGCCTTCTAACTGTCTCACCACGACGACACCAGCACACCAACGCCAAAATGCTGGATAGGGCTGAAGTCCACAGATCCACTTTAAAAAAGAGCAGAACCCTGACTTATATTGGCTTAAAACCATGCAAAAACAAGCCTCTTTGGGCTGCAGCTCCATGCTGCATTAGCTCTGACAAGGGAGATAACTCAAGTCCTCCCCACACTGCTCCCTTCCCACCCCACACCGTGGCTGGCTCTCCACTCTCTTGCTAATAGAGCAGCCGGCAGCTCACGCTGTAAATCACATCAATGAAACATTCAGTTAAAAATAACAGCCAAAAACCTCCTCCATTGCAGGAGAGCCTTTAGTATCACAAATGATGAAATTTTTTTCATGAAATGATGCTTTTTTTTCTAAAAAAAGCAAGCTGAGCTGAGGGCGATTTCTGAGAAGGTGGCAAAAACCAGCACCCAGCTCAAGCAGAACAAGAGCTAGGCTCCTCCAGGCACTGCTGGGTCATCAGAAAACCTCAAAAGTGGGAAAAAAGGTCCTAATATCCCCAGCTAGTGCTTATCTAGATCAAAGATGTTGCTTGGCTCCCATCCTGGACCTGTGTGGTCATGCTGTTGGAGCAGGACATTTGGAGGACACCACTATCCTCTGCTTGAGAGCTAGTCCTTGGGCATCTCCTTGCCCAGTGGGCTGCATTATTCCTGCCTCGTGGCTGGAAGCCAGGGAGAAGATGTTGGGATGCAGCTTCTAGGGTGAAGGAACAGCATCCCTGAGGTGGGCACAAGCATTTGGTTTGAAACTGTGAGAGAAAAGAGACGTTCCTGAGTTTTTTTACAACTATTTTTATGTTTGATCACAGAATCATAGAATGGTTCAGGTTGGAAGGAACCTTAAAGATCACTCAGTTCCAACCCCCCTGCCCTGGGCAGGGACACCTCCCACCAGACCAGGTTGCTCAAAGCACTGTCCAACCCAGCCTTGCACATTTCCAGGGAAGGGCATCTCAACTAGTGATCCATAATTTCACTTCCTTGTGCATCTCAAAAAAAACCAAAAAAAAAGCCCATAGGACAAGGGGGAAGGGTTTTACACTGAACGAGGGGAAATTTAGGTTAGATACTAGGAAGAAATTTTTCACTCTGAGGGTGGTGAGACACTGGAACAGGTTGCCCAGAGAAGCTGTGGATGCCCCATCCCTGGAGGGGTTCAAGGCCAGGATGGATGGGGCTTTGAGCAACCTGGGCTGGTGGGAGGTGTCCCTGCCCAGGGCACGGAGGGTGAACCAGATAATCCTTAAGGTCCCTTCCAACCCGAACCAGTCTTTGATGTTCTAGGAGTCCCTCCCCATCTCTCCTGTAGGCCTCCTTTAGCTATTGGAAGTGTTATTCTGCTTCAGTACAGCACTACAAGAAATGGACTTCCATCATTTTTAATTTTTAACCTTCAAGTAGATTAAATTAAATTTAAAAAAATTAATATCACAAACGTAAAAAGATACAATAATTATAATCTAGGTGGCAAGAAACCAGCGCAGTGTTTATCAGTGGAACAGTTTGGGAGTTATCCTGAACCAGTTCATACCATTGATCAAGGCACTTCTTTGCATCAGCCTCCTGCAGCCGGCAGATAAAACAGAGCTGCACCGTCTGCATAAACCGGGTTTAGATACATAAATCTTAGCAAGCTGGCTTCTTATTTTGAGGCAAAACCAGGAGGAATTATACGTTGCATTAAATATTTTCTTCTCGGTCCTCTTTTCAACTGTCCGAAAGATCAATTAAAGTGCTTTTGCATAAAACAGAGCGAGAAGTGCTTTGCAATAAATAAATAAATAATGAAGCCGCTCTTTGCTGTTAATATGATCCCTAAAGAAAACAAGCACAATGGCTTAAAGATTCCCACAGTGAGGAAAAAAAGAAAAGGCAGAAGGTTTAATCAGTCACTTACGAGGTAACAAAGCAGATTTCTCAAGTCTTCGCTCTCTTGCAAAATTTTAAGTGCTCACACACACAAATATTAGTAACACGCCGCAGCGAGCTCCGTGTTTCCCCAGCCCTCACACAGGAATATGGGCAAGTCCCTCCCTTGCACTCACAAACACACATTTGCTGTTTCTATCCCTTTTCAATTTGCAAGGAGATCAAAATGAAATGATAAGCAAACCCTGCCATTGATTTTAACACCTTCCTCCCCTTACCTCCCAGCATCCTCCAGGTCCAACTACACCATGAAGTCTGGAAGCATCAGAGCAAGTTCTCTGCACGCTGACTCATGGCCAAAAGACTGAGAGAGCATCATCACCCAGTTCAACTGGTTTCCCAGTTACCAACCATAACAGGAACTGGGAGGGAAGTAGAGAGAGATCATCCCACTGAGCAAACTCAAGACCTACTTTATTCTCCCTCAGACTGCCCCATATCATGTCTTTGCAAGGCAAGGAAAGAACTGTTCCCATCAAAATCCCATCTTCTTCGTTTCTAAGGAAGAAATCTTTTACAATAGAGGTGGTGAAACACTGGCTCAGGATGCCCAGAGAGGTGGTAGATGCCTCTTCCCTGGAAGCATTCAAGGTCAGGTTGGACGGGGTCCTGAGCAACCTGATCTAGTTGAAGATAACCTGCTCATGGCAGGGAGGTTGGACTAGATGACCTTGAAACATCCCTTCCAACTCAAACTATTCTATGATTCTTAGTTCTCAAGACAGCAGCAAACCAATACACCATCACATCGAGATGAACCCAAAGGACCTGTCCAAGGCTGTGTTGTTGGACATTTGGTGGAATAGTATCTCCTCCCTCCCCCAGCATTGGTGAAGTGTTCAAGTGCTCTTCTTTTTTGCCCAGCCAATGCCAAGATGTTGGGCTGACTTCCAGGGAGACAGTCTGGAAAAGGAAATCTCAGCTCCAGGCAAAGCTGTGACAGGGGACAATAGTCATCCTCACACCCAAATGCAAAAGAGCTGATAGGAGAGAGAGAGAAAACAGTGCCCTACTTAATTGGAACAGGAGGAAAATAACTTGCAATACTAAAAATCAACAAAACCAACACACCCAAATCCCACAAAAATAAAACCAGAACCTAAGAGGAGAATAATTCCTTTAGGCAATATGCAGTGCCCACAATCTACCTGAATTGTGTGCTCAAGGTTCATGGCTTAATCAGAATCACTGTAAAAAGAAAAGCTGAGGTCAGAAGGTACAAGATTTATCTTGAGTAAACGAAATAGGTTTCTCAATAAGGCATTTTCATTTAAAATAGAAAAAAAAACCCAACATGTTGCAGTTTGTCAACTGACCAGTAAGGGGAGTCGATGCTTAGAGCTTTTGAGTCACTTCTGGGTGGAAAAAACTCAAATAACCAATTCTGACATCGAGAAAACATTGACAGCCGCTAGAAGATGCCAATGGAAGATGGGCAGAGAGTGCCATGTCCAGAAAACCCACCAACCTGGAGAATGGAGAGGGGTTGAGAGACACTAGAGTACAAAAAAAGCCATATTTTTGCTTGGAAATGGGTCTTTATCTTCCTGCAAGACTTATTGGAGAGCATGTGATGGAGAGCACTTGGAAGGAGAAAGGAAAAGGGCAAAGGAAATCAAGTCAAGATGGAACTTGGGATAAGAAAATAAGGGTTAAATCTCAATGCACTCCTGAGTACAATATTCTGACAGTAACATGTTTCCCAAAAAAAGAAGAAAAGAATTGGGCCAGTTCCTCTGGCGGCCTTGAGGAGACATCTAGGAGGGTACCAGAGGCCTGGAAGAAGACTTCAGGAGCAAGAGCTAATCAGGTGCCTTATCCCTGAGCCCCAGCACTAGAAACAAGTAAGGAAAAAATACAAATAAAGACTTATTAAAAAGCAGAAAGAAAAAAAAAAACCTGCTAAAAAATCTGAGTGGGATTTAATAATATTATACAGTATCTAAAGAAAAATACCAGCAGTAGGAACTCATTAAGCATTGTATGAGGAACAGCAGCAAAATCACTGCTGCATCCATTGCCACGCTGGGCTCCTCAACAGAACTAGGGCTGCCACCAGCTACTGGGCCGTGGGGAGGAGCACTCCAACGCTTACATTCCTCTTTCCTCTTAATCTCATTAACCTCATATTTACTCTGTTGTGGGTGATTACTCAGGATGTTAATAGGCACACTATTTACCAAACGTTATAAATCTGTTTAGCTCTGTCTACAAAACGGGGCTGGAACACGCCGATTCTCCTCATGCTATGGAAAAAGGAGGTAGAGAAGTAGAAACCTTTATAAGGACTTCTTTCAAAGATTGTGATTTCTTGCATAAGAATTAAGTGCGAGATAGCCAACTGAATCAGAAAAATATATAAAACTCTTCCCTTTTTTCTAATTCTAGAACAATTTCTAAAGTATTCTATGAAGGAGGAACAGACGCACAAACCAAAAATACCCAAGACAAGACTTATTTCCTACTATTAAGCTGGAGTACATGAAACAACTGTTCTAGCCACGATACAAATTATCGTAACGATATTCCAGGTGGGTAAAACAGATGTACTTGAAGAAAACTATTTCTGCTGATAAAAAACTCTAAAGGTTTTACAAATACAGTCTGTTATGCCTTGAAAAATGAAACTTTCACCACCCATCTGTTCCTCACAGAGAGCGCCCATTAACATTCACTTTGACCAGAAAGCCCAACTCAAAGTCAATGCATCGCAAGCATGGACCATCCCAGGACTTCATGAATCAGCCAAGTCAGGCAAGATGAGCTGTCAAGAGGAGAATTCGGATGGACATTGTCCAATATTAACCAGTTAAAAAAAGGAAACCACTGCAAGAGTGCACACAGCCCTAGAAGGATGGAAAAAAGTATTGAAACATATTTGAAGTTCCATCTAAACATGAGGAGGAACTTTATTTTGAGGGGGGTAGACCACTGGAACAGGCTGCCCAGAGAGAGGATGGAGTCTCTGTCTCTGGAGACATTCAAAACCCACCTGGACACGTTCCTGTGCAACCTGTTCTAGGTGGACCTGCTTTGGCAGGGGAGTTGGACTAGGTGATCTCCAGAGGTCCCTTCCAACCCCATATCATTCTGTGAAATTATCAGCACACGCTATGTTGTGCAAGCAGCTTCTTGCTGACCCATCTTCTCCTTATCTCATCCTCCCACCCTTCCCATCCCACATCTCTATCTGTTTTCTTCTCTGACTCTCTCTCACCAGGTGGTTTCTCCCCATCAGGGTCTCTCCTTCCGCTGGACAACGTACAGGAAGTGGGGACACGATCTTTGGTTGGCATCCATAGGAACAACTCCACCACAGGGAGGAATTAATGACAACTCTGCCTACCTGCAAGTTTTTGGTTGGTTTTTTTTTTTAAGCCATCGTGTATATAACTCACATGATGTCAGTACAGGAATATCACGCTAAAGATCTGGAAAGTAAGGGGCGGGTTTTCCTCGTTTCTATGGTTATAAGCAATTTTAATGACCAACCTAAATAAAAAAAGCTGCAAGAGAGAGAAAGTAGGAAGGAGTGAGGTAGGCGTTTAATTTTGATTGACAAGACATAGCATAACTAGTTAAGATCTGTCAAATGCCTGCTGAGGATCACAAAATCCTCAGCACATTGTACGGCAGACAGAATTAGTCTAAATGCACAGCTTTACCAAAAAAAAAATAAATCTTCCTTTCCTGGTGAGATCAGAGTTCACCCTTTCAGCTTTCTCACACAAAGCCCCTGACATTTTAACTACGAAAGGAGCCAAGGTAGGGACAGAAAAAAATACATAGTTCTTATTATTTCTGAGATTTTCAAATGCTACAATATCTTAACTTTTTTCCCTAGCCAATATATATATTTCATATATATATATATAACATATATACACACACAAATACATAAATATATATATATAAAAATAAAGGGCAGAATTCCCAAGATTTTTAACTGCAACAACAAACTATTTGAAAGATCAACAACATCACTTTGGAATGACATCTGCTCCACAGAGTGGTGCATAAACACAGAGTAAGGAGATGATTCTGCGTGAAAGACCTTAAAAAAAGAGATTGACTGCAGAAAGAGTGGAACACAGATCAGATGGGAAACATCAGGGAACGCAGAGACAACCTGGAGAGACCGAAACACCGGCCTGACAGTTGGCTGTGAGGTTCCCTGAAGATATCCCATTACAAAAAAAAAAACCAAAACAAGATTTGGGGAAAATTAAGAGCATCCCTACAAATGTTTATTGGTGATGTCATCAAGATGGAACAAATACAGAGCAATAGAGACTTGGACCATTACAAAGCCACTACTTTTTCAATCTGAGGATGGTGAGACAGTGGAACAGGTTGCCAAGAGAAGCTGTGGCTGCCCCATCCCTGGAGGAGTTCAAGGCCAGGCTGGATGGGGCTTGGAGCAACCTGGTCTGGTGGGAGGTGTCCGTGCCCATGGCCGGGGGGCTGGAAGTAGGTGATCTTTAAGGTCCCTTCCAACCCAAACCATTCTACGATTCTATGAAAGTCAGGAACTGAGATTCATTACCTTGAAGGTAAGAGTCAACAAGTCAACGAGGCATAAGGCAGGAGAAGAAGGGCTCTGGAAGAGGTAACCAGCACCTTGTGTTGAAGACCACAGATGCAGAATGAAGCAAAGGACAGAAACAAAGGAGATTCTAGATGTGCCTGAACCAAGCTAGGAAGATGTTTTTCTTTTTCTCACTCAGATGCAAGCAGGACACAGTGATCTTCTCAGAGCTACACACTCATGAGGCCACCACTTTCTGAGTTTCTGTGTACTTTCTTCACATGTTTTGAAAAGCTCTGCTATTTTATCAAATGCTGTTTGACTTTTAAGGAGGGAAAAACTAGGCGAGAGAGGACGGGGTTACAAAGAAGGGAAGTCAACAGCTCCTGAGATGCCTGCCAACAGGATCTGCACTTAAACCATGCAGTTTTGGCAGAGAACGCTCTCAAAATTTGATATTTAAAAAGTCTTATGGTGTTGGAACATATAATTAAAGTAAAAGGACACGAACTAAGAGCTGATCAACAGAAACTCGCATCAAAGTCAGGAGAACACGTTCCCACAAAGTCTCAGCCACCTGGTTTTTCCATGCCACATTGAAAGAAAGAAAAATTAGCCACCAACTACTTTAATTTCCACTGAAGATCTTCCTTCTCCAGCCTCTAAAAGGTACAGATTTGTACCAATCTCAGAGAGCTAAAAAAACCCAAGCCACCAAACAAAACCCAAGACTCTCAAGAACTTGCCTCATTTACTGCCAGTTTCCAATCCTAAAGCAACATATTTATTGTGATACAAACATTTCTTTCCCTAAAAATGCCCAGGCTTCACAATAAAAGAATTGGAATTAACGAAATTTCAAGAACTGGAATAAATGGAAGGACTCAAATCCATTTCCCAACTGGTCACCCCACTGGGGCAAGTCCACCAAACTCCGTTTCTTCAAACTCTCAATTTGCAAGTAATTAAATCAAAGCTGTATTAAATTAGACGTTCAGCTGTTACACCCAGAACAAGGTCCATAGCGCTTACACATCAAGTTACCTCTTACTATCGGGACCTAAAAATTCATTACACAAAACTTGGCAGTATTGGGTACAGATTCCTCGATTTCAACTGAAAATTTCAACTGAACTCTGAAGTCATCAACAAAGATTTCCAAAAAGCTGAAGTCAGTGTGATGTGCAAAGAGGAAAACCAATCTCCAGGGCATGTTCTCCCCTGATGTGTTGGGCACGGTGTCTTCACTCAAGTCCAACTATGACCCAGGTTATTTAAGTCTCTGAGAAACCACAGGCAAGGGATAAAAGCATTGCAGATGCAGTCTTCCAGCCTTCCCATCCAATGGCTGGGGATGCTGATGGCTTGGTCATGTGGAATAATTCCTAAAATATAATTTTTATTAAAAATATAGAGGATTGTTCACACATTAAGGAAGAGATGTGAAATCAAAGCGTTTCCAGAATAAAACACAGCGGTGGCTGGTATGCAAGGAATCTGCTACATCCCTGATTCCCTGAACAACACAGAGGTTGAGTGGAGTGAAGATTCCACGGCCAAGCTCTGTGATTACACAGCAGATATGGGAACAAGATGATCCTATGGAACTGATAAGCAGCCTGCTTGCTACCCTGAGCCAACAGCCTGTCAAATTTTGATGAAACGTTCTCCTTTGTGTGAACTTTGCTCATTATAGTGTCATTCTAATACCAAAATACACCTCCAGCCCAAAGGCTACCCGCCTCCAAGGTGCAACCACTCCTCCTTGAGTCTGCACCCTGAATTTTTTGTAAACTCTACCTTTAAATGCGAGGCGAGAGAATTTTACACCAATCATAATAAAGGAATTTATGACTAAAGTCACTCAAAACTCCACCTTGAAGGTAAAAAATAGTATAAAAATAGCCTAAGAAAGGGGGGGTTATTTTCTGCCAAAACTATTTTGCCTTTTCATGTAACAGGTCAACCCTGTCCAGGAAACAACTACTGAATTAAACCCACCACCTGCACAAAGGAAAAGCTTAATAACTTTGGTTGTAATCTAATTAAGGGGAATGTGTGTGAGAGGAGGGAAGGATCTGAGGTCCTGAAAGTGTTCAAGTCATCAAGCACATCTTAAATATTTCATTTAATAATGAGACAAAGAGACACCACAAGCCAAATAAAGCTCAAAAGAAGGATCAAGGATAAAACAGGAACATTAGGCAAGAGCGGGTATGAAAAGAAGATATGCCAGGACAGAAGGTCTTGCCAAAAGGTTAAAATTGCCATCTGCTTTCAGTGCTCAAATATGAAATAAGGCAACTTTTGGCAAGCGGTCCCAGGGCACGTAATAGCTCCTCTTGATCTCCCTCAGTGGGAGGTATGTACTGATGGACACAGACCACCTTGAACTATTACAAACCAAGAATCAAGAAACCACTGCTTCAGTTCTTCTCGTTTATCACCATTTCCTCCCTGGTAGAACCACCATGAACTCAGTACCCAAAGAACTACAACAAAACAAAATTAAAAAAAAGTTATTCATATTTTTGCCAATTTCTTCTTGGAAAGTTTCAAACAGCCAAGCTGCCTGTCACCAACTTGAATATAAAAGTCAAAGTGGCACTGCTGGCACAAGCTCATTTATTACGAGATCATAGAATCACAGAATGGTTTGGGTTGGAAGAGACCTTGAAGATCATCTAATTCCAACCCCCCTGCCATGGGCAGGGACACCTCCCACTAGACCAGGCTGCTCAAAGCTCCATCTAGACTGGTCTTAAACACCTCCAGGGATGGGGCATCCGCAGCTTCTCTTGGCAACCTGTTCCAGTGTCTCACCACCCTCACAGTAAAGAATTCCTTCCTAATATCTAATCTCAATCTCCCCTCTCTCCGTTTAAAACCATTTCTCCTCATCCTATCACTCTACTCCCTGATCAGGAGTCCCTCTCCAGCTTTCCTACAGGCCCCCTTTAGGTATTGGAAGGGGCTCTAAGGTCACCCTGAAGCCTTCTCTTCTCCAGCCTGAACAACCCCAACTCTCTCAGCCTGTCCTCACAGCAGAGGGGCTCCAGCCCTCGGATCATCTTCATGACTTCCTCCGGACCATCTCCAACAGGTCCTTCCTGTGCTGAGGCCTCCAGAGCTGCATAATGCCTCCAATCCTCCCAAACCAACTCGGCAGACATCAGAGTTATCTCCTCCCTGGACAGTGCCCAGGAATCACTTGCAAATTAAATGCAACCCAATCTATTGCTTCTGCAAACCTGGAAATTCAAGTTACGGAGGTGATGTTACATTTTGTTTTGCCAGGGCTAATCTAATACTTTTTTTAAAGGCGCACACGTTTCACCCTATTGGCTTCCAACAGTGAATTACCAGCTCTGCTGAGCTTCAGAATAAATGAGAGGAGCGTGCCCTCTGGGCGAAATCCCTTATCGTAATCTTTATTCAAAACACACGGCTCCGGAGCTTCGCATGGAAGAAAAAAAAAAAAAAAGAAAAAAAAAAAAATCGCCTTGAGGTTTGCTCTTAAGACAGCAATTTGCATATCAACATTTGGCTGCGGAGCTTGCCCAAATGTCCCCACTATTATTTTCATACTCAACTGCAGGTGGCCCCCTGACTCACACCCAGAAGCACCTGCTAAAAAAACTCTTGCCTTCCCCACCAGCTCGATACATGACCATGGCTGAGATGTGAAATGGGATCACCAGCATCCATCCACCTCTCAGAGAAGATGCAGGGGATCCAAAGTGCTCAGAAAAACATGCTAAAAAACCAAAAAGTACCTCTGTGTGGATGGAGAAAGGACACACACAGCGGCTGGAGGAGGAAGACCACAGGAAGAGCCAAGGAAAGCAGGAGAGGTTTATCTGAGCGTCAGATATACTGGAGAAAACACATTTATAGGTAATAAAGCAGGCAAGGGAGGCATCGCCCGGGACATGAATTTAAGATGATGCTGAACAGAGGAAGGGAAAGAAACCTCATGCACAGAAAAGGAGCTATCCCAGGCAAACTTGAGCACAGCCTGATTCATGCCCCAAAAGGGAGATCCCGGTCCCACTGGCAGCACCACGTTGATGAAAGTGCATGAAAAAACCACAGATTGCAGGTTTTTTCCATGCCCTCCTCCTCCCTCACCCAGCAAACCCCAGTCTCGGAGGTTGTAATTATTTTTGGCAAGGCATAAACAGGTCCTGGAAATGAAAGCAGAAAAAAACAGAGTTATTTACGAGATGCAATGCAGGGAGACAGCATGGGAGCCCGGGTACCAAATCAGCAAGTGCAAGGTCACCCTCGTCTGCTGAGGAGAACAACTTTGCAAAGTGGTGTGCAAACAGCCAGGCAAAATAACCAGCCTTGGTCTGCCCAGGAAGGCAAGGAATGGAAATGGAGCACATTGGACCACCAGAAAACATTGCCTCATTCAACTACAAGAGCTTTACCATGGGGCTGGTAGGCTTTGAGATGACGTTCACTAAGATGATGTCCACCAAGATGAGTCTACTCAGCCCTTAACTGACCATGACAACTACCTGCCTCTCTGGGCTATGGGAGAGGAGCAAGAAGGACACCATGTGCACAAGTTTTCCTCCACCAAAGCTGCTATGGAGGGAGGCAGCCAAGAAGCTCCATCTGCATGTAAAAAACTGATGAAGACCGCTCATCGCCTTACCCTTAAGGCCACTGCCTGCCTCCAAGGAGATAGATTATTGCCCCAACCCAGGAAGAACCACAGATTTTGAAAAGCAATTTGCTTGCAAAGAGCAAAGCTTTATACTTTTGCTCTCATTTCTGCCAGCAGAGAAAAGCAGCAAAAGCTGAACCCTCCCTGCAAGAAGATATCACACCCCAAGGGGGCTGAAGAAGCAGCATCTCAAGCCCATGAAGCAACCACTGAGGAAGACACAAAACCTGTAGGCTTACCACAAGTCAAAGGAAAAGGGATGTTCAAAGCCAGGAGGTGCAGGGAGGTAGGAGGCAAGTGTCCTGGGGACAGGAGGACCTCCAGGTTGCTTTCTGCCCACTCTTTATATTCTGTGTTCAAGTGCCTCACAAACAGGATCAAGATCCACAACACTGATTCTAAGTATGGGATTATAGTAAATTTTAATCAATAAAAAAACAGGTGGTAAACACAATGAATTAAGAAAGGAACTGGACAAAGCGAGAAGAGCAAGCCTGACCTGAGAGCCCATGAGACATCTCTATATACAAAAGGAAACCAAGATATGCCCAAATAATGTGCAAAGAGAAAATAAAAAAGTACACCTTGTCTTCCACACATAAAGAGGAGGATCTTTACAATTAAATTGCAAGTATTTACATGAGGGGAGGAAAAAAAATAAAATAAATAGAATTGAAATCTTTTTCATTGCCCCATGTTTGGGGAAAAGGAGAAGAAACCCATCTGCTTGAAGCTCTCAAGACAATAATCAGGGAAATCTCTGTAGTGAGAAAGTCAATCTGCTTTTTCAAATTCAAAGGGGAGTCAGTTGCAGGACCCTGTTTTACTGCAATATTGCAGCATCGTTTACACCACTTGTTAAGATGCAGCTCCAAGGGACCAGTTTGGCACCACAACCCAGTACATTTTCAGAAAAGGAACCCATACCTATGAAACTTCCCCGTGGTGCACGTTCAGTACTTGAGAGGGCTTTGGAAAGCAGGCGATTATTCTCCAAACCACAAGCATCAAAAAACTTAGGACAGCATTTCTGGGGCCTCAATGCCCACATCTGCCCACCTATTTCCATCTTCAGCCACTTGCAGTTAATGGAAGCTGAAGGTCCTTGGCACCAAGAAATCGAGTCATGAACACACAGTGGCCTCAACACAACTTTAAGCACCATCATTTTGTTTCATTATTTTTTTTCCTTATTTATCATTAGTAAAATAGCCCTAGTAAAATGACTTTTCACCATCACTAGATTTAGAAAGCAGTAATTGTTATTTTTTTAATATACATATAGATATATACACACAACTGTAATTTCTCATACTTTTCCCACCAAGTATCCACTCCTGGTTACTACCTAGAGCTGAATATTTGATGGGACTGAAATGAGGATCTCTCTGCAGCAACAGGTGCTCAGGTAAGAGAGTGGCTGGGGATACACCAGGTGTACGACAGAAGACATTCAAACATTTGGGAAAGACAAATCACATCTCAAGCTAATTAGCAGGATGTTAAGTTAAGCTACTTTGCAGGTCCCATCCATGGAAGATGGTAAAAAAACAACATAGAGCAAGCTACGTGTTAATACACAGCACCTATTCTCATATAATCACGATTTTATTTTTTTTTTTTTATTAGCTGGGAATAGAAAATGGAGTTAACTTCAGGTTGTTGCAGCAATTATCATTTAAAAATAAAAACTTTGCTTTCTCATTAATAAAGATTCCACAGCAAAGAGAAGGGACAAAGAGGGACTGTCAATCACCGGTGGGATGATGAGCAGTCTCTGTGCACAACCAGCACCGTAAGCAAATAATCTGTATTATCCCCCTTCAAAAAAAAAAATTAAAAAAAAAAAATCAAGCCAACATGTTAGAAAAGGGACAGAGACAACAGCAAAATTATGCAAACTCAAGGGATCGCTGTCTGCAGCTCCTGTTTCTATGCAGCTAAAAATCACAATAAACAGAAAATGAACAAAATGTCATGTAGAACATCATATTAAACAAAGTAGTAGCCAGCAAGTCAGCAGAGTTCCTGTAGCATCGTCCACCTTCTCCATCACCAAGCAGACATCCAGCAGCTGTTTTTTTTTTTCTCCCCTCTCCAAAATTAGAAGAGCTCGGAGCGTAACAAACATCTCCAGGCTGGGACACGGGACGCCGAAAAGCCTTCACTAATAATTCCGCTCCAACATAATTGCAATTAGCCACAGTTAGTTGCAATCAATGCTTCCTCTGATAAAAAGCCCTTCTTTTAGCCACCAATATATTTTCCGAACAAACTATTCCCGTTAAAAGTTTCAATACTGGTTATCTAACCAAGGACTAAATACAAGGGGGAAATTTTGACCAGAAGTGGCATTTTTCGCATGAAAAATTCTGCCTTTGTAGAGCACACCCTGGACTTCTCCTGCTGTTAAGTTGTGCTTGAGCTTGAAGTTACCACTGCAGAGCTTGTAAATCTGGCGAGACTTCATCCGAGTCTTCCCCAAACATCCCAGGAGGAATTTTTTCCCCCTAAAACACCCCAAAATTGGTGCACATCAGCTGCACAGTGAGCGCTACTGCACGCAGACTGCGGTCATGGTCACAAGGCATCACATGTTGGTAAATAAACCAGGGAATTTCAGGGAAAATAAATAAATAAATGAGAAAAACAGCATTCTTGGTTGTGTATGTCTCCACCACTGGGCTCCTGAGCTGTCTGCTCATATGAGATTTTCTACAAAACAGCCATTAATAGCAAGTTTGGGAGTTCCCTCGTACCATATTCGAGTGTCTGGCATCTCACACAGCAAAGAAATGGGTTAATCCAAAAAATTTGGGTCACACCACCTCCAAATCTGCCTGGTTTTCACATGGAGCAAAAAAAAATGAAGGAGGCACCTCCCTCCTCCACGCAGAAGCATCACAAGAAGATTCATTCTACACTGAAAAAAAAAAAAGCAACAAGCTTCAGGAATGAGCATGATTCCCTCATGGAAGAAGAAAACATTTTATTTTACAGAAATAAGGACTATAACAACCTACAGGGCTGGAATAAAGTCCTAAAGCTGAGCTGTCTCCTGCTCTCCTTTACTCTCTGCACCAGATGATGGAGGAGTCCTACAGGAAATAAAAAAATAACACGGCCAAGTTATTCAAGACTAAAATCATAATAAACGTACGCAGCAGGGGAAGGAGGACAAATAAAGTCCTCCATAGCCTCAAAAAAAAAAAAAAAAAAAAAATCACATTTTTGCAACGCGTGGCTTTGCAGCCGGGGTGAGAGCAGAACAAGAAAACAAGCACTACACAACGAAGAGAGTAAACCATCTTGCAGGTATTTTCTGCTTTTATTTCAGGAGGCGATTACAGAGATAGCAAAGAAATCGCAACCTAACTCAACATGGGCATTTATTTTTATTAAAAGAAAAAAAAAAGTAAATTTATTTAAGATAAAGTAAATATAGGTATTGCAGCCCAGTTTGACTTCATTGTAGTAGAATCTAGAAAATCTTTTACAAGTTTTGCTCGCAGAATCCCAGCACACGAGGAGCCAACACATCCAAACTGCCCTTGGGAGAGTTTTGCCCCCCAGCTCCGCATCCCAGCAAAAAAACATTAAAAACACAAAACCTTCTCATACACCATTTCTTCTTTTTTTTTTATACCCATCTTCAGAATAGATTTTAAAAAGACACTGATCATCGATGCAATCTTTGCTTTCCAATGGCACTGCAAGCAAAACAGACATGGAAAAATTAAATAATCCATCCTGCTTTTTTTTTTTTTTTTTTTAAGTTAAATACTATTTTTTCCATCATCAGAAACACTGAAAAGCAAAGACGTGCCCAAGCAGCGCAACAAAGAGATGGCACCTGCCTACTGAATTTCCTCACTAGTGACACTACAAAGAAAAAGAAGTTTTAAATAGAAACCTCCCCGCAAGTGTTAAATCAGATTAATTTAACTCTTTTGCATTATTTTCATCTTACAGCCCATCGTTTGCAAGGCAAGCAGAAAAAAGGGAGAAAAAAAAAGAGAGAGTAGGATTCTTATCTTGACCGTATTCCTTTGGAAACACAGTGTGTTATTAAAAACCACAAATAACCTTTCTGACAGCAAAAGGACACGTGTTTTTTGCAACAGGGTAATAGCAGGAATTTTATATGTAACTTTCTGGACGCTCAACACCAAGTGATGGGCACCAGCTTCCCTCCGTCCTTGCAACGTTTCAACGCCGGCGCTGGCAACGCCAACATAAGTTTGTAGCCAGATTTTATTTGCACATCTCAAAAAGTATGCTCGAAAATAAATGAAAAAAAAAAATGCAATTTGAAGGGTGGGGGATGCTGCTGGAAGACAAGTTCTGCAATGTTTCCCCAAGAAACACCGGCATGAAGGCACTTGACGCTTCATTTTTGGACTTAAGCTCATGCTTAATTATCTGGACGAAATTTAGACCAAATGGATCACGTCGTTCACAAATGGATCACAAATCCACTCTTATGGTCAAGGAGACACCACGAACTATGTCCTCAGTTAAAGAACCTAGTCCTTCATCCATCCATCCACTAGGTCTCCTGGGGATCAGACCTGGACGCACAAGTCCTTTCCAGCACAAACAGCCTTTACCCAGATGATGACAACTCCAACCCTACATCAAATGTGGGCAGAGCCTCCTTCTGCCCACCCAAGGCCCTCCAGTGTCACCCATTTCCATGGTCCCCTGTAGCTCCAACAACCCTCAGGAGGTCCATAAGAAGCCACACAAGAGCCACCTACACCCCGCTGCCCAAACGAGCTGAAGTGTAGGAAGGAGGATAACAAAGACAGGAAAAGTAAATTGGATTTTTTTCTTGAAAGTTCTTTCCATTTTCATCTAGCAGAATGTGTTTACGGCACAGGCAGCAAATTGAAAGTATTATTTTTATCTTGATATTATTTACCCTTTCACACTTGCTATTTAAATATCCCCGAATTCCCAGAAGAACCAGTAATTCAAAATACCATTTGATATATATTTATAAGCAAGGGGAAGCACAGACTCATTCATTTTCAGCTTGCCTACTTCTTTTTTTCTTTTTTTAAATTAGATTTTAAGTGCTGTAATATCGATGTGCAAATTTATCAAGACACAGAAATATTATTTCTCCTGCACCCTCAGCAGAGGATCTCCAGCCCCAGAACAAGGCATCTTGCTGGCAAGGAGACCCAGTCACACCAGAGAGCTCCATGGTGAGGAGCAAATTACAAGAGGTTTAAAATAAAATAAATTAAAGAAAAAAAGCACAAACAAGCAAGTTGAGAGAAAAGGAATAAGGTTTCTTGCACAAGAGGATGGGAGTAAAAGACTCTAATATTAACATCTCTGTTCTACCAGTCTCTGCCAACCTCAGCTAAATAATTTCTAGTGGTTGCACAAGAGGAACCAGGAAAACCTCAGCAGCACGTTCTACTGAAATTCCAAGCAATTGCCAAGACCCACCGAGGAGGGAGACACAATTCTATGATTCTACACCAGCAGAATCTACATTCTACTGCAAGTTTGGCAACAACACCAAGCTGTGTGGTGCAGTCGACACACTGGAGGGATGGGATGTCATCCAGAGGGCACTGGGAAGGCTTGAGAGGTGGACCCCCAGAGAATGGACTCCCTGAGGAGAAAGACTTGGGGGCGTTGGTGGATGAGAAGCTCAACACAAGCTGACAATGAGCGCTGGCAGCAGAGAAAGTCAACCACATCTTGGGCTGCATCCCCAAAAGCATGGCCAGCAAGGTGAGGGAGGGGATTCTGACCCTCTACTCCACTGTGGTGACATCCCACCTGGAGTACTGCCTCTAGCTCTGGGGCACCCAATATAAGAAGGACATGGACCCGTTGGAGCGGGTCCAGAGGAGGCCACAAAGATGATTAGAGGGCTGGAGGCCCTCTGCTACAAAGACAAGCTGAGAGAGTTTGGGTTGCTCTGCCTGGAGAAGAGAAAGCTCCGAGGAGACCTTATAACAGCCTTTCAGTACCCAAAGGAGGGGCAGGAAAGCTGGGGAGGGACTCCTGATCAGGGAGTGGAGTGATAGGATGAGGAGAAATGGTTTTAAACTGAAAGAGGAGAGATTTAGATTAGATATTAGGAAGGAATTATTTGCTGTGAGGGTGGTGAGACGCTGAAACAGGTTGCCCGGAGAAGCTGTGGCTGCCCCATCCCTGGAGGTGTTCAAGGCCAGGCTGGATGGGGCTTGGAACAACCTGGTCTGGTGGGAGGTGTCCCTGCCCAGGGCAGGGGTGTTGGAATTGAATGATCTTTAAGGTCCCTTCCAACCCAAACTATTCTACGATATCCAAAAGCTCAGTTTCTTTTCAGACACTACAGAAGGAGGTAAAGAAGATGGAGATCTGACCAAGGAGCCAGGACTGCACCAGGACGCGTGGTTGCGCTGCTCATCCTTCTCTGATATCCCTCAAAGCCTCATCAGTGGTGGTTGTGCTAATTTTTAATTGCATTAATATACACAAGCAAACCAGCACGGCGGGAGGCTTTGGAAAGAGCAACAGGAGTTATTCATTGCTGGGCAAAAGGTTGGGGAGAGGGAATCAGCGCATCATTAGCTCCCTGGAAATAGCCCAGAAACCAACCTGGAGATGAGATGAGATGGAAAAGGACATCACAGCTGGAGAAGACAGCAGAGCAGGAAGGGATCGAGAGGCCAGACAGCAGCTGGCCTGAGTCATCAGTGATTTAAAGACCTGAACCATCTGCATTGGCTCCTGGACCAAGGCAATAAAGAGATTAACAAGGAAGGATGGGGCATCCTGTACTCACAGCCCCATTGCAAAGGGAAACACCGACCTGGAAAAAAGGCTTAATGCTGGATGAAATATGAAACTTATTGCTATTGCTACACAATGAAGAAAAAAGGCAAAAAAACCCCACACCTTATAGTTTAGTCCAAACTTCCCAGACAATGCACTACACAGCTACTAAAAATTGAGGATTTAGCAGGATGAAGCATAAAGGGCAAAACTTGAGGCCACCACCCCACACGCGTGCTTCCAAACAGCCAACCCCTTGTTTCCCCAGTGTTCCCAGTCTCCCCAGCTGCAAATGTCAGGGAATATTGCCCACACCAACAAGCAGAGGTTTCACAGCGCCTATTGCTGAGTGAGGGCAGAAGGAGGAATGCACGATTTTAGGTTTCCAAACCCTCTGCTTTTTTTTTTTTGATAGATACAAAGACATCAAGCTATTCAGCGAAAAAACAATATTTCCCCAGTGAAGTCCACTCCAGCACCAGATGCTGAGGTTAAGTGTAACTGCGAACTACGGGGAGCTTTTATTAAAAGCTTCACAGAATCACATGGGGTTGGAAGGGACCTCTGGAGATCATCTAGTCCAACCCCCTGCCAAAGCAGGTCCACCCAGAGCAGGTCCCACTGGGATGTCATCCAGAGGGCACTGGGAAGGCTTGAGAGGTGGACCCCCAGAGAATGGACTCCCTGAGGAGAAAGACTTGGGGGCGTTGGTGGATGAGAAGCTCAACACAAGCTGACAATGAGCGCTGGCAGCAGAGAAAGTCAACCACATCTTGGGCTGCATCCCCAAAAGCATGGCCAGCAAGGTGAGGGAGGGGATTCTGACCCTCTACTCCACTGTGGTGACATCCCACCTGGAGTACTGCCTCTAGCTCTGGGGCACCCAATATAAGAAGGACATGGACCCGTTGGAGCGGGTCCAGAGGAGGCCACAAAGATGATTAGAGGGCTGGAGGCCCTCTGCTACAAAGACAAGCTGAGAGAGTTTGGGTTGCTCTGCCTGGAGAAGAGAAAGCTCCGAGGAGACCTTATAACAGCCTTTCAGTACCCAAAGGAGGGGCAGGAAAGCTGGGGAGGGACTCCTGATCAGGGAGTGGAGTGATAGGATGAGGAGAAATGGTTTTAAACTGAAAGAGGAGAGATTTAGATTAGATATGAGGAAGGAATTATTTGCTGTGAGTGCGGTGAGACGCTGAAACAGGTTGCCCGGAGAAGCTGTGGCTGCCCCATCCCTGGAGGTGTTCAAGGCCAGGCTGGATGGGGCTTGGAACAACCTGGTCTGGTGGGAGGTGTCCCTGCCCAGGGCAGGGGGGTTGGAATTGAAGGATCTTTAAGGTCCCTTCCAACCCAAACTATTCTACGATATCCAAAAGCTCAGTTTCTTTTCAGACACTACAGAAGGAGGTAAAGAAGATGGAGATCTGACCAAGGAGCCAGGACTGCACCAGGACGCGTGGTTGCGCTGCTCATCCTTCTCTGATATCCCTCAAAGCCTCATCAGTGGTGGTTGTGCTAATTTTTAATTGCATTAATATACACAAGCAAACCAGCACGGCGGGAGGCTTTGGAAAGAGCAACAGGAGTTATTCATTGCTGGGCAAAAGGTTGGGGAGAGGGAATCAGCGCATCATTAGCTCCCTGGAAATAGCCCAGAAACCAACCTGGAGATGAGATGAGATGGAAAAGGACATCACAGCTGGAGAAGACAGCAGAGCAGGAAGGGATCGAGAGGCCAGACAGCAGCTGGCCTGAGTCATCAGTGATTTAAAGACCTGAACCATCTGCATTGGCTCCTGGACCAAGGCAATAAAGAGATTAACAAGGAAGGATGGGGCATCCTGTACTCACAGCCCCATTGCAAAGGGAAACACCGACCTGGAAAAAAGGCTTAATGCTGGATGAAATATGAAACTTATTGCTATTGCTACACAATGAAGAAAAAAGGCAAAAAAACCCCACACCTTATAGTTTAGTCCAAACTTCCCAGACAATGCACTACACAGCTACTAAAAATTGAGGATTTAGCAGGATGAAGCATAAAGGGCAAAACTTGAGGCCACCACCCCACACGCGTGCTTCCAAACAGCCAACCCCTTGTTTCCCCAGTGTTCCCAGTCTCCCCAGCTGCAAATGTCAGGGAATATTGCCCACACCAACAAGCAGAGGTTTCACAGCGCCTATTGCTGAGTGAGGGCAGAAGGAGGAATGCACGATTTTAGGTTTCCAAACCCTCTGCTTTTTTTTTTTTGATAGATACAAAGACATCAAGCTATTCAGCGAAAAAACAATATTTCCCCAGTGAAGTCCACTCCAGCACCAGATGCTGAGGTTAAGTGTAACTGCGAACTACGGGGAGCTTTTATTAAAAGCTTCACAGAATCACATGGGGTTGGAAGGGACCTCTGGAGATCATCTAGTCCAACCCCCTGCCAAAGCAGGTCCACCCAGAGCAGGTCCCACAGGAACGTGTCCAGGTGGGTTTGGAATGTCTTCAGAGAAGGAGACTCCACCACCTCTCTGGGCAGCCCCTTCCAGGGCTCTGCCACCCTCAAAGGGAAGAAGTTCCTCTTCATGTTTAGGTGGAACCTCTTATATTCAAGTTTGTGCCCATTTCCTCTTGTCTTATCCCTGGGCACCAGTGAAAAAAGACTGGCCCCATCCTCTTCACACCCTCCCTTTAAGTATGTATAAGCGTTGATCAGATCCCCTCTCAGCCTTCCCTTCTCCAGACTAAAAAGACACAAGTCCCTCAGCCTTTCCTCATACGGGGGATGCTCCAGGTCTCTCATCATCTCTGTAGCCCTCTGCTGAACCCTCTCCAGCAGTTCCCTGTCCTTCTTGAACTGGAGAGCCCAGAACTGGACACAGTTCTCCAGATGGGGCCTCACCAGAGCAGAAGGGGGAGGATGACCTCTCTCAACCTGCTGGTCACACTCTTCCTGATGCACCCCAAGATGCCACTGGCCTTCTTGGCCACAAGGGCACATTGTTGGCTCATGGTCATCCCATTATCCACCAGGACTCCTAGCTCTTTCTCCTTGAAGGTGCTCTCCAGCAGGTCAGCCACCAACCTGTACTGGTGCATGGGATTATTTTTCCCCAGGTGCAGCGTCCTACACTTGCCTTTGCTGAAATTCATCAGTTTCCTCTCTGCCTCTCTTCAAAACACAAACACTTCAAAGTCCAAAAGCAACAACAAACTTTCTGCAGTCAGCCAGGGACTAGCGCTGAAATTGACACAATATATATTTAAAAGTAGATTTCTTTCCTCTCCTTGCACTTGCAAGTCTATTTCACTGACTCATTTATGGCTACAGCTTCCTGAATTAGCCTGGAAGGAAAACCAATAATAAATAAATGGCATTATACCCTCCCTGAGGTTAAAACTGAGCCAAAACCTGTTATTTAACTGCAACGTGGGTCACAGAGCAGTTTCCAACGCTGCCTTCGCATCGGGGTTCAACACATCAATGTGGGATTGTGTGACCATGGGACAGTGTCACAGTGACAGCTGGTGATGGAGCAGGGACCTCCTGTCTTTGCCTGGTCACTGGCCACACGGGACAAAAGAGTGGTCTTTGGGAGAGCACGGCACATCAGCACAAGTGTTCCTCCGTGCTCCCATACCTGTGTCATACCAGTCTGTCCCCATGTCACACACACACACCCCTTGTGCCAGGCCAGCCCTTTCCCCATGTCACACACATCCAGTGCCAGGCCAGCCCTTTTCCCATGTCACACACACCCCTGGGAGCCCCGTCCCTGTGTCACACACACACATCCTGTGAGCCCTGTCCCCGTGTCACACTCCCCGCTTTGTGCCAGGCCAGCCCTGTCCCCATGTCACACACACACATCCCTGTGCCAGGCCAGCCCTGTGCCCGTGTCACACACACACACCCGCCTTGTGCCACACACACATCCCCCTTGTGCCATGGGCCAGCCCTGTCCCCGTGTCACACACACACACCCCTTGTGCCAGGCCAGCCCTGTCCCCGTGTCACACACACACACCCCTTGTGCCAGGCCAGCCCTGTCCCCGTGTCACACACACACACCCCTTGTGCCAGGCCAGCCCTGTCCCCGTGTCACACACACACACCCCTTGTGCCAGGCCAGCCCTGTCCCCGTGTCACACACACACAGACCCCTTGTGCCAGGCCAGCCCTGTCCCCGTGTCACACACACACCCCCCCTTGTGCCAGGCCAGCCCTGTCCCCGTGTCACACACACACATCCCTGTGCCAGGCCAGCCCTGTCCCCGTGTCACACACACACATCCCTGTGCCAGGCCAGCCCTGTCCCCGTGTCACACACACACACCCCCCCTGTGCCAGGCCAGCCCTGTCCCCGTGTCACATACACACCCCCCCCCTGTGCCAGGCCAGCCCCGTCCCCGTGTCACACACACCCCTGGGAGCCCCATCCCTGTGTCACACACACCCCTTGTGCCAGGCCAGCCCTGTCCCCATGTCACACACACACACCCCTGTGCCAGGCCAGCCCTGTGCCCGTGTCACACACACACACCCGCCTTGTGCCACACACACATCCCCCTTGTGCCATGGGCCAGCCCTGTCCCCGTGTCACACACACACACCCCTTGTGCCACGCCAGCCCTGACCC
>NW_015094509.1:28939340-29043263 GCF_001431845.1 Calidris pugnax
TCTGATCCCTCTCACACACACCCCCCCCCCGTGCCAGGCCAGCCCTGTCCCCGTGTCACACACCCTGTCCCCGTGTCACACACCCTCTGTCACAGGCGGGAGTGAAGGAGGGAAGGGGGGGGTGAGGCGGGGAAGGCCCAGCACGCGCCGCCGCCGCCGCGCGCGCCCCTCACCTGCCGCCGCGCGCCCCTCGCCGCGAGGCTGCGCCCTGCTGCCGGCACCCAAACATCACGTGACCCGCGGCCCTTGCCCACGTGCTCGCCTCCCATTCCGCCCGGCCCCGCCCACTCCGGAGTTCCCAGCCCGCAGGTGCCGTCGCCCGCCGGCCCCGCTCCGGACTACAACTCCCAGAAAGCACCGCGCTCCGGCGCCCCCCTCCCTTACGTTCGCCATCGACCAATCACCAGAGAGAACGAGCCGTACGCCTCGCGGGTCCCGCCTACCGTCCCTCAGCGGCGGCTCTCGCCTCCCTCAGCCCCGCGGGAGGAGCCATTACCCTTCTCCCTCCGGTGTCTGTTGGGTTCCCCACCTCCTTCCTCTCTTCATGTCCCTGTGGGGACCCGACAGACGCCCTGAGGTTCAACGGGTCCCGCCTTCATGAAATCACAGAGTTGGAAGGGACCTCAAAGATGACCCAGTTCCAACCCCCTGCCATGGGCAGGAACCCCTGGTTGCTCAAAGCCCCATCCAGCCTGGCCTTGAACCCCTCCAGGGATGGGGCAGCCACAGCTTCTCTGGACAACCTGGGCCAGGCTCTCACCACCCTCAGGGGCAAGAATTTCCTCCCCAGATCTCACCTAAATTTCCACTTTTTCACCTTAAAACCCTTCCCCCTTCATCCTATGGCTCCCCTCCCTGATCAGGAGTCCCTCCCCAGCTTTTCTGTAGCCCCTTGAGGGACTGGAAGGGGCTATAAGGTCACCCTGAAGCCTTCTCTTACTCCAGGTTGAACCCCCCCAACTCTCTCAGCCTGTCCTCACAGCAGAGGTGCTCCAGCCTTTGGATCATCTCCATGCCCTTCCTGCAGCTGCGCTTCCCAAGGGGAGGTTTCTCTTCCATAAGGGCCACCCTCAAGCCCCCCTTCCCTTCACAGGCTCCCTGCTGCTCTTCCCCATCCTGGAGATCGCCCTGGAGATCTCCTCAGGACTGCAAGATACTTCCCCTACCCACCTTCCCTTCTACACTCTTCTCTCAGCCCTACCAAACCCCACCAGCCATGCTGCTCCCCTCTTATATATCATTATTGAAAACAGCAGACTAAACATCTCCCCTACCTCCTTTCAGGCATCCAGCCACGGGGATCTACCCGGTGAGGAGCCCCATGGTGGGACCATGAGTTTTTGTGGTTAGCCTTTGGTGTGGGTGGGACTGTGAGTGATGTGGTTAGCCTTTGATTTCAACAGCTGAGGAGCCAATTCTCCTTTAATCGTCGTCAGATGTTCCTCGTTACTCCTGGGAGCAGCATAAGCTCTTTGAGGGCAGGTTTGTGGCCTCCTTTGTAGTCACACAGTGCCTAGCGCTAAGGAACAGAAATAAATAAAGAAAAGTCACCGACCCACTGCTACTGAAGTTACTCATGCTATTCAAAACACCACGAATTGCAGACTGAGACTGGAGGTTGACCAACAAAGTGCTTCGATAGAGCAGTTTGGCGCATGGGGCCGTTTGGCCCAGCTCACACTGTACCTGGGAGGGGTTTTTACTTTTTATTTGCAAAGCGGCAGCAGCTTTACTTGGTGATTGGCTTTGCAAAAGGAGTTATAAAGCAAGGATTATTCTTGATAGGGCCTTTAAACAGCAATTCACTTTAACAAGGGCTTGGCAAGCCAGCTGCCTTTTCAGAAATGTAATTCTGCACCAGTAGGACTGCCAAAAAAAGTTTTAAAGGGGCTGAGGGGCCACCTGAGCCTCCATAAACTTCAGGGTTTTTACGGCACCAAACCTCTATAAGAGCAGTTTTCTCAATCTTTTGCTGCATTGGTAAATCATTTATTTCTGTGGAGTCTAAAGAGAATCCCTTAGGAAAAGGGCCGTAAAAATGCATTGACAACAAAATACAGCTGTCCTGCTTGCCGTCTGCAAAATCCTCTGCCTACACTTACATGTGAAACTCACTGTGTCTTGCTGGGTGGTTTTTTGGGGGCAGTTGGGGGGGAAAGGAAGAGCAGGTTAATCCTGCAAGAAGCATGGGTTACAGTTCAAAACTGCTGTTCAAAATTTTCAGTAATTCTCAGTACAAATCATATTTACTTTCAGTGTGAGCCTCATGAAAGCAAATAAGAGAAGAAATATATAAACATGTGCCAATATAAGACACAGACAAAGGGACAGCAATCATAAAAATTACAGTGAGATAAAACTCATATGATTGCTTTGCTTTGCAGCCTGCATCTTGCTGCTTTTGCATTTTGCAGTTGAAGAAATACTGCTTAATCAATAAGCGTGTTATTCATACAATAATAATACCGTGGCGGTCTCTTGGGACATTTTTCTTCTGAGGGATTTGGGCTTTTGCAAACCTTCCTATTGTGTGCATCAGGACTGGTCCTTGTTATTACCAGCTGCTTATTGATTTGTTACAGCTTTCCAAAAGAGACAAGGGTAGGTTTTTGGTGTGGAAAGCAGACCTTCTATGTAAGGCAAGGCATCATCCGAGATGACACTTTCTCTGAATTGAGGGGGGAAAAAAACCACAATTAACAGCTTTGTTCCATCCCGTAGCAAGAGCATCTGTAAATCTGAAAAAATACAGTCAGATGTATGAGGACCAAATGCCCTAAGGGCCAAAGCTTGATTTTGTGGAATCACTGAATCACAAAATGGTAGGGGTTGGATCATCCAGTCCAGTCTCCCTGGCTGACCAGGATCACCCAGAGCAGGTTGGACAGGAACCCATCCAGGTGGGTTTGGAAGAGCTCCAGAAAAGGAGACTCTACACACACCCTCTGGGCAACCAGTTCCAGTGCTCTGCCACCCTCAATGGAAAAAAGTTTTTCCTCATGTTGAGATGGCATTTCCTGTGTTCCAATTTGTGCCTGTTGCTCCTTGTCCTGTCACTGGGCACCACTGAGAAGAGTCTGACCCCATCCTCTTGCCACCTGCCATTTAGATACTGCTCAGCATTGATGAGATCCCCTCTCATTTAATTTAGATTTAAACACTTTAGTCTTTATGTTTGTCCCTTTACTGGGAGGAGGTTGCCATCCGCCAGCTGCTGCCCAGCATTTTCTGAGGTGGAAGCAGTGATTTCATTCCAGGATGAACCAAACTCACAGAGGTCAGACCTTCCTACCTGGAGGAGGTTGGTGAAGGTGACTCAGGGGTGAAGTTGTCAGCCCATTTCTGCTTTGGGAATCTGCCCTGGTTCCTCCACAACGATGAAATGGGATGCATCAGAGGATCTCTAGCTGAATTTAAATAAACTCAGCAATGATGCTTTTGCCTCTTTCCTGCTGAGATATTTACCCAGTTTGGTTGACTGTGTCTTTAGGGGATTTCTTCCAGTGTTTAGGAGGAGTTTCCGTCTGGCTCACTGGTTTGTTTTGCGAATCATCTTAAATCATAACCTTTTAATAGCTGTGGTATTAAAGTATTTATGGAAAGGTTATCCTGTTGTCCTCTGGGTTACTTTTTCCTAAGCTGTGTTGATTTAGTTTTGCTATAACAATACCTCCTGGCTTTTCATCAACCTCTATTGCTACGTTCTTTATGTTGTCTAATGAGTTTCTATGTTTGACATGATAAAGCATTAAAATGATATCAAGGGGTTTATAGAAAATTATAAACTATAATAGTCAAATATCTTAGAAAATATTAAAAGCACAATCTCTCTCCTATTGAATTTCAGTTTAAAAAAAAAAAAAAACAAGCAACAAACATAACAGTTCAACTCAATGATCTTAAAGGTCTTTTCCAACCTAAATGATTCTATAAATTTGTGTTACATCCTGTTGCATCCTTACATTTAACCCAGTGGGGTTTCATTCCTATTAAATACTGCACGACCTCTCCCCAGAGCAGGAGCAAACAAAAAATAACTTGCATGAAGAGTAAAGTATCTCCATGCAGATTTCTCAGGTTACAATTGTTTTGTGATCTGAACATCACTTCGTATAAAATCGAAACTACTATTAATTTCGCTCCTGTTTTGGATTGACTGGAAGTGTTGACAGGTTCAGGAAAAGAGAGGTAATTAAATAGCATATCACAAGAAAGCGTCAATGACTGCTTAATTTATCCCATTAACACACAGTTGCTATGTCATTCCCAAAAGCCATTTACACATGGCAGCAAAGCTTTTCTGATACAGCAGTAAGGGAAGAATAAAGAGCAACTTATCATTGCAGTAACATGAAGAAAATCTGAATAGTTTTCTGGAGTATGTACAAATAAATTTCTCCACATTTTAAAATAGTCTAGGAACTATTTATTTAGAGCAACTTTTCCTCTTCTCTGTGCTTAAGGAGTCTCTGCTTTTGAAAAAAAAAAAAAAAGCTCCTTTTCAGAATTTTTTTTCTCCATTTGCTCCCAATTTCTTTTCAGTGAGAAATTCCCCCCCCCCCCAGATTATTACTGCCTTTTGCTATTTTTTCCTCCTCTTTTCAGTAATCAGGCTGGGGTTATAGCTTTCCTGGAGACGGCCAGACAAAATATAGCTGGTTTTTTAGCAGTACTTAACTTTTCAATCCTGAATTAATTGGACAATTGCACAGTTGGAAGAGTGCTTTTTTTCTTTGATAAAAAATGCTGTTTTCCAGTCAAATGCCTTATATACCAAACCAGTCAACTGCAAGGAGCAGAGGAACAAATGGAAGCTGGTCTGAATGCTTCACAAAACCAAGGCTGATTCTTATTTCTTATTTTCAGAGATCCATGACGGTGACCTAAGATTCCCTGAAAACAGTACAGCTCGGAGAGCTTATCGCAGCATATCTGTATGTTGTTACCTGTGAGCAATTTAATAAAAAAGATATTATAGCAACAATAAAAGGAGGCTGGAGAATGCCAGCTAATCCCTGAACAACCTTATTTCAGTCTATTTAAAGTCCAAGAGAGACTCGAATTCCGGGACCTGGCAGATTCTGACATAAAAAAGATGTTTTCATCATGTCCCAAGCTGGTGACTACCTGGCAGGTCCGGTACGTCAGAAGGAGAAATCAGGAGCTGTAAAAAGCCAATTTTCAATACTTTGCACTGCATTCCTGCATCAGTTCCACCCAGGTGTATCTGCAATAGCTGCAGATGTTAGTGGCATAACGCCTGGATTTACCTCAACATCACTAGATTTGACCCATCCTTTTCTAGAAACGTATTATTGTGTCTGAATTAGGAAAATAAAAGCGCTGAGCCGATATAAAAAAAAAAATTGTATCTGAGGGAGTGATAAGTCAATCACCTCATCGATAAAGTGTGTCCACTACTCTCAGTGATCCTAGTGATCAGCTTCGTTTATGGAAGCTGGAGATGTTAAATTGAGCTCCTGGCTGCTCGGAGCAGGGATGACAAGTGGCGAGCAGAACCCATGTTGACAGAGCTAAAGCAGCACACGCTGAGCGCGACAGACGTAACGCGGCAGAGAGGGGACAAGGCTCAACCAGGCTGGTGGGGAGGAAAACCTGGTGGTAACTAATGGCCATTGGAACAAAGCCCTCCTCTGATAACCACCGCTGATAATGTGGTTGGTTCCGTAATGTAGTTGCTGCTGCACCTGGATAATTGGGAGGAAAAATTGGCTGATGCAAGAGAAGTCTCAGGATGGGAGTGACAAGTCCGAAGGATTCAAGGTCATTCTGCCCCTCTACTCTGCACTGGTGAGGCCACAACTGGAATCCTGCGTCCAGTTCTGGGCTCCCCAGTTCAAGAGGGACAGGGAACTACTGGAAAGAGTCCAGCGGCGGGCTACAAAGATGATTCAAGGACTGGAGCATCTCCCTTATGAGGAGAGGCTGAAAGAGCTGGGACTCTTTGGAGAAGAGAAGGCTGAAGGAAGACTTTATTAATGCCTACAAGTATCTCAAGGGCGGGCTGAGGGAGGAGGGAACCAGACTCTTTTCAGTAGTTCCCAGTGAGAGGACAAGGGGCAACGGGCACAAGTTGGAACATAAGAGGTTCCTCTTGAATATGAGGAAGAACATTTCACGGTGAGGGTGACAGAGCCCTGGAACAGGCTGCCCAGGGAGGGTGTGGAGTCCCCTTCTTTGGAGATTTTCAAGACCCGCCTGGATGCTCCGAGTAACATGCTCTGACAAGCTCTGGGTGGTCCTGCTTCAGCAGAGGAGTTGGACTAGATGATCTCTATGGTCCCTTCCAACTCTAAAAATTCAGTGAAATTCAGTGAAGGAGAGCATCGCAGAGAGCGAGCGGAGGGAGATTTCAGCTCTCAAAGTCTTTGGGTAGTTCTTCCCTACGACGTCTAAAGGCATCAAAAAGTATCCAAAGCATAACTGAAAACCTCCTTTTTACGATGTGCCTGTGAAACAAGTAGGCGCGTCACATAAAACAAGGAACCTTGAAATAGGGACCTAGAAAAGAGGAAAACGGTCTGGGTTTAAGATGGATATTTCTGGTGTAATTCTACAAACGTAAATGTTTGTTTCATTGCCTGGTTTTAAGCCTAAATCCCCACTACCAAAAGCAAGTCTCTATTTAGTTACTGTTATTAGAGCTGCAGTTACCACCACTGATTAGTCAAGAATTGTCCTTTTTGCCTGCGGTCTTATCCAGTTAATAGGTTTTATCATGAATTACACCTTTTAGAAGGAAAAAGATTATCGTTTTCTACACATTTGTGCTACATCTCTCACAAAAGATTCCCGCTCTCTTTAGTCTGCAAGTGCCACTGCACGGTCATTTTTAAATAATAATGCTGTGCTGAGAAATGTAATAAAATCTTCCATTTCAGAAAGAAAATTTTTTAAATTGCCAAAGATGAACACGAAGTTCTGGGGACTCACTGACAAAAGGAAATGTACTTTTGCCAGTGTTTGTAAGGACTCAGCTGAACTTCTGCCAATGTTTCTGTCCACATAAGACGAGAGAAAGTCCACAAAACAGGAGTAGGAAAGATCCAAAACCTGGACAATGTAGTTACGAGAAAAGATTGAAAGAGATGAGCTTGTTGAATCTGCAAAATAGAAGATTTGGGGAAATGGGAGCAACTGCTCGGATATATGAAGGCTTGCTGCAAAAAGAAACAGAGAAAAACTATTCTCCATGCCCATCAAGGATGGGTCAAGAAGCCATTGACTTAGACTGGCTTGGATTGCTAGGAGAAGATTTAATTTAGATATGAAAAAGTACTATCCGGTATTAAGCATAGTAAAGCATTTATACACACTACCAGGGAAAGCCTGGACTTTCTTCCACTGGAAGTTTTCAAACCCAAATTGAATCACACATCAGTTGTGGAAGCGTTTTACACGATGATTCGAATGATTTGGGGGATGAACTAAATGATCTCCTGAAACCTCTTCCACAGAATCACAGAATCACAAAATGGTGTGGGGTTGGAAGGGACCTCTGGAGATCATCTAGTCCAACCCCCCAGCCCTATATATTCTGTGATTTGGCCAATGTGGGGTAGGAGAGATATAATAATTAAGCCTAAAAGAAATTCAAAACCATCATTTTGTAACTTAAAAAAAAAATCATCGCCAAACCTCAGTGTTGCTTCAGACCCAGGTGCATTTAGCCCATCTCTTTCTACCAGCACCCATAAATGAGTGCCAAAAATGTAAGCACAGGGAGACATTTCTGATTACTCTACCAGTCTCCAACTATTCTCATCTCAAGGACCTCCTGACCCTGTTGTGGTCCTTGATGATTCCTTCCTCCAGCCATCCTCCCAGATGTAAGCCCATTAAAATGTACCTTCATATTTTTCATGTCAGCCACTTGCTGCATGAAGAACCAACTTCTTCCTTTTATTTTTGATCCCATTAACTTCATTTGAAGACATTAGTCCTTGCAGTAGAAGAAACTGAATTGTTACTCCTACTCACTACTTCCTATCTTTGAAAAGTTATTTATATTGGTTATGACCAGATAAGAGGATAATTTTATCCCATGGCTGCTTTTTTTCCTTTAAACACCTTTTGTTAACGCTTCTTTTGGAATATTTTATTTATTGGGTTATTGATACCTACAACACTGCTAACCCATTTAAAAAAATCAAGAGATCTGTAAAGCGCAATTAACCAGAAGTGAAGTCTTTTCACCTCCCTTCATCAAAGATTCAGCAATTTGTCTGGCTCAGATGTCAGGTTTATAACCCTGTAGTTCCCTGGATCTCTCCTGGATCCTCTCCAGTCTTCATATACCGGGGAAGTTTTAAGGGAAACATTGCACATTGCTGTTAATAATTCAGCTATTTAATTTTAATCTTTTCTGTAAAACTCTTGGGTAAATATATTTAGCCCGGCTATTTTGTCTGTGCTTATTCTGTCTTTTTAATCTGCACTTTTAGTTCCATTCCAGGCAGGCTCTTTGCTGAATCCTCCCCTCAAAGAGGGTCTGGGATGTTTACCACCCTTGTTTCTTCTGTAGGAAACACCAGTGCAAAGAATTCTCTTGGGTGCTCTGGGGTGACCTTTTTCTCTGTGAGTGATTCCTCCAGTTGCTGTCAATTGCTCTTACAGCCAGGCTTTTCACTCCTGATGTGTTGAAAGTAAAATTTAATATTAGTGTTGTTTCCTTTCATTGGTTGCTCCTCAGTCTCCTTTGGCTTGCTTCGTTATATTTTTTCCTTTTAATCTGTCTGAGTTCCTGATTCTGAGATCCTGATTTTTTTTTGGATACGGCTTTAGCTTTTTGAAGAATTCCTTCTTATTTCTAACAACAGCCTTTACCCTTCTGTCCAACCACGCTGGCTTACTCCTTTTTTTTCTCCAGGCTTTTCTAAGAGCAAAACAGCAGTGCACCAGTGGCACGTTTCCTACTCAACACCCTTCAGTACTGTCAACACCCGTAAGGATTTAATTCCTCTCACTTCCCCTTTGAACTTTTTTAAAAACCTTATTTTTACGCGGTTGCTCTGCTGAATTTGGACAAAGCTTTGGTGGACTGTTCAGTCCCTGTTGCTCCCACGGGGATGTTGACAGAAGGTACGTGGTGGAACCTGCTGCAGGATGCTCACTTCATGATGAGATTTTGAACTGGATTTTTACATCAGACCAGGGGTTACCTATTTTTTTCTGGGATCAGTAACCAGCTTCTGCTTCAGACTCAGATGTGACCTTTGCTCATTCTCCGTGGAGGTAACTTAAATCACCCAATACACTTGTATTTCCTGCCTTTCTTACCTCCTTTTTTTTTTTTCTTTTTTCTCTTAGCATCAGTTAGTGAGCTGGTGAGCAGTAAGGTCTATAGACCCAAGGCTGTATCATTCCTTTTCAATCTGGACTTTCACTTCATAGAGCTTCTCATTAACACATTTTGCTCTCTCTTTCGGGCATATGGCTCATCTGATCTAGTGTCCCGTTGATTGTTTTCCTCCATCAAGTTTTTGATACATAGAATCATAGAATGGTCAGAGTTTGAAGGGACCTTAAAGATCATAGAGTTCCAACACTGCTGCCCTGGGCAGGGACATCTCCCACCAGACCAGGTTGCTCAAAGCCCCATCCAGACTGGTCTTGAACACCTCCAGGACACCACAGCTTCTCTGGGCAACCCGGTCCTGTGTCTCACCACCCTCAGAATAAAGAATTTCTTCCTAATATTTATCCTAAATCTCCCCCCTGTCAATTTAAAGCTGTTACCCCTCATCCTATCGCCCCACTCCCTGATAAAGAGTCCCTCCTAATGTATATCCATGTCTTCATTCAGACTCAAAAAGGCCAGTTCCACAGTCTTTGCTTCTGAGGTTCCCAGCATTTGCATAGTAACACATGTACTGCCAGTTTAGTTCTACCTTGACAACCTTTTCAAATGTCAATCCATTTGTTTTCCATTTTCTCTTTGATTGTTTACTTCCTGTGACCTATTCTTCATTGAGGGGTACCTACGTTTGTGTCTTCATCTTTATAAATGTCATCCCAAACCATATGCTCTTGTGCACCTCACTTCTCACTTTAAAAGCTCACTCACTCTCCTTGATCTTAAGTGACAACATCTCAGATCATCTCTTCAATACTGGCTTTCAACACTCTACATGTGCCAGACGAGCCTGAAACCATCTAATATTCAAACTCTGCCCCTCCACCACTCTCCCTGGACCTGCAAGAGATAAGGGAGCATTTCAGAGAACATTACTATAATGGTCCTTCTCTTAGTTTCTTTTCCAGGAGCCTAAATTTTGGCTCCACACACAGGACCTCCCTCGGCAGTGTCATTGATATCCACATGGGCCATGACCACAGGCTCCTCATCACTTAATTCTAATCTTCCAACTCCCTTTGCATGTTATGACAACAAACGGTATATATTTTAATACCTTTAGTAGATGATTATAGATTCTTTCCTGATTGATCCTCCAAGCATCTTAATTTTGCTGCCCTCTTGAAAACAGGCTTATGTGCCTAAATGTTAGGGGTTTCTATATGATTTCTCTGGAAGAATTGGCGAGGGGGTAAAAAACAAATTTTAGAAAAAAAAAAACATTACGTGATAATGAAACAAGAACCTTTCAATGTGATTTAAATTTTGTGATGACCTGGAATGGAGACAAAGTGAAGGAGATCTAAGGATATTCAACTGCAAAGCCCAAGAGCATATGCTTTAATTAAATTTAGCAGCTTGAATCAGCTCCTCCCCTCCCATCTGAATGGCTGGCAGATAGTCTGTGCTCATGGAAATCTGCTTTCCTTTGCCCTTATTTATGTTACTAAAACTCTCCTAAAATTTCTCAGTGTCGTGACTGCGTGTAGCGACAGTGGGAGCAAGAAATAAGACATGATATCACATAGACCCACTCGAAGCACTTTGGCTGGCAAGGTGCTCGTAGTACAGGTTGCCAGTGCTGATTGGATCTCCTGTCGCTTTCCAGCGCCGAAGATGAGATCCCCATTAAGAAATTTTAGCAATTAGATCCTGTTTCATGAGGAAAGTTGGGATGGTTACTCTACAAAACTATCTGCTAAAAGATTTTTTAGGGTTTATTTTAGGCACCTGTGTTGATAAATGCCAGTGCTTTTGCTATTAAACATTAAATATCTACAGTTTTCTCCTGTGGATGTCCAAAGATGCTGCTGAGCAGTTCCTTCCCAGCAATTTGTGAGATTCCTGACATTGGCACTCTTTTCTCAAACGCCCCAGTGAAGCTCATCTCAAAAGCATGTTCTGGGTGCATGTAATGATCACCAATGACACTATCCTGACTGGCTGGTAATGAAAAATCTGCCCTTTTTTGTAGATATAATAGGGATTAGCTTGCTTGCTTAGGAAGTGGGTGGCTTGGACTCAAGTCTCTCAGGTTGGGAGGTTTCCAATCTACCATTCCCATGTCCTAGAAAAATGTGCTAATGGTGCAGCTGGGTTAAAGCTGCTTTCTGTCCCGCTAGGCAAAGCTGTGCCTTTGTGCCAAATAAAAGGCCTTCAAGCTTCATAAAGCCAATGAAGGAGCAGCCAAAAAAGAAACATGACATTGTATCTCATTATAAAGGGGATCCTAGGCAACCTCTTGGAAGAGAAGGGTGGAAAGGGTGTAAGGATGCACTCCAGAGGAGCTTTAAAGTTAAAACAAAACACTCACGTTTGATGTGATAAAGAAGAGGGAGGCAATGGGTGGACTTTGCTTGAATTTCCCCAGTCCTCATTTAGAAGAGCTTCTCTCCTAGAGGGTGTGTCCCACTGAATAAGAGAGGTTACCTCCCTCGCTGGATGCCCTTTGGAATGTTGCTGTACCTCATCCTTCCTCTGGAATAGATTGCCTTGGGATTGTAAAATTATTTTGCCTTTCCTCTTGGAAAGGAATTTTTACTAACTATTGTAGTGAGCTACAGCTGTGTGTTTTGTAGGCGAGGTTTTATCACTGATTCTTTTCAGCCTGAACATCCTTTTTAATAAATGAAAGAAATGCTAAATGCAAATAGAGCCTGCCTCTCATTATGACAGCTTTGTACTTTTTATTATGTGAGTGGGAGAGATGAGTACAGGTGTATTCTGTGTGTCTAAGTGGAGAGGACACACAGTAGAGCTGAGACTTGGCCTTGCAACCCTTGGACGTTAGGCCTGGATTTACCCCACGGTGTCTGGGCATCTTTCATACCTCATACCCACCTTTACTAAATTAACTTCCTTAAAATGTACGAGTTATTCAGCCATTTCAAAACTATCGTTGATGGCAGAGGTCCAAGGAAGAGGCTGGATGCTGCAAGGAGGTAGCCACAATGTTAACTTTCTTCTGCTTCAGAACTGAACAGATGCTCCAGTTTGTGGCCAGGAGGACACTACATTATGGAGAACCATGAAATCCCTCCATCCTGAATTTGCTGAAACCCCTTATTGCTTGCAGCCAAAAAGGACGGATGAGGATGGTTAAGAAAGGGCATGTTAGGCTTAGGCCAAGTATCAAGCTGAAGGATTACATTCTCCCTGCTTAAATTTCATCAAGAATTCAAATCAATGACGTAGCTCATTAAGACAGCATATCCCAAATCAGAAGCGGCTGTACTTCAACGGTGGGTCAGCTGCGTTTCAGTCCTGGTCCAAAGTTAATGGGAAGTCAATGGGAGGACTTCTGCCCAGTCAATAAGCTTTGGATCAATTTCCTGCGTCAGTTCACAAAGTGCTTTTGTGCTTTTGAATAATTTATGCCAAAGTCTTTATATAAATCGAAATCAGTGTTTTCATTTACTTGCAGATCATATGAATAGAAAACTTTTTTTTGCAAATTTTTTTACTTAGTTATTTATCTATTTGGAGATTGGAGCTGAAGTCTATTGATCAGCCTGATTAAAGGACGTGAAATCAGAATGGGGCTACCTCCCTCATTTTAACAAGTTACTGTATCCACTTTATTTTTTTCAGATGAATTGTATAAAATGAGAGAGAAATCTACACACTTGCAGGCCACTGAGATAATACAGTGGTTGGGCAAGGTATGGGAAGAGAAATGGTAGTAAGGATACGTGCGTTCATCAGGATGATAGAAAAAAGGAGAATGACTAACTTTGCAAAATGTGTTTCATAGTCCACTGGCTTAAGATGTTAATGAACCTCTGCTTGAATGAGCCAGATCTCTTGACCTTAAAATGATAACGTTTCAGAATCAACAGAAGCAAACATAGGCCAATGGTTCCATTTATTTAAAGTATTTGAAATGCCCCTGATTAAGTGTGCAGATCCGCACTCTAATCTGATTTCAGTGTGGCAGCAAAAGAGGTGCTCCTGATCCTCCCACATTTCCCTCCACTGCCTTTCCGTGCGTTAGTCTAAGCAGTCATGTAGTTGGTGGCAGCAGAAAGAACTGGGATCATCACTTTAGGAGCAGCCTGAAGCTGGACCAAGTTAGGCACAGCATAAAACTGTGCCCTGACATCATTGATTTGCTCTGAAAGGCACCGTGGTCCTATGTGATTATGGAAACTTCAATAATTGGGAGACCAGAGAAGGGTTTGGGTTGGAAGGGACCTTTAAGCTGCCGTGGGCAGAGACACCTCCCACTAGACCATGTTGCTCAAAGCCCCATCCAGCCTTACATGGCATGGTGGTCATTCATTTCAAAAGCAATAAAAAGTGATATTTTCATAAGTATGAACAGCAGTTGCTATATTTTTGTCTTCAAGCTGATACCTGCTACTGAAATAATTAATTTAGTTTAAACATTTTAGTAAAATATAGGAAGTAGTGTAACAAAGAGAGGGTAGAGAAGATGTGTCCATTTTAGGCCAACAATTACAAGGGCCAGTAAATCTTTCTCTCCTGGCAGGTGAAAAAAACCCAACCGTAGGTGACCAACCTGCGTTTTGCAAAGATAAAATTCATTGGGGTCCTCAGAAGGGGAACTGCTCCAGCTGAAATCACCTTAATAGGAAAGTGGGAGTAAGGAGAGACCTTACAAAGAGCAAAAAGATCTGAAGAGAAAACATTTCGGAGCTTGAAAATGCAGGGGTAGCATGGGTGTTGCTAAAAGTAAATTCAAATTAATCCTGGGAAAGAAAATTAAATTAGGGAGCAAGGAATTCATCGGTATTTAAACATGAAAACAGAAAGAAAACGCGGAATAAGAAATATAGGGCAGGGCTTAAAGATAGTGGAAATATGGCCCTTCAGTTAAAGGTCTGCTTCAGCTCGGTTTTCTGTAAGGACTCTGCTGTAGAACCTGCTAAGGAAAGACAAGATGATTAATGGGAAGAGGACTGTGGACATGGAAATTTCTATTACCAAAGTGGAAACAAAACTCTCTAAACTAGTTTCATTTAGCAAGGGAGAAGGGAGGAGATATGGAGCCGGGTAATCAGCATTCTTGATATTTGAAAGAGCTGGCTCAGGAAATCGGTGCTCCATCTCAAAGCTCTTTAATAAATGTATGAAGTTGGGGGTGGTTCCATCTGTATGTCAAATATTAAATATAGCGTCCATATTTGAGTGCAGAAAAGCAACCACCCAACCCCACAAATGTGCAAGCTTTAGAATAAATCTTCAAGAAAACAAAAATGAATGAATAATTAAAGGAAAGAAATGGCCACAAGGAGGGGAAAATAAATCAAGATGGGAGGAAATACAGATTTATCAAAGGCTGTTTGTGTCTGGTAACTTTCCTTAAAAAGGATAACCAGTTCTTATGGATGGGAAAAATGCTTTAGACATAATCCACTTAGACTTCAATGAAGCAATATCAATATTGTGCCACATGGGATATTATTAACTGGAGAAAATGTGGATCATTTCCAAAATGCTAATGTGGTCAGTAACTACTAAAGAGAAATGACCTGGGGTTCTGTAGAGTCAACAGCTGGTGGTTTGAAGGGCAGTTTTTAGCAGAGTTTCACAACGCTCTGTCTTCAGACTGATCTTATTTAATATTTCTATTGATGATCCGGGCTTAAAAACTAGAGATTTACCAATGAAATCTGTAGACAGCACGAAGCTGGGAGGCGTCAGCAATTCAGAAGAAGATTGGTGTGAGGTGAATTGGATGGAAAACCGAAAAATAGAATAGTAGGAAGAGTAAGGTCATGCGTGTGGGGATTAATAATGAGAGAATGGGCTGTAAAGCTGTAGCTTGCCAGTGGAAAATGAAAGAAAATGTCAAAATGAGTGGTAAGTGTGTTTGTTGATCACAGAATCATACAGCCCTTAAAAAGCAAACGTGCTAGAGATGCCCCAGCTGAGATGTTCTTGAGAGAGGTCTCTGATGACAGTGAAGTGAGGCCTCTTGCAGACCAGTGGACAAAATCCTTGGCTCCCACGAATAAGATCACTGGAACAGGCTGCCCAGAGAGGTGGTGGAGTCTCCATCTCTGGAGACGTTCAAAACCTGCCTGGACAACATCTGGTCCAGCCTGCTTTAGGTGACCCTGCTCTGGCAGAGGGGTTGGACTAGATGATCTCCAGAGGTCCCTTCCAACTCCTACCATTCTGTGATTCCGTGAGACAGGACTTCAAGCTGGTGCCATGACATTCATATGGGACCATCAGTGGCACAGAGAGGTTACCAGAGAGGAAAAGCCTAGAAATCTTTGTTTTTTACTACAGCATAAGAAAATGAAAGCTGAGAGGGAATATGATTATTCTTTAAATATAAGTCAACTCAAGGAACAGAGAAGGACTCTAAGCAAAGGGAGAACATTGATGCACAAATAAATTGGCAAACATTGGACATGGATGAATTTAGTCTGGAAAATCTTAAGAATTAAGGTAGAAAGGTCGGGGATAGTCTCCTAATCCAAATAATGGGGGAAAAAAAAAAAGACCTTCTTTCAGGTAGATTTATTAAGAAAAATCTTTTGTTTGTGTTTTTCATTTCTACCTACTTGATTAGATGAAGCATTACAGGCAACCGCAGTCGCAATCAAAGGAGATTTGTCAGTCAAGAGGGGAGGACGTTATGTCCTTGTCGAGCTGTCCTTTCCTCTTCCAGTTTCTCTGACTAAACATTTCAGCAGAACAAGAAGTTTTTCAGCACGAGGGCAACCTGCTGTACTTGCACAAAACAAACTACACGCTCACTCCCAGGCTGTATCCAAAGGAAACATTCAGAACCAGTCAGGAAACCTTACTCAGCAGTGACATCGCGCTTTGGTCGTTGTAACGGGTAATTTACTCAACCCCTTTCTCACTTTACTGAGGGATTGAAATACAATATAAGGTTAAATATCTCACCTAGACCCATATATAACCTTCTTGTCGCCCTCCTGAAATTACAAAAGCCCCTTACACTAATTAGGGGAAAATACATCTCTTTAAGGCACTGATAGTTCACTCAGTAGTCAAATAGCGAACAATAATAGACAAGTTTATGAGAGAAACATATTTCTTTTCTCTACACAATCTAAACTTAGATCTCCTTACACTGCAGTGTCTTATTCACATCAAAGATGTATTCTGCAGGTTATTTAAGGTGTTTGTCACTGCTCTTGACAGTTCATCCCACACAAGGAGTGCTCCTCATGTGGCACCAACTGTGAAAAAGCAAGGAGAAAGACTTTCCTCTGTGAGAGAGATCAAAATATCATTTCTGGAATCATTTTGACAAATTGTCTGTGGTGTTTCCAGAGGGATCTTGAGGGAGATTATCTCTCTGGTGGTTGCTCCAAGTTGGGTGCAACCAGGTCACTGTGACCCAACAGTCACAGTCAAGTGGGGGAGTGACAATACAGTCATCCTGGGAAGATTTCAGAAGAGTTCACAGAGCACTTAAAAAAAGCTGGGTACACTTTCAACGTTGATTGCGAAAAGGAAAATACTAAAAGCAAACATCATAAGTGGAACTTAATATTTGCATATGATTAATGCTTTTCAGAAACCCACATTCAAGTGACAGTCAGTGATATTAAATTCTACCAGTACTCGGGCCATGTCATATGAAAAGAAATGATCTACTCAACAGTCAGACTGAAAAAATCTCAGAACATCAGTCCTTGTTTGGAGAAAAACGTATGGGGAGGAGAAAACCGTCATAACTCCCTTGTATTCCCATAGTGACAAGAGAGGACAGTCCTTGTGGTATCCATGGTGTGTGTAAGCAAGGAATATTCTTGATTTGCAAAAGGCTGAGAGCTGCTATCAGAGAGGTTTAGTAGTTTTGAAGGGAAAGCTGGCAATTCGAAAAAGAATTCAAAAACTGTACACACATCTATATTTATTCTCTTTTTGATGAGTCAAGCAGAGGGATGCTCTTTGGTGGGAGGACTTGAAGAGCACAACTGTGTCCTCCCCTGGTTCAGCTCCAAGGTGGCACCTGGTTACAAGCCAAGAATTCCATGCAGAAGAAATAAGAGCACAGAGGGGGGTGCAGGAAACCAAGAGAGGAGTGTGATTTAACAAAGGAACCAAAGGGATGTTACAAAGAAAAGAGAGATTTTGCCGTTCATGGAATCGGGTGTAGTTCAGACACGATGCCGTGGTGGAATTGAGACTAAAACAAAACGTGCCTTTGACCTTGCTAAGTCTGAGGTGATCTTTGGAAGGCAGTGATGGATTCTCTAATTTAAATCATTAAAATAAAGCCAAATCAAAGCAGCATCTGAGCATACATTCAGAGAAAGCCCTCTTATTGTGCCAAGCGTAGCATGCGTGCCAGGGCTCTAAACAAACAGTCTAAATATACAGGTTCATAAATCTTGTGTGTGAAATTAAAACAAGGGGAAGGACATTGATTTATTATATGTTTGTTGGAAAGCTTAAGACTTAGTCTTTAGTTATAATAACGGTGTCCCCCGCGCTCCGTAAGGGGGCAGAAGTGCTTGACTTCAATTGTGCTTTCCTTGGGGTTGGTAATTATAAGGTCAATAGGAAGTGTTCCCAGAACAGCAATCTTTTTTACTCCACTCTTAAATTGTTTCTGGATTCCCATTAAAATTTCACCACTCTTTCTAAGTTCTCCAAAAGGAAACTGACCTCCTGAACTTGAAATATAGCTCTTGTTTCAGGGAAGGGATTTTGTGGGAAACGCCATAAAAACCAGGAGAAGCATTTGAGGGCTCTGTGGTCAGATTGTGACCAATGTACATCACATAAGCTTCTTATTAGGAGTTAATGAAGATTTTTTTCCTTTTTTTTTTTTTTTTTTAGTACTCAACCTATCACTTTTAACAAGTGCTCTGTAGTATAATTGGTGAGGAGCTAGAAATGTATAGAGTGCACATAGATGGCTTTCCCTAAGCTTGCCTGAGGGCCTGAAGGAAAAAGCTCTTTTTTTTTTTTTTTTTTTTTTTTCCCACCTATAGTAACTCCATAACCTCTAGACTTGAGTAGCTCCACTGTCTCTTGTGTGTGCTGTGTGGAGAGAAGGGGATGTATGGTCAGGAAGGCTTTTCCTTTTAGTACTACTCAAAGTCCAAGGATGCCAGATTGAAGATCCCAGTGAGAGTAAGAAATAAGCAAACAAGAAAAGTAAGAAATAAGAACAGAGGTGCCTATAGTGTGTGTCATTGGGGGTTAAGCTTCCCTACTGGTATGTTAGGATGAGCTCTATGCTGTAACTCTTGTCTAACACATGATAACTTACCAACATAGTGGCTGCATCCACTGTGGAAGGGTGGCTTCATCTGTAGTCCTTCATTTGGAGACCATACAAAGCTAGTAAGACTCTCCTTAAGATGCGCAGAGTCCCAAGAAGTCAAGAAGGTCAGAAGTTGGCAAAGTTTGGCTCCGTCTTCGCTCCCTGCAATCAAGGTCAAAAGAAAGATGTGGCAGGTGGATGCACAGGAAAAAAGTTTAAGAATGGGGCAGGTACAAAATGAAGATCCCCCACCCTCTGGCAGTCTGTGACTTAGGGACGTTCTGAGCCATGTCTTTATGATGAGTAGCTCTCAACTTCCATAAGTGCATCTGGTTGCATTTGAATCTACATTCATTGATGTAACAGTTTGAGGTGATTATTTTCAGAGTTCAGTCATGTAGTGGATGAAAAAATATTCCCCTTAACTAGGTGGCTGTTAAAAGATGGTGGCAGAGAAGGGATTGCTATGCAGGTTCAACCAAAAGTCCGGATCACCAGGCAAGGTTATGGGGATGCGGCAGGCCCCAGGAGCTGGGAAGTCAATCCCCAGAAGAGGTTGGGATCAGGTCTCATGATCCCTGGTAGATTATTTTTTTAATATTCATGTCACCTTTTCTCTCCACCTTGTCCTGAGATTTCTCTGTGTCTTACTTTTGGTTCTGCTTTGTTATCGTCGTAACCAATAAGTTCCCCCACCAGAAAGTGGTCATCGTTTCTCACAGTCTCTGCTTTTTGTGCCAGTAATTAAGCACGACTATAATGATTAGATTTTATAGTTATATAGTCCAAAAGCATGTCACACTGTCTAACCTTTTGGAAAATAGGGAAAAAACCTGGTTAATTCACAATGCTGCCTTACTCACATCCTCTAAAGGGTTACATCAGTTCCTTGCATCTTAATGAAGCACAGCCTTGCTGTCCACTGCAGTGAACTAGGGGTTGTCATTCGGGACATAGACTTATCTTCCAACCCTGTCACTTTTCATGATCTTTATCTCCCTAAAACTTTCATGATCCAGATGTTCCCTATTGGCTTAGATAGCTGTGCTGGTAACCATCCCCACTTATACTTCCTAATGCCTTTGACACAAGTCTGTGTACAGTAATCAGAGAAAGTAAATAGTATCTGCAAAGCATGCTCAAATTTAATTAAAGGAATAACAATATCTCAGACTTTGGGACACTACATCACCGTTGTCATTTGCTGCCTGTACAGACAGCTTCACAGAACAGCTATTCCTACTCCACATACCTGTAGGCTGATGAGCTTTGCCTGGCTTATGACACGCAGTTCTGAGGGACTTAATAATAAGAAATATTCTGTCAGGTTGGAGTAAATCAGAGAAAAATTATCTGAGGGAGGAATTTCCTTTCTGTCCCTCAGTGTCAGCATCTGACCATCTGTGAAAAGTTTTAGGAGAGTATCTCCATTGCTTTAAATAGCATCATACTAGATTGGTACCTTAAAACCCCCCGGATAACTGATTTATTTATTTATTTATAGGTGGTTTAAGAAAAGCTTCAGGCCATCCATGGTCAGATTTTCATCCTCTTACATAAAAAGTGTTGTAACTCACAAAAGACACTGAGAACAAGGGATGGGCTTGAGCCAGCAACCTGCAAAAGGTCTTCAGGGCTTTGATCATCCACTGGATGGTCATACCCTCCTCTGTTATATCTCAAAAGGCAGCAGTGAACAGGATGCTCGTAAAAGATACTTGTCTTAAAAAAACTTACCTTCTATTTTTGTCTTCAAAATTTTCTTCTCTTCCCCTAAGTATTTCTTCTCAACATGGATTGCTGAGAAACAGCTTTATTTCCCTGCAATACAGCTTGCCTGAACCAACTGTGAGAAAATGCTTCTGCTAGTGCAAGAGGCAACAAATACAGATAAGGGTTTTGGCAGCAGCAGGATGTTGCATTTGGCTTTTCCCCTTTAAAGTGCTTCAAATGGGCAAGGCAACAACTTTTTCTCCCATGGGTTGTAGGCTGCCACCTCAGTCTGGAAAAATAAATGGACCTGGGCTGGAGAGCCAAGTAACTCTACCTTCCACCCGAAGTTTGCTGCTGCAAAATAAGGAACTTGAAGCTTTGGTCAGGTGCTCTGAAGAGTGACTTCACTACAGGTCTCAGTGCAGCTGTGGGCCTAATCATCAAAATCATAGAATCATAGAATCATTTTGGTTGCAAGAGAGCTTTAAGATCATCGAGTCCATCTGTTAACCTAGCACTACCAAGTTACCACTAAACCATATCCCTCAGCACCACATCTACACATCTTTCAAATACTCCCAGGGATGATGACTCAACCACTTCCCTGGGCAGCCTGTTCCAATGCTTGAACAGAAATGCAGAATAATTTCTTGTGTTAATTGACCTGATGGCCCAGATGACTGCTCCGTTTCACATGAGACCCACCTCCGGGCAGCTTAAGACCAGAGGTCATCAACTTTCTAAATCCAGCAGCTACTTTACCATGGAAGATCTTTCTCTGGGCCAAAGTATCTCCACACAGAGACGTTAAAGGCCATAAGCATGAGGAGGGTCACTAACATCCCACTCACTGAACACAGAGGGAACTGAGAGAGCAAGACCGTTGTGGTGGGCACTGGATACTGCTCATCCCTGGGATGAGGAAGGCTGTCCACCTCCCAGCTCTGCTCAGGTTCCTCATTGAAGAGGGTCAAAGAATTTCTTCAAGGCTACTGACCTAAAGGGATGGGACAAGTTGATTTCTAGTGAGTTTGGCTTTCATTTCCCATGTTTCAGTCCAATGTCCCTACCATGAAGCACCTGTGATCATTTTTCAGGCTTTCCAGCAGTCTGAGCGAGCAGGTAAAGGAGCAGTTTAGGCCAGTGAGATGAAATTATCTTCTCTTTCCTTAGAGGTGATTTCTAGGAGTTAAGCTCCAAAACTGTCTGGAGGTCAGTACCCATTTTTTTTTCCTACTTTCGCTGGGTAATTGAGAGCCACAGACTTCGGAAATCTGATGAATTTCAGCAGTGGCAGCTCCCTGAGAAAAGGCACAGTAGAAACAGAGAGTCCACACATACTGAAAAACCCCTGGAGAATAAGAGTGAAAATGAGAAGAGGATGTGAAAACAGCATGTGAAGAAAAAGTGAAGCAGTTGGATTTGTTTAGCCTAGAAAAGGGAAACCTGAAGGAAGCCAGGTACATATTCTTCCAACAAAGCAGAGGGAGAGTGTGGTGATCAATAGTTCTGTGCCCTTGGTGACTGGAACAACCAGAAATCTGCTCAACTTCCAGCAAGGAAGAGAAATTAGATGCCATAAAAGAAAATGAAGAGTGAATGTTGTCTAGAGAGGCTGTGAAAACTCTTTGGATGTTTATTAGAAGACCTGAGCCAAACATGCTCCGGCGTGGCATAGCTATCTTTGAGTCTACCTCAGTGTAGAGGAAAGGATTAGGGCAGAGACTCACAAACTGAGGGACGAAGAATATACCTGAGAAGGTGAGAAGGACCAGAAAATTACTTGCAGCCTTGTTGTCTCCCTCTGCCCTTGTTCTTTGCTGACTCCATCCCCAAAAGCAATCTCTTTGAAGCTGTAGGAAAAAAAAACCAAACCACCCCCTCTTCACACACCCTCTTTTCTTTGACCCAATGTGAACAGCGAGATGAGAACAAAATACTTTTCAAGGGAATTTGGGAGGAAGAGTGAAGCAGAGGGGTTACTCATCTATTCTAGAAAAGAAAGATAGCTCAATATTAAAAAGTCCAAAAGCTTTGGGAGTTGATGACCTTTAGGTCCATTACATCACTTGGAAATCCACTTCTAAATAAATATTCATTGCTGACGCATGCTCTAATAAAAACGGCATATTGCAGTCATTTGCTGGTTGGTGCATAGAGTCTTGTCAGCTCATTCATAGCACATTTACTGCCAAATCATTCCTTTAATCATAGAACAAGAAATGTTACACACGCCGAACAAATCTCCCTCGTTAACTTGAGCAGGTTACTACTGCAGTCTGCTATACTTCAGCTGCTATTTTTGGAGAAGGTCTTGTACCCTATTGTGTGTGTGTGAGTCACAGCTGGCACTACCATGGAGGAAAACTATGGGTGAGCACTCTAATCGTACTCGATGCCTCCTTCTGAAGAAGTCTTCTGTACTTCTGCCCTGGGATGAGGTGCCACTGTGAGGGTGGTGAGACACTGGCCCAGGTTGCCCAGAGAAATTGTGGAGGCCCCATCCCTGGAGGTGTTCAGGGCCAGGCTGGATGGGGCTTTGAGCAACCTGGTCTGGTGGGAGGTGTCCCTGCTCACAGCAGGGCAGGGTTTGAACTTGATGACCTTTAAGGTCCCTTCCAACTGTAACCATTCTATGAACCTGTGATTGAACAGCACTTTTTATCCCTAGCAGTCTCATGGAAATAATTAAAATACCACTCAGCTGTGGTCTAGTGTCAGGATTTGACCCTTTATAATTGTCATGTACTGGAGAAAGTAAAACAGAGGTAGGGCTGCAAGCTCCCCTTGTGCCCATCATCCTCAGGTTGCCTTCTGAAACCTCAGTTTTTTGCTGCCAGCTTTTGTAGGGCAAGAAATAAGTCAAATTTCCATTAATATGGGAAAGAAAGTTAGGTAAGTCCTAAAGGCTGTTATCTGCAGGGGCTGTGATTTAGCAATGCACATGAACACACACTTTTCTCATAGACTTTTATCATAGACTCATAGAATCGTTTTGGTTGGAAGAGATCTTTAAGATCATCAAGTCCAATCGTTAACCCAGCACTGACAAGTTACCACCAAACCATGCCCCTCAGTGCCACATCTACTGTCTTTTAAGTACCTCCACTTCCCTCAATTCAACTCACTCCCACTCCAACTCAACCACTTCCCTTCTGCAACCAGCAAAGTGAGAGCAGAAATTCCCATCAGCCTGCAGAGATGGAAGCTGCAGATGCAGTATGTTTTTGCTTTTTTTTTTTTTTTTTTTCCTGGGAGACACTGTCCACACTCAAAAATTAAATGTACTTGGAAAATTTTCTGGGCAATAAGGGCATCTGGCGCATCACCACCTGCCTGTGTGCTAGGAACCTGTTTAGATGCAGGGTGGCTGCATGGGACGTGCCAAGTGGGCATGGACTCTGGAACACACTTATGCCTGAGCTGTGCCTGGGAGGTGTTTGGAGAGCCTCTCTGGCACGGACCAAAGGCACGCCAAGGTCCTCTCCAACCTTCTGCTAATATAGATGACTGATGTTTTGGTGACCGAGGACGTTCCCAATATGCTGGTACCCAGGCATCCAAAAATGCTGTCCCAATCTCATGTGCCTTTACAACTCCAGCAAAGAGAAAAGGATTTAATTCCAGCACATGCCATTTCCTGACAACTAAATCACCATCCTCATTTTGATGGGCTCTTTTTAACAGTGTGCCTTGTCATCTGAAGTCACTGATGAAAACACCAATCACTTGTTTCATATTTAAACTGCTCAGGCAAACTCACATCAACAAAAAAAAGAATAGGAAAGTTGCATTGGTCAAGCTTAATAAAAAGCAAAGATCTCTTCAGTATAAGGTTACCCCATTGTGCTACCAGTCTTGGCTCATGTTAATAAGTGTTATCACACCATTCAGTCACTCCTGACCCTCCTGTCCGGGTTGTCATTTTCCACATGAGCTAACTAGTTGACTGGAAATCCAAAGGAAACGGAACTTATGCTCTAAATTCCCTTTCTCCATACTTTTTTAGCAAAAGGTTAATCTCTTATGGGTTTCTTTAGAAAATTCTCTTTCCAGAGAACGCAAATTGGTGGTGATATATCTCTTGATGACATATTCAATGCCAAGATGATGTCAGTTAGACAAAAAAACAACTTTGTGGAACACATATTTTCATTTTTATACCTAAAAGTGTCACTTTACTTGTACAGTATTTGATGATCTTAAATTTTATAATCAGATTGATTCTCTCCAGCACAAGTATAGCTTCTTCAGCACCTGACAATCTTTTTATTTTTCATCATAATTATTTGTTACCTGGATGTCAACTTTATCTGGGGTGTGATTATACATTTATAACCAGACTCAATGCCTTATATGTTAAAAGTTATGTTGCCTTGCTTACACTCCCATACGTCACTTCACTTACCTGTGGAAATCTTGACCCAGGAAAGATGTGTCCAAATCCAAGTGGATACCACCACAACGTCAATCTGACAGAGAGATCTCCTTTTTTTTTTTTTTTTTTTTTTTTTTTTTTTTTTTTTTTTTTTTTTTTTTTTTTTTTTTTTTTTTTTTTTTTTTTTTTTTTTCCGAAGTGAGGAATTTCCATCCTAATTTGAGATCCAGAAAGACAGGGAATGGGAAATTCCATCCTGAGCCACAAGAACTCCCACTTTCACACTATAAATAAGAGAACTGTGGCCAACCTATCCTGTTTTACATACCTTTTTTTTTTTAATACTCATTGCTACCTGAATACATTATCTATGGGTTTGAACACCTGCAGCTATATTGTTAAGGAGAACTGTGGTTGTTCTGTATCTCCAACAGATACGTTTAAATATAAATATATGCATCCATATGTTTTTTTAATGCACAGTTAGTTAAGTGATCCTTTGTACATGAGAGACATAAAAACCCCACAGATGAAAGGCTCTATTATACATGTTCAGAACAAGAATAGTGTATGATAACAGTGTATTTGCTTCTATTTTAGTTTGTTAAAGGGGATCATAGTTGGTATATGAGCTGGTTTGTTGACAAAGGAAGGAAAAAAAACATGAAACCAAGCCAAACCATTCCACCTACAATATTAATTAACTCCAATATGAAGGAACCATTCATTTTTTTATCCTTTTTTCAAAAATATATTTAAACTCTGATTAGAAAAGCAAGGACCAATCCACTGTTTCTTAGCTCATTTCAGCCAGTTATACCATTTATATATTAAAAGTTTAGATGCCCTGTAATTTGGTGTTCACATTCCCCATCCTATTTAGAGATCTGATCAAAACCACTCTAAATATTCCCATTGAATATAAGGAACATTTACAATAACATTGTCAAGTGTCATGATTAAAACCTGCCTCTTGTGAGATCTTAAAACAAGTTATTACACACAAGTCTCTGCTTCTATTGAATAAAATAAGATTAAATATTATAGTTTTCATTTTGGAGGAAAGTGGATTGAATGTGACATGAATTCATCTAACAGCAAAAAAAACAGAAGTTGAAGAAGAGCATTGATCTTTGGTGATTTTTTGATCATGGGGTTTTAAACATGTTGGATGAAAGTCACAAATGCTTCAGGTCATTCTAGTCTTCCTCTCCATCTTATTCTAAAGGCCAATCATAGGAGGAACTTGGCAACATCTATAAGTGGCTTGTAGGGTATTACAGCATATGGCAATGTGGATGCAGATGGACTCACTCCACTGCCAGTGGTGCCAGGGACTCCCAAACGTTCAAGGCTGGGCTGGATGGGGCTTTGAGCAACCTGGTCTAATGGGAGATGTCCCTGCCCATGGCAGGGTCTTGGAACTAGATAATCTTTAAGGTCCCTTCCAAGGCAAACCATTTTATGATTCTATGATGCTATGATTACTTGACTTTATTTTCCTGCTATTGCAAGGAATATGTGGGAAGCACTGCTGAAGAAGGATGTTTAAGGAGGTCTTAGAGATGACAGCATCCTCAGTGCCCTCCCAAAGGAGCAGGGATGTAGTAACTAGAGATTGTGCCAAGGGAGGTGGGACTCTGATGAGGAACAGGTGGGTACAAAGCATCACACAGGTAGGTAACTTTCTGCAAGTCCTCCAAGATGGGTTATTTTTGATAATAAAATATATTCTTATGGGCTTAGGGAGTCTTAATTAGGGAAAGATGAAGACAGACATTAACTTGACTAACCATCCTGTTTTTAAAGGGTTATCCCTTATTTCTGGAAGACTTCTCTAAAGATGGCAAGCTCTCCCCTGCTTTAAAAAATACCTTCATTTATTTAATTCATTTCCTCTGGGTAAGTAAAAAATCAGCTTAATCATCAGCCAAACTTTTGCAGAACAGAACTAAGCAGAGTGGCTGTTTATGGCACTTTTCAGTGTAAAATCTGCTTTGAGAAACCTTTTAACAAAAGTAAACCCAAGCCTCTACAAATTATTCTAAGAAAAGTCCATTCATGTTGTCCTCAGCAGTACTGAATTACACTCTTGAAATAAAAATAATGGACTTCGCCTGTCCAAATGTGATATTGCCCCATAAATTTGCTTTTGCACTTCTTTCTCAAGTAAAGAAATGGCATACAGGGAAGCAGATCTGTTAAAGGCCCATTAACAGCTCAGTAAGCAGCAGAAGCTCACCAGAGATGCAGACCAGAATGTCTCCTTTGCAAAGATGCAATGAGGTTATTTGTTAAATAAAGTCTCAGGAGGTGGTGACAGGTGAGATCTTTCTGATGGGTCTTAAACAGTTAGGGGTAGGAGCCTTATCACAAATCTCTGGAAACTCTCTTCCAAGCCCAGTAGCTGCTGGGTCTTCACTCTGGTGTGTAGCATGAACGCAACACAGAACATGTTTGAATACAGTGTGGATCAGCAGGGACATGTCTGAAGTACAAAAAGAAGTGGTCTTGATTCAAATGTAGGAAAAAGTCTGGATAGGAGCTCTGAAAAGGACAATTTGAGAAAGACAAGACTAAGTCTCTTTACTCAAACTGCAAAATGGAGTGGAACATCTATTGGAGTAAGAGCAGATTGCAGAGCTGTGACCTGCCTTTGGGTGCTGACCATAATCTTCTGCAGGATGAAGCTAGCGGGGTGTCTTGTGGGGTAAGATCCTGCACAGCTTGAGGGCCAAGCTCCACCATGCAAGGCTCAGGATGCCAGAGGTGTAGCATCAAGACTAGGGCTGCTTCACAAGAAAAGGCAAATTAGAGGTGGTGACAGCAGAATGGACAGAGACAACTTCAACTGGTGGCCCAAGCCCACAGGACCAAGGAAACAGAGCTAGCAGTGTCGGTCATGAGATCTAAGAGCAAAGATCTCCAGGTAGGACCATAGTCATGAGGCAGGTCCAAGGGCAATCATTCAGTTCAAGCGAGGTGCCCAGCTGAACACAGACCTACTCACAACAGATCTCAGAGGAGTCAGAATTTAAATGCAGCTCCTGGGGCAAGAGCAAGAAGATGTGTGGGTGGAGGCCCCGGGCAAAGCTGGTCAGGGTCCTTGAGATCTATTGGTGCATGTAGGGCCTCAACAATAGTTGGTCCAAGGCTGGCAGCATGATCCTTGTCAATATGTTTAATTATTACTGATGCCTGGATTTTGATGAATTACAGAGATCATGACTCAACATGCTTTAGATGGTAACACTCCTCTAACAAAATGAGATTTAGTGTCTATAAAGAAGAGACTTTATGCTCACTGGAGATACACATTTGCATGGATCATCAGCAGTAACGATTATTACTATGACTACCGTGGCTGATGCAGAAGACTTTTCTTAATCGTTCATATTTGACCATCAGATGTAAGGCTACATGAAAACAAAGTAACTTATAAACCAATTTTTGTACAACGTCTAAGCTCTTAAAATGTTTTCCCTGATGAAGAAGTGAAGAAAATTGCACATTCTGGCTTTGACAGAAGCAACTTATGTGCCACAGTAGTTTCTACAATCATTCATATGGGTCATTAGATTGAAAGAACAAATTAAATAGAGTTGTTCTGCAAAATTCACCCATTGTTAAATAATATATCTTGGTAGAATAAAAGCTTTACGTATTTCTGGTAATATGCTAACTCCATTTTCAATCAAAAGAATCATTAAAGGCTTGGTTGAAAAAGGGTGTATTTTTCTCTGTGGCCACTAGTGCTTTAAACCATGGAAATGTTAAAATGTTTCTGGCAGATGTTCATTCCTATACAGTTGAAAGAGAAGTGATCTATTGTCTGCTTAATTATTTTCAATACCAGGGTAAAAATTCATTATAAATGCTTGGAAATGCAAGAAGTATATTAAAGTCAATTGACTTCACAACGTGCCGTGATTTGCAGATGACAAAGCTAATACTGACTTCCGTGGCAGGAGTAATGTTGTTGGTCTGTGGTCATCTGAAAATATGAAGTAAGCAAAGTTTGTAGTGAGAGAGAACATCTTTTCTTGGACAATCTGATATAACTGAGACAAAAAAAGAAACAAAAACCCCATGGGCCTTTGGGCACTCACGGTCTTCTTCAAATATAAAGTGGAACTGGCAACCTTCCAAGCTAAATAGAAGTTGGGAATCATTATTCAAAGTTGAACTCCCTTATGTTAACCAATTAAAGAATATGAAAAAATCACAGAATCACAGATTTGTAGGGTTTGGAAGGGACCTTTGGAGATCATCTAGTCCAACACCCTGCCAAAGCAGTGTCACCTAGAGCAGGTTGTACAGGAACCCATCCAGGAGGGTTTGGAAGATCTCCAGAGAAGGAGACTCCACACCCTCTCTGGGCAGCCTGTCCCAGGGCTCTGCCACCCTCAAACACCCTCAAACACCATTTTGGTGTTGGATATCCTAATATCTGTCCTAAACCTCCCCTGGTGCAACTTGAAGCTGTTTCTTCTTGTTCTGGGAGAATCATAGAATCGTCTTGGGTTTAAGGGACCTTAAAGATCATCTAGTCCAACCATCAACCTAACTCTGACAAAAAAATAAGAAATAGGAAATAAAAATTACTAAACCATATTCCTGAGGACCATGTCTACCCATCTTTTGAACACCTCCAGGGATGGTGCCTCAGCCACTTCCCTGGGCAGCCCATCAATGCTTGATAACCCTTTCAGTGAAGAGACTGACCCCCAACTCTCTACAATCTCCTTTCAGGTAGGCCCCCATGACTATCATAGGAGCTGTCTGCTGGATCCTCTTTAGTTGCTTCACATGCTTTTGAATGGAGAACCCCAAACTGGATGCAGTATTCCAGGTGCAGTCTTACTAGGGTTTGGTAGAGGGAGATAAGAACTCCCCTTCATCCTGCTGGTCAGATTCCTTTCAATTTAGTGCAGGACACGGTTTGACCACTTGCAATCAGAGTATGCTGTTAGTTGATGTTCAACCTGATGTTCATCATAACTCCTTAGTATTTTTCAGCAGGGCTGTACGCAGACAGTCAGGTCTCTGTCTGTACTGAGGTGTGGGATAATTTTGTCCTAGATGCAGAACTTTACACTCTTCTTTGCTGAACCTCACGATGTTGGTCCAGTCTGCAAGTTTATTGCATTCTCTTTGGGTCAAGACTCTGCCACGTCTCAGCACGTCAGTCCTTCCTCTTAGTTTAGTGCCATCCTTACATGTCATCATCCAGGTCACTGAAGAAGATGGAGGACAATATCAGCCCTAACCGTTCTTTTTATGAGCAGCCAGATCATCAGGGATGATAAGCAGAGGCCTCACAATTACATCAGCCAGGCCTTGAATGTTGTACAATAATTTTAGTGACCTTTCTTAATCCTCCAAAAGGAGTTTGAAATTTACAAGGGATATTTTATCATGCAGTTCTTGAAACCAGAAAAATAATTAGGCATATCCACAAGAGGTGTTTTTCTTTATGCCCTGCATTATGATACATTTTAATGTGTTTTCCTGCCATAAACTTTTTCTTTTGCATGTTAAGGCACAATTGCTCAATTTCATTTCCTAAGTTCTTTGAGGAAGATAAAACTGAGGAGGACAGAGTTGCTTGCAATCACTGAGTGTTAATGTGTTTTTTGAGATGGGCTAAAAATCTACCTGGTTTTTATGATTTAACATTAAAAGTTAGAATGACCTAGTCTTCTTGCACCGAAGTTTAAGCATAACGTAGTAACCAAAAGGCAAATTGTAATAAATTATGAAAAACTGGTCATAAATTTATTTCTTACTAGAAAGGGTGTGATAAATAACAGGTAAAAAAAAAAAAAAGTTTTATTCTGCAACATAAACTATTTCTGAAATACCTGACATTTATTTTCATGGAATGCACTGTTCTTAATCTAATTTATCTATGTTCTTAAAAAAAATAATTTAACTTTTTCAGGATGTCAGAAACATTATGAAATAAGTGGGATCAGCAAGAGGATGGGATGAAATGAAAGATTAAGTAGAGTGTGTTTACATGCCTCGAGAATCATGCATTCAGGAATGATCAGATGTTGTTTCTTCCAATCCCATTTTTTAAAATCTTGTGGAATTTGTTATATCCATTTTTATTTTCAACGGAGCTCTGAAAATAATCTTTTTCTTTGTGTAAACAAACAAGTTCCAGAAGCTGATAAATACTGATTCTATTACGGTTAAATCCCTCATATCTGTGAAAAAAAAAAAAAGTTTCTATAGACTTTAAAAGGAATGCTTTATGAACTGTCTTAGGCAAAGACCTTTTGTTACTTAGAAAAGTGAAGTTTGTGGTATTCAGTGGTATATTTAAGGGCAATATAAGGTTCACTTTAGAGAAAAAGACTTGATATATTAACAGAAATGGTATTTCCCTAAATATGTAATAGAGTGTTTCCCTGAAGCATCGATTAGTTCATCTAATTACAGAAAAGCTTTGCTGAAATCATTAATTGAAACAGGCTCCGTAGAAGCTGTGACCAGTAGATGGGCTGTCTCCACAGAAATGTGCTAATGAGGAAGGGAGGATGGTGGGTTATGAGCAGCCCTGTGAAATCTCACAGGTGGCTGCTGTTGTGTCTGCATCTTGCCATGTGTTTTAACAATTTGTCCGCTAAATCACAAGCTATTAGGGCCGTTCTGTTCAAACAGTAAACTTGGATGAGCCTCTGCCACTGAACTGAGCAACTTCTTTATTCATTGAAGGTCATTATTCGCCGAAGGATTTGCCAGCCCTGTGGCAAGGGATTGTTGTGCTGACAGGACAAACACGTGGCAAGAAAAAAATTCATACAATCATGGAATGGCTTGGGTTGGAAGGAACCTTAAAGATCATCGAGGTCCAACCCCCCTGCCATGGGCAGGGACACCTCCCACCAGACCAGGTTGCTCCAAGCCCCATCCAGCCTGGCCTTGAACCCCTCCAGGGATGGGGCATCCACAGCTTCTCTGGGCAACCTGGGCCAGTGTCTCACCACCCTCAGAGTGAAAATTTCTTCTTGAGACCTAATCTAAATCTTCCCTCTTTCAGTTTGAAGACATTACTTCTTGTCCTATCACTATATCCCCTTGTAAAAAGTCCCTCTCCATCTTTTTTGTAGGCTCCCTTCACATACTGGAAGGCCACTATAAGGTCTCCCCAGAACCTTCGTTTCTCCAGGATGAACAACCCCAACTCTCTCAGCCTGTCTTCACTGGAGAGGTTCTCCAGCCCTTGGACCATCTCCATGGGCTCCTCTGGATCTGCTTCAGCAGGTCCATGTCCCTCTGATGTTGGGGGCTCCAGACCTGGATCCTCTATAGGTGGGGTCTCACCAGAGCAGAGTAGAGGGGCAGAATCACCACCTTAAGGTGACAAGAAACAATTTCTAACCAAGAAAGATGGCTAAATAGGAAATTAAATATTTTTGTTGTAGATCAACTTCTTCAGAGTCTCCGGAGTCCTAGGAAGCATTAATAAAACATACTTTTGTCCATTTTTTTGTCTATAGCTGATGTCTTATCTTGAGCAAACTCCCTGATATCTCATCTGCCTGTAAGTTTGACTTATGCTGGGTTGTCTGAATGATTTTCAGCCATTTAAGAACTTTTTGTAACACCTTTATTTTGTAGGTGATAGATGTGAAGTACCCTAAATTCATGCAGTTGTAAGAAGGTGGGATCTCAGCAGGGATTTAGCTACTTTGCAATATACTTCCAATTCTGTTCATTAGCTCAATCTTTTCCAGTCTTGGCTAATCTTAGTAGATACAAATATATGCTTTTTGCAGAATACAAAAGCAAATATTTTGCTGGATGATAAGGTGTCTGTAACGGCTCATGGAAAGTGACAGCCCAGGAGCATTTTTTTATTTATTTTTTTTACTGGTTAATATTTTCCAGACATTTTTCTAGAAACCAGGTGTATAAGGGATCCCATAAACAAGAAGTGACACGCTTAGAAAACAGAAGGGTGGTCCTCATCTTCAGGAGTTTCTCACCTATGTGCAGGAGGACAGATTGTAGAGAGATAGGTCAAACAGTCCAGGAGAACAAGGAAGTAGTGAGTTGGCAATGATTAGGGTAGTCAAGTTTTGCTTATACGTAACAGGGCTAAAGTTAAGCAATCTTAATAAAAATTGTAATTTCCAAGCTATCAGCAGTAAATATTGCAGTGTCCCTTTTTCCCCTTCTCCAAGATTTGTTATTGTCCCCGGGGGTCAATGTCATCATCTGCTTCCTTCTTCCACCCACCTTCCTCTTCCCAAATGCTGACACGTTATTTCTGTCAGTGGTTTCTGCTTTGTTTTGTTTGTTTTCATAACAATGAAATAAAAGCCTCTGAAATCCCATTTTTTTCTACAGTTGTCGTAACTGCCTTCATTAATGATACTTCTCTTTGTTAGGAGAAGCTGATTTATTTTATTCTATTTGCCAGAAATATATCTGGAAGAAAAATAAACTGTGAGAAATAGGCCTTATTATGCCACACATGCCTGACTTTCAAACTGATTTTTCTGGAAGCTACATTATGGGGACAAAGCTGAGGCACTGGCATTCTTCTGAACCTCAAAGACACAGTGAATTCTTGACACAAATCCAGGAGAAGCTCTTGAGGTAGCACTGTGTCCATTGAAATTCAAGTAAATGCCTTCCCTTTCTTTTCTGGCTTCAAACTTTGGAGTTCACAGAAATGTTAGGCAAGTCTTTTGCTTTGAAATGATCTTAACCTCAAGAAGGTGGGAGTCACCTTGAGTACTCAGACTCAGGAGTTCAGCTTTGTCGTATAGCTACAGGACATTTGTGTTCCAGCAGGGAGCTGAGCAGACTAAAGATATGAATGATGGTCTCATCAGCTGTCCATTTCTACTCATCAGAAACTGCAAACCCCACTGGGAAACATCTCTCTTTGCTTTAACATAAATGAAATAAAAAAGAGTAGCTGGTTAAAGATGCAAGGCAGCTTAGAGAAATCCCAGCTAAGGCTGACCCCAAATAAGACTTAAGCACCAAAATCTTTCCATCCAAGAATGAATCTCATCTGGGTTCAAGAGGATTATCTCTAGAATAAGAGTTCAAACATGCCAACTCATTTCAGCTCGATGGAGAATGCTGGTGATCGTGCTGCTGGCTCGTGTGTCACTGACAGGTATTAACCTCATGAAATTGCTGGTTTGGAGCCACCAAATACAAGGCGGTTGCTAAGTCTTTCAAAAACCACAAGCCAGGGTCTTTGGTTTCCCACTCCTCTGCTTCCAGTCCCCTCTTTGCACACATGTCCACCCCTTGGTAGCCATCTATTGAGAGAAGCCTTTTCTTCTAGCAAATAGTTTCTGCACTGTTTGTGTCCCAAGAGAGTATTCTTAGGAGGGAATGATTTGGATTTTGCTTTCAGCATCACATAGAGTTTAGTTCTCCCAGGATTTGCTGTGTGAGAAAACTGTGTGGAAATCTCGGCCAGAGTCCTGGAGAAGACATTGCCCACTTGGGAACCAATCTAGAGCTGTATTTGATTTTGAGCACTAACTGGAGAATGTTTGTTTCTGGTTTTGCAAATGGGTCTTCAACGTGAAGTTTAAATCCAACATTCAAAATTCCCCAAAAGGGGAAAGGGGGTTGGATTTGAAGTTGTGATTTGAACCTCTTTAAGGATAATTTTCTACAGTTCAATTCTGGGTTCTAAAATATTTCCCACCAACTTCCCAGTATTGAAATCAATGTGCTTTTACCATGTCCTTAGCATTTTCCTTTCAGCCATGACTTTTACCACTGTCTTTATTAACTCTGATATACTTCAAAGTTATTATTCTAAACCAGTATATACCAAAATTAGTCAGCAAGCAGCTGTACCAGAGCCAGGAAAAAGTGATTCACCTGTTACACATTGACTCAAATACAAATAATTTGGAATTTTTTCATGGATAAATAATTTCCAATAACACTGTTATATGGGAGGATGACTCTTGACTAGCCTTAGTTGTCACGGCGTGTCAGTGATGAGACAATGACCAGTTTCAAGTAACATTTAAAACCTGTTTCAGCTTATAGATTCAATATTTGCTCTATTTTCTTTCTAATTGACCACCATGCAGTCATCATATGGGCTTTACGTTTCTTGCTGGACCGTGTCTACAAGCAGCACAAGAGCTAAAGAAGGTCTTTGTCTGTACTGGTGAGTTAAATGTCCCTACGACCAGACACTGAGCACCTCCCCTACCCAAAGAGTCGCTGAGCAGAAGACTGAAAGTTCCATTGCCTTCTGATTTACTTATTTATTTTACTTGAAATTAGCCTGGAACATTGACCAAGATTCATAAAGTGTGATCAAAAGTGCAATGGATAATGTGTAGGGGAGAATAATGAATAAGCAAAGAGTCAATCTGTGAGTAAAAAACTAAAATGAAAATAAATTAAAATAAAAATTGGATATCCCCACTTATGGTGTCTGCAGTGTCCAGCACACCAACACCTCTGTCTAAGTTTGAATCTCCAGAGATATTAATATTGTTCTAATAATAACTGGCTCTGTATCTCAACCGCTCTGTGTATTCTACAGATGCATAAGATATTCATTACTAATTTGTCTGCAGGATGGTCTGAAATCCTCTCTGAAGATTTAAATGTCTTACAAGTTTTATTTTTACATCGAAGTTGCCAAAGGTGAGCCCAGTTTCACCACCCACGCCTGCACTGAAAAAAAAAAAAGGCTTCTAATTTGCTAGGAGAAGGTCCTCAAATCCCCACCCACAGGAGGATGGTATTTTAAATTTTCCCAGAAGAGTTGATTATGGCGAGACCCTTAAATTACCACCTACATCCATACACCCACATGCGTGTACACTTGGGTTTCTCTAACGTGGAACCCTGGAAAATTGACTTTTCGAGAGATCTGGATGTAGGTTTCTACATGTTTGTTGACAGAGCAGAGGTGAGAAAAAGAAGTCTGTTTGCAAGCTCTGCGCTGCAGCTATAGTTACAGGGGAGTTTTCACCCCTCGAAATCTGTGTCTCTTAAAAGGCTGGAGCTCGTCTTCAAACTTGCACACCTGCAACTGTTCCTTTCTTTGGGTTCAGTCTGGAAATAAGGCTAATTTTCTGTGCTGCTGCCTTATATCACGATGATGTTTCAGTCTGGGAAGATGTTATGCTTACCCTTTTGGAAAAAAAAAAAACAACAGAAAAAAAGAAAAAAAAAAGGAAAAAAATCACATGGTCCTCACTCCCCACGTCAGCGGCAACAGGGTGGCTGGAAATAGGCTCACCACAGATTTCAAGGCAGCGGATCCAGCGTGATCATGGTGTGAGAAGTGTTGGTGCTCAATAATAATGTTGAGTCTGCTGAGAGACCCTTTCATCGGGGCCAGTGTGGGGAATGTGGGGAAGTGAAGGTTCCTGTGAAACTGGCACCATCCCTCTTTGCCAGGCAGGAGGAGGGATAAATGTCCTGACTGATTGATGCTCACCAGCTCTTGCCATGACAGATTTAGGAAGAGATGCTAAATCTCCCAATAAACAGTTTCCTGCCTCAAGTGCTCAACAGTACTTTGGCATATTTTATCCCCTCCTGTCTCTCTGGGACATTTCTGCCACCCTCTCTCTACTGCACGCTGATCTGCTCCCAAAATATAATCCTGCAATGTCTCTGTGCTCTTTCCCCAGACGGTAGAATCATGGTATCATCTGGGTTGGAGGAGACCTTTAAGGTCATCAAATCCAACCATTAACCTAACACTGCCAAGTTACCGCTAAACCATGTCCCTCAGCACCACATCTACATGTCTTTTTAATACCTCCAGGGATGGTGACTCCACCAGTTCCCTGCGCAGCCTTTTCCAATGCTTGATAAGCCTTTTGGTGAAGAAATATTTCCTAATATCCAATCTAAGCTTCTCCTGGCACAACTTGAGGCCATTTCCTCTTGTCCTATTGCCTGTTACTTGAGGGAAGTGACTGACACCCACCTCTCTACACCCTCCTTTCAGGTAGTTGTAGAGAGCAAGAAGGTCTCCCCTCAGCCTCCTTTTCTCCAGGCTGAACAACTCCAGGTTCCTCAGCTGCTCCTCACAGGACTTGTGCTCTGTTTTGGCCCCATGTCACCTGTTAGGCTTCTTGCTGGAGCTGTATGACTTTCTGTTCCTAAGCAATACAGCTATTTCCCTAGACCTCCTCTTTATGTCTCTGCATAGTAGTAGGGATTCTGGCCAGAAAGGCCTATTTCCTAAAAGCAAATGAAGCCATTAATATGCCAGTTGAGATTGAGATTCTTAATATGCAAAAAGCCAGGGTGTGTAAAGATGTTCAGCATCCTCTTAGCTGCAGTGCATTGTGTGTTGGCATTTCAAAACTCATGCCTGGACAGTGTGCTCATAAATGGGCATAGACCACTCAAAAACTGTGGATGCAGTTGAACAAGAGAGAGACCCTGGTCATATCAGGATTCGTTGCTTTTTGATATGAACACATATTGAAAGACTTTTTTTTTTTCCCCATCTGTTTCCAGTTAGAAGCCAAAGGCTGATTGCAAAAGTATAGAAAGGGCTATGAAAAAGCAATGACATTATGGACCCATGTGCTACATCAGAGATTTGTCCTTACAGTGGGATTCTCAACAGCTAAACAAAGGGTATTGGAAATGTCAGATACTCTCCTGTGTGTTTTCCCAATGTTGGGTATGCAAAAGTGCCCAGAATTACAGAGAACATCCCTGGATGTAGTTCAGCTCCTCTTCTTCACTCCAAGGAGGTCCAGGTTAGCAACCAGAGATGGATGGAGAGAGGGACTCCTGCCATTGGTGGCAGAAGCTATGCTGTGAAAGTAACAAAGCATACTGAGCTGGCTTTAAGGTGGTAAGATGCAGTAGCATGAGGCTGCAAAACTAGAAGTTGGTTGAGAAGTACTGTTTAGCAGTCATCTCGCTTTAATGAATCCAGAACAGATTTGGCATTTAGGGTTTCGTGGGTAGGTTGAGGTCTTATGTGTCCATCTCAGTGTAGCCCTTGCTTGCTCCTTGGTAACACTTAACAGCGTGGCCAGGCCATGTTGGTGAGAGGGGGACCATGTCTCAGCACTAGTGACAAGGTGCCTGTTAGAACAAACGTCCCCATGAGTGAGACTGATTGGGCTCCTTCCTATGAGAAAAGCCATCAATGAACTTCCAGACATGCCCAGCCCTCATGCTCCAGAATTTAGGCTTGTGAGCTTGGAAGAAACTCACAGCGAAGTTTCCAAGGCTGGTCCCCTTTGAATGCTAAACAAAGAAATCTCCATCTGGTTTCAAATTCCTGGTGGGAGGGGAAGAATCTGGAGGAAAAAGAGCAGCTATGGAATTGCCCAAGACTTTGAAATTCTAGTCGTTAGACCGTGGCTGAGCGGCTGCTGGGTAAAAGTGACCTTTCCTTTGCTCCCCTTTCCTCCTAACTATTCAGAGGTGACATAATATTATCTAACAGCTGGTTTCTCACCTCTGCAGGCTATGACTGACACTGGAGTGAACTGAGGGAATACATCTCAGGTTTTTTTCCTCTTTTGATTGAAGCATGAACCGCAGATCTCCAGCATACACATGCTTCACAGTCATGGAAATCTTTGCTGTGCTTATTCCTTCCATGTTCCCAGTCATATGAAATGGCCTTCCATCTAGAAGACGTAGTAGATGGTGGGGTTTTTCTCATCTCTTTCATAAAACAGAAGGTGGTAATAAAAGTTCCATATCTCAGTAAAATTAGCCCAATTGATCGGATTTTAACCAGGCTTGAAGTGGCATAAACTGTGAAAATATTAATATTCTTTCATTTGTGTTTTAGCTTCAATTAATGTCAGAAAAAAGGGTGCACATAAGTACCCAAGCATATATCTACCCTTTCAACTGAGTGAACGTCTGAGCCCAAATAATAAACTAGGAAGCCCTAGCTGGGCCATGAGATCTTTTTGGGTGAGGACCCAGGATGTTTGGTGACTCAGAACATCAGTATGGACCCTCTGAGCCTGAGCTAAGGCCAAGTAACAGCCAGGAGGGAAGTGAAAAGCTGATAACTCTGTACAAAATGATCCACCCTAAATTAGCACTGACCCCTCAGGAAAGAGACCTTGGAGTCATTTCAGATAGTGCTTTCATATGCCACACAAGTGCTTAGTACAAGCAAAAGATGTGAGCAAAATCCTAGAACTTACTAGGAAATAAAAAGAAAACAGAGTTTCACTTTAGAACTGTGTATATAAATCCTTGGTGCAACTAAAGATGAGACACTGTGTCTACTACCATTCATGCCATATGAAAAAGGATGTAGTAGACTTAGAAAAGGTAGAAAGAAGGATGATCAGAGATGTGGAATAGTTTAAATATGAGGAATGGCTAAGCAGGACTTCTCATTGCAGCAGAGAGCCATTCTGTGTACCAGTACACGTCTGCAAGGTGATGACGGGTATGGCAGGGGAGAATAAGCAATGGTTATTCATTATTTCTCATACCACAAGAACCCAGGGGTGCTATTGAAATGGTCAGATAGCAGGTTTTAAACAAACATAAAGAAGTTCTTTTACACGAATGATGGGACTTGTCATGGGAGTTAAAAATGTAACTTCTTTTTTTCATACAGAGTTTAGAGAAATCAGTAGAGAAGAGGCTCAGGGCTAGCAATTAAATACCTAATCCAGAATAATCTAGCAAAACCACTGAGCACTGGAGTGTAAGAGAGTGAAACAGATGAGATTTGCTTTCTACTCTCTTTTTTAAACTTTCTGCTAAAACCTCTATTATCAGTCAATTTGAGACTGGGTAAGGTAGATTCAGGTCCTGACAATGATGGTAAACTTATAGCAAGGAATTAAGTGTTCTTACACTCACCTTACAGTCTGGTTTTCTTCCAGCATGGCCTTAGCCAGAGTACCTTTAAGAAGTTTAACATCAGTGATTTACTAATTAATTTCACTAATGCAGATCCAGGGCTGGGAATGACCAATCAGACATCAGGTCTCAGAATAAAAAAGAAAAAGACCCCACATCTGGAGACTGTAATTCATCACAACCTGCCCCCAAATCAAAACATTATGCTGTTGTGAAGAAGATGAAGGCTATACTCTGCTGTATAACCTGCCAGTGATGCTATGCTCACCCCTGGGAAAACCTGGGTCGGAGAAGAGTATATAAAGTGGGGCAGTCCATTTCCAGAAAGATTTGTTCTACTTCAGGAATATCTAGTGGGAACCACAGGAGCAGCCAAGAGGGAAAAACTACAGGTGGGAAATACCAAAATGATTATGTCCTTCAGAGGAAAGAGGACCGAGCAGAATATGTTAGCACTGTTCAAATTCATGAAGGACCATTTTATCAGAGGGGAAGAAATCGGTTCCTCGTGTTCATGGTGGGTAAGAAAAGACACAATGGATTTAAACTTCTACAGAGGAGATGGTTGTTATATATTCATAGAAACATCAAATGGTTTAGATTAGAAGGGACCTTAAAGATCATCCAGTTCCAAACCCTCTGCCATGGGCAGGGACACCTCCCACCAGACCAGGTTGCTCAAGGCTCCATCCAGCCTGGCCTTGAACACCTCCAGGGATGGTGATGCCCAGCTTCTCTGGGCAACCTGGGATAATGTCTCACTTTCTTCATAGGGAAAATTTCTTCCTAATATCTAACCTGAATCTCCCCTCTTTCAGTTTGAAGCCATTACCCCTCGTCCCATCACTACATGTCCTTGTAAAAAGTCCCTCCCCTGCTTTCTCATAGGCCCCCTTCAGATACTGGAAGGCCACTATAAGGTCTCCCCAGAGCCTTCTCTTCTCCAGGCTGAACAATCTCAACTCTCTCAGCTTGTCTTCATAGGAGAGGTGCTACAGCCCTCTGATCATCTCTGTGGCCTCCTGTGGACTTGCTCCAACAGGTTCATGTCCTTCTCATGTTGGAGGCTCCAGAGCTGGACACAATACTCCAGGTAGAGTTTCCTCAGAGCAGAGCAGAGGGGCAGAATCCCCTCCCTTGCCCTGTTGGCCATGTGGCAGGGGATGCAGCCCAGGATGCAGGGGGCTTTCTGGGCTGCAAGAACACGTTGCTGGGTTGCGTTGAGCTACTCGTTGACCAACACCTCCAAGACCTTCTCCTCAGGGTTGCTCTCAATCCATTCTCCACCCAACCTGTATTTGTGGTATTGGGATAGATTTTGGGAGAAATTTTCCAATGGTCAGAACTGCAACACAATGGAATGAATTGCCTGCAACAACTCCATCATGAGAGGCCTTGAAAAAACTGTTTAAGCAAAGATCTGCCAACAGTAACCTAGAAATCCTGTGTCTTGCTTTGGGAGAGGAAAATAAATGATGCAACCTCTTAAGATCTCTCCCAGACCTATGAATTTGTAATGCAGTCTTAAACCTCTCCCGTAGGCTTGATAATTTGGGTAAAAACACTTTGGGTGTCTGGAATTAATTGCACAGCCTTTTACAAGACTGTGGATTGGGACTGGCAATGTCATTTCAGTGAGGTCCATGAAACACACAGAGCTATTTTAGCTTTCTATTGCTATGGAGAGGTCTTCTTTTCTCCTCCCTGCAGCAGGGTTCAAGAAGTATTCAAGCTTTTCTGGGTTTTTCAGGGGAGAAACTGGGGGAGCGACGTGAATCATTTCATCCTTATTTCTTTAATCACAGCTGGCAGGAACATGGCGTGTGGTTTCCCCGTTCCTGGCTTCTGGTTTTTCAGCGTGAGTTCGCTGAGCTGATCTTGGACGGGCAGAGATTTCACTGTCACCCACGAGGAGCTGTTGTGGGTGATTAGAGAGGAGAAGGCTCTGCCACAGAGGTGGCGGCAGAGGTTGCTCAGGGCAACACAGCGTGGGAAGCAGCACGAATGGATGCGTGGATGAATTCAGCCACCAAAGAGCAAGACTGGGCTCTTCCAAGCTCTCCAGCTGAGCAGAGGGGGAGTTCAGCCCTGTGCTTCACGTTTTTGCACCAGCAAAGCCAAAAGGCAGAAGCTGTGCTTACTTCACTCTGCACTTCACTCTGCACTTTTGCAAATATCTCTGGATTCCCCTTTTGTTGTGGATGACCCAAGGGCAAAAATATTTGTGGTGCAGGGCTCAGGTGAGCTGCTCTCTCTCATGCACTTATGACCACTGCAAGCCTGGCACAGATGCCACCATCGAGCAATACCTCGGGCAGCTTTTGGCTCACGCTGTTGTTCCTTCAGCTCGTGGCTGCTGGAAGAAGAAGGTATGAGCAAGACCTTCACATCTCTGTCCGACCATGGAGATGAACATCTCCCAGATGTCTGCTTTGGCTTTACAAGAGGTAAATGTCAGCCCTGTTCGTGACTGCAGTCAGCAAGAAATGACTTGGAGGCTGCTGGCATCAGCTTGGAAATCTGTGTACTTTATGTAACTAATATCACAGGGCCAGTGCCTTATGCACTAAAACTAAGTGAAAAAAATTGGAAACTAGATGTCGTCTTGTTTATTTATCAGATTATCTCTCAGCCCAGCAGAACAGTCAGCAAACATTTACTGCAGCTTGTAAGGAGCAGTCAGAAAAAGTTCCTACAGTCTCTGGAAACTCATTCTTTCTCACGCAAAAATGTCTGGTTGGAGAAAGTTCTTTTTCCTGCTGCTTACATATTTTTTTTCTGTGGGGTTGGTTGGGACATTCTCTGAGAATTGTTCGCCAGATGAGCAGATTGTTTGCTCTACTCACTTCCTTCAGCTTGTGCTGTTAGCCAAGGCTGCTGCCATCCCCTTTCCATGATGTGTCTCTGCTGACTCTTCTGCCTTGCGTTGGCTTTCTGGCATGACTGCAAGGCAACGGGGGACATATGGTGAAAGAGTTTCCTGGGGCGACCTGCCCGGAATGAAGTTCAGGATTCACTTGGGCTTCCTCTCTGTGGATATCACCAAAACACGTTTGTGAGCTGATTGGCTTTTTCATAGAATCCTAGAATCATTATGGTTGGAAGAGACCTTTAAGATCATCAAATTCAACCTTCAACATAGCACTGCCAAGTTACTACTGAACTACTAGACCGTGTCCCTCAAGTTGTCCTCCATTTGAGAGGTGGCATAAATGTCTATGGCAGTTCCTCTCTGTCACTACCTATCCCTTGCCTCCAGACTGAGTGAAAACACTCCAAAAATGGAACAAGGACCACCTGTGCCTGCAACACTCGGTGATGTGACATCAGATCCATCCCAAGGCTTCTTCATGCTACATCACCAGATGCAGCAACTTGTGTTCAGAGGCTCTTTTCCACTGCATGGGAATGGGGAAGGAGATCATTTATCCACAGCCATCGTTGGCTCTGGGTCCCTAACAGCCTGAGATGGCTTCACATCCAACCCTTACCCCATACTGTATTTTAATTAAACTGAACAAACAAACCAATCACAAAGCTATCCAGCAGTGCTAACTTCGCATTGTGGCTGAGCCAGGCCATGCACCACTACGAGGAGGGAAATTGGATATTCACACAGCTTCTTCTTTCTGAATACGTGCAGCCAAGGGCTCATGTATGCTTTCCTACAGTCAGAAGTTGTTGAAGGAAAAATAACCCAAACCACAAAGAAAATGGCTTCAGGACTGTTCCCCTCTTGCCCGTATTTATTCAAGCTGTCTACCTCTCTCTGCAAATTTGGCAAACAGAGTCTGGCATGCCTGCTCAGGGGACACCTGTTAAATAAATAGGCTCGGTCTCTAACTGCTGCATTCATGGCAGAGTTTCCTGGTTCCCTCAGGTGGCTAATTTTTGTTGATTATCATACAGTACAGAGGGACTGTTTGTGTTTCTGCATCCCATCCAGGCACTGCCGCTGGTAACAGGCATGTCCATGTGAGTCAAGCCTGCTGCCTGCGTGGAATAAAGAATGATTTTTATATTCCAATGTTTAACGGGGATCATGAGGCAGGGAGAAAGAGCCAGGTGGGGTTCTTATAGAACTGAACAGTTGATTTGCTCGGTTTTCCTGTAACAACACCTCTTCGAAGAGATTTATATTAGATATTAGGAAGAAATTCTTTCCTGTGAAGGTTGTGAGACACTGGTCCAGATTACTCAGAGAAACTGTGGCTGCCCCATCCCTGGAGATGTTCAAGACCAGGTTGGATGGGGCTTTGAGCAACCTGGTCTGGTGGGAGGTGTCCCTGCCCAGGGCAGCAGTGTTGGAACTCGATGATCTTTAAGGTCCCTTCCAACTCTAATCATTGTGTGATTCTATGATTCTATGATATTGAATTGTAAATGGGGACTACAAGACATGGAGAAGAAAGGAGCCAAATTGAGCAGTCCCATCTACTTCCTAAACTTAGGCAAAAAAATATCATGTCCTCCGCTGGTTATTTAATTTTGAAATTTGCTGCTTCCAGTTCAGAGCTGAAGGAGAACTGGTGGGCACTAAAGCCTGAAGTCCCAGGTGTGGTGATCAGCGCTGCAAACGTGAGTCTTCTCTGTTCCGAAGTCAATGGTTTTAGGCTTCAGTCCAAGTTCAGTCAAGAAACTGCAGTGAAGAGAAGCCCTTAAGGCAGAAGTCGAGTTAAAGGAACCATTTCTATGTTCTTATGCCCCTAAGCCTTTATAATTATGAAGCACCACTGATACACTAATGAACTATTACATTTACTTCAAATCCTGTAAATTACATTTACTTCTCACCACCCTCACAGTAAAGAATTTCTTCCTGATATCTAATATAAATCTACCCTCTTTCAGTTTAAATATCCTCCATATCCAAAGGATAGTACTTCTAGGGTAACCCAGTAGTACTGGGGTAGACTTATCCATGTTGCAGGCAAGGTACAAGTTTTAAGTGGGGGCAATATCTTTTATTAGACCAACAAATATGTTGTAAACAGTAGTAAGGTATTTGCACCTTTTTTTTTCATCCTAGGCTGTTCTGCCCTCCCGAGGAGGCTGCAGTGTAGAAAGGGGTGGGTTCGCCGTAAATACCGTTGAATTTAGGGTGGGATGTCTGCCAAGTATTTAACTGAGAGGAGCAGCCCATCTATTTCTGGGCGGTTTGGACTCCTATATGATGTCGTCGTCTTGAGGGATCCTCCGTACTGGCTAGAAAGATTCACAGTTTATTTCTGAGATGTAGAATAAACTACATCTATCTATAGATTTGGCTCAAAACCGGAACTCCCTGGGAATTCCACGGAAAAATCCCCTCCGTTTTCTTTTTAGAGACACTTATTCTGAAATGGAATCAAACTCTAAACTCCTGTGGAATGGGAACTCTCACACCCAGTTTAGATGGAGGTGTGAAGGGATTCCCTTTAAATCTTTTTGTAGCATGTCTGCCAGCTTTGGAAAAGATGGGAGCCCAAGCAGCCCTGAAAATCCTGAATGATAAAGCCACATATGGTGTTGCAGCAGAATATAGAACATTTGGGGCAAAATGTAATTTTTTTTTCCCATAGGAAAATAATTGAAATTCCGGAAACTCCATTTTCTCTGAGAAAATAATTCCAGTGAAAATGTCCCAGTTAGATAACTTTTTAAAAAAGAAAAGTAATTTCTGAACCAGTGCACATTAAAGAGAAATTATGTTATCCCTTATATGAAGGGCTGTGAAATGCTGCTCCTTCTCATAACACGATAGAGTCCAGCTTTCCAAAAGAAACTTTAAAAAATACATAGCCCTGACACCCATGACGGTACCAAACAGAGAGAGAAGGAGAAAGAAAACTCTCTTTTTATGTCCGTGCACATGTTGGATGGGGGACATTCCCCTGACTCCTGCTGTGCCTCTACCAAACCATCCTCAAAATGGAGATGCTCATCTACACCCCTGGCAATAGGTCTAACTTGCAAGCGTGGCAAGGTATGAAAAAATGTTTGACAGTGAGCTGCTGAAAGAGAAGAGTTTCTTTATCTCATCCAAGTGCTGACTGCAGGGTCCTTTGCTTGCAACACACAACCATGGATGATACAATTCACCTTTTCCTTCAAGCTCCTCAATACCTCTGGCTTTTCAGGTCCTGCCTCACTCTTCTCAGTCCTCTCTGAACCCATTCTGGTTTCTCAGCCCTCTTTACAGTGGGGGACAGTGGGATCAGATATGGTATTTCAGAGCTGGTTGCATTCATAACTCTCTCCTCATAAGTCTTATGAGGAGAGGCTGAGGGAACTGGGGTTATTCAGCCTGGAGAAGAGGAGGCTGAGGGGAGACCTTCTTGCTCTCTACAACTACCTGAAAGGAGGGTGTAGAGAGGTGGGGGTCGGTCTCTTTTCTCAAGTCACAGGCGACAGGACAAGAGGAAATGGCCTCAAGTTGCGCCAGGGAAGGTTCCGGCTGGATATTAGGAAAAATTTTTTCACTGAAAGGGTTCTCAGCCATTGGAATGGGCTGCCCAGGGAGGTGGTTGAGGCACCATCCCTGGAGGTGTTCAAAATACAGGTTGATGTAGTGCTGGGAGGTCTGGTTTAGTGATGGTGATGCTTCTTGTTTGTTGTGTGGGTGTCTATTTTTGTCAGTTAGGTTGACGGTTGGACAAGATGATCTTTAAGGTCCCTTCCAACCTAGAAGATTCTGTGATTCTCTCCACTTGTGCTTTCCCTGTTAGACATCCAAGACTATATTTCCTATTTTAGCTTGCTGTTGTTCAGCAGGACTCTGCCTGCCTGGCTGAACATATTTTGCAGTGAGCAGCCCCCTTCTCAGTCTTTCCCTAATTCCCATTCTTTGTTAAAGCACTTCCTTGCATTGAGAAGAATTGAAACACATTGTACTGGGATAAACCCAGTTCACCCAGTTATTCACCAGCTTCCGTCTTAGCTGCTGGGAGCCGAAGTGATCTCATATTTTCTTTGAGTTCATACCTGATCAAGAGAGATAACTGCTCAGCATGAGCTGTAAGACAGAGTCTTAAAATGCTGTTAGACCCCGGGTGCCTTGTTTGTTTTTCTTGAGGTTTATCAGAGGATCAGTTCAGGTGTATCTGAGTAGCAGCTAAATTCCCTGTTGTGCAAATATTTGCTTTGCAGCCTCAACAGAGACTTAGGTCTTGGAAATTCTTCGCCCCTTCCTTGAAGAGCTGCACAATTTTCCTTCCCTGGGATTTTGCCTCTGTAATCATTCATTTTAATGGATTTTTTTTTTTTCCTTTCACATTGATTTTAATATGCATATCAACAAGTTTAATATACTTTTGATTCAACACCTAAAAAAATAATATATCCTAACCTGCTTATTTTATTGATGTCATTTATCTTAATCCTAACAGGGAGAATATCGCTTACAGGCATTTTGAAATATAATCTACTAATCTTATTTACTGTACACCTGGTAAATCTGAACTATAACAACACTTTTTTTTTTTATCTTATTAGAAGAATGGCACACCTGGATAACTATAACTTATTAAGTCATCTCTGCATTTTAATACCTGCCACTCATGCTGTATGGTATATGCAGAATAATTTAAATTTCAGTAATTGCCTAGCAAACATCTTTGTGTTGGAATAGTTTGCAGCATAGTTTGGCTGCCTCTCCTGAGTGAAGAATGATGAATTTGGGTGGAGGAAAGTAACTACGTAGGAAGCGAAACTTCAGATGATTTCTAGCCATGTCTGTTATTCAGTAGCGTTGGGTCTCGCTTTGCTTCATCTCCTGTAAAACAAGTTTCACCCACTGAAAATTGGCATAATTTCTTTTTTCCAGAGTGAAACTGAGATCCGAAATCAGACTGTGTGGTTTATGAACACTGGTGACAGAAGGCAAAGAAAGAGGCGAGACATGAAACATAACTGAGGAATATTGACTAAGCTCTGGCTTACGTCCAGATATTTGGGGTCTAGTCCTAACTATGCTCAAACACGTCACCAGATGAAGAAGTTCTTGGAAACCACTAAAAAGCGTGTTCATTTAAAGCGTGTGGCAATCTCGCAGACTTTTTCTGGACCTATTCAGGTGAGAAAAGTTATTCAAGGGTCTGCTGACTCAGCGATGGTGTTGCCCAGCTGGTTTCTTTTGAGCGCTGTTGAGCAGGAGTTGCCTTCTCCAAAGCCTGCAGATGTTTTGGGAGTCTGTTCATCAGACCTTTCTTCCGCATCGCTGCAGGGGTGGATGAAGCACTCCAAGTATGTGCTGTACATCTTCTTGATGCTTTTTGAAGCTGGATCGTGAAAGATGCTCCATGCATATGAGCTATTGTTAGCGCCGGTGTCTTTCCACTGCAGTGTATGTATCACTCTGTGTCGCCCAGTAGCTGTTTGCTTCCACATTGGTGACTCAAGGAGCTGTAAAATAACTAGATAACTAGCCTGAGATTCTCTCTCTTCTGCACTTTCAGACTACAGCCTAATTTTAGCTGCTGCTGCCACGCTAAAAGATGTGTATTTTACATGCATTGGCTGCTCTGTATCATTTAAATGTGCCCCACAAGTAGCAGAGCTCTGGGGAAACACTTCCAAAGAGATGGGAGAGGTCTCAGGTGTTGTGGAAGCAGGTATTGTGTTTTGAGCACGGAGAAGCTGATGGTGAGGGGAGGAGAAGGCATGGAAAAATAATTTGGATGGAAACATAAACTGGTTTTGAGACTGTGTGGAGTGAGACCTTGAGGAGTGGGATATTACATCTAAACCCTTCTTGTTACTGGTCTAACCATCATTAGCATGAGTGGAAAGCAAAGTGAAAAGCAAAAGTATTTCATCCACCCGTTCTAATTTCTCCCATCACTAAAATGTGTGAACGGAGAGGCTGCTGGGCACAGGAGACAGGCTAAAGTCTACCTAGATTTTGATGTTCTCCAAGCTCTTCACCTCTTCCAGGTACCCTTCTCCTCATGATAATCATTGCCGACAGACTATCGCAGTCTTTCTTTGGTCTGTGCCCCTCCAACCATCATTATTAGAAGAGATGGCAATTGTGAGTGTCTGGATTTGGACAGTCTTTCCAAAGATGGGGTGGTAAGGAGGATGGTACAGCAATTCAAAAACCCCAATTCACTGCTTCTCTTGAAAAACTGCATAGGATTTATTGCAGGGTAGATGAATTTCCTAGAAGCAAGGAACTAGCACCCAACTTGCTTTGGGAGGGTTGTGGATATCTTCTTAAAGAGATTGCTTACTGAAATGGGATACAACTCTCATTATAAACTCTGTCCTCTTCCTCAGCCTTTTAAAGAGCCTTTTAAACCCAGATTGTGTCTAAGCTCTGAAGCAGCAGCCCTGGACTGTATGGCCCTCAGTCCCGGTCATCTCACTGCCCACACTGAAGGAGGAAGTTGGAGTGAACTGCCCTTCTACACCTGGGTTGGCCTCCAAAGGCAGCTGAAGGTTGGGAAGGTGTTTTGGTCCTATGGCGTCACACCTGAAATCTATGCTCCCAACTCAGAAAACTTAGATCTCATTGAGAAAACTCCATAATTGCCAATTTCTGGTCTTGTGTAAGTTTTTCTGTCAGCAGCCTTATGGGGGTGAAGTCTGACACCTGAAATCCTTCACATTGTGTAATGATCTGGCCCTGGGCAGCAGAGGTGGACATGATGAGCTTTCTTCAGCCAGTCTTTCCTATGATCATCCCAAGTAGCCGCTCTCGTCAGGAGTGTTTCCATGGTTTCGGTGTCTCGAACAGACTGTGTGTGGTTCCATCCCATGCATTACTCATGACAGACAACTGATGTTGCGGTGATTCAGGTGGGCTTTGGGAACGGGGAGTGATTATCTGTGATGAATTTTTTGCCTGATCCAATATACATTTTGAAATGGAGAGCCACTGGGATCAGATAAAGCATGAGGAAAACAAAAGCGTCATTCTCAAGAGGAGGACAAAAATGATGGGAAAACTACTTGGGAGGCTTATTTTACAGTGATTCCTGAGGAACTCTGCAATGTGAGTGCTCACCCCATGGCTATGGGAAGGGAAGGCTGGGGTGAAATACTTGCAACCTGAAGGTTATCCATACCCAGGTGGAAATCTCTGACTTGAAACAAATGTCCAAGCTACAATGATGTATCCATGAAGTGCTTCTCATCCTTTGCATTTTGCTTCATGTTGTGGTATCTGTCTTTGGGACAGGATCTTTGCAGCCTGTGTAGGTGTGAGGCCAAGCATAAAAAGAATTCCGGTCTTTAAGCATGTATTAAAAAAATGAATCAAAAGACAGAAACTCTCAACATACCTCCCTGCCTCGGAGATTTAGCATGTCCCGTCCCTGATGACAGAAAAATGAGTAAATGAAGGACTCTGTAGATGGAAATGGAGGACATAAATTATGTTTTAAGATCTGCTGAAAATTAAAAGATGATTTTTCCCAATAGGATGTTCAGAAATATCCCCTGAATATGCATTACTTCCCCTAAATAAATAATTTTACAGGTTCACCTTCTGTCCTGCTTGATATTTGCTATTTTTTTTTGTTTGGTTTTGTGGAGTTTTTTGCAGAGGTCTTGTTATTGGTTTCCTCCCACCCACCCCAACAGTCAGAACACTGCTAGTGAAAGGATTTTACAGGACCGTATCTGTGGGTCCCAGATCATGAAATTTTCCCTTCTTCAGTCATCAGCCAAAAAGACATCTTTGAAGAAACATTTTTGAGAGAAAGTTTTAGTATTTGCAGTGACTTTTTCCCAGAAGAAAACCCCAAACACCAAGCAAACAAACATGCTTCCATGAAATTCGTCCCCACCTGCCTAAGAGTTTTTACAGCAAAGGGCCATCGTTTTCTGATCAGCTCAATTTTCATCTGTCATAAGAGCATCAAATGGCTTCTAGTTGGCATAGAGAACAAACCAATTTCACTAGATTTGGATACTCTGACTTAGAAAGGCCCCTAAAACGTCTCTCTTTGGGATATGAAGGGCTTACTAGCAACTTGAGTTCAGGCAGGCTCCAGGGGCAATGAGGGAGCAAGTTCTGGGTTCCCATCTTGATTAGGTCCAGCATCCTATAGATGTAGACCAAAGGAGAGTAATAGGTGTTCAAAGATAAAGCCCATCCTTTTTAATGTTCTGGACTTAAAATATAAGCTGCCCAAAGCAAAAAATAGTCAGAATTCACATTCCTTGTCCGAGTTAATCTCTTCTTGTGATGACTGGTTAGTTGACACCTCTACGGTTTTCTGCAAGCTCAGATGGAAATATCTGCATAAGAGATGTCTAATTTGCATCTTGAGGCTTCTCCCTCACACCTGTTGGCATTAAAAATGGATATGGCTTCTTGTTTTTGGGAATGGGAGATGGCAGGTTCAGAGACAGCTGCAGGTTGCACACCAAGTACGGAGAACAAACTTTATTTGGTGCAGGTTGCACACCAAGTAAGGAGAACAAACTTTATTTGGTTCTCAGCGACTGATATTTCTTTTATGTGGCCTGAAAACACTCCTCTCTTTCTCCTTCTGGTTAGAAGGGGTAAATACTCTTCTGTGATTGAGGTGGGAGCTTTATGTCCTGATTTTGGTACCATCCACAAAGCAATGGTGGTATCATGTGTTTTCTTCCAGGCTGGATGTGGCTGAACACATAACTACCTTAAAGAAGAACCAAGAGGAAAAGAGAGACTGTTTTCTGCTGTCTCTCCTGATCTGTGTGCAACCACATGATCCTTAATTACCATCTGTTGATTATTTTTCTCTCGAAGATTGATGGATGTGATTCATGGCCCTTTCAAAACAGAGCTGCTCCCTGACAAAAATGGGAAAGACTTTGTGAGCATGACAAATGAGGTGACTTCCAAAGTAAAGCAGAAAAGAATGGCAGGTAGATCCATATCATCTGTATTTTTTTAACAGAGGCCTCTGGGCAAGACCCCTTGACTCTTACTGGGGTCTTCTGGGAGATTTTCCTATATTCTCTTGAGCTATTCATCTGACGAATAGTTGCATTCAGTTTTTGAAGGTGGCGTTGGCAGTGTATTGCAGGACTTCTCCAAGAAGCTAGGAGAAAGGCAAGAAAAGCCAGATTTCCCATCACAATGCCAGAATCTTCCTATGCCTGGGATCTCACTAAGGTGTGGGGAAAAATTCCCTCCTGCTGGAATCTAGTCTGAGCCCATCATTCGGGTGGCGCTGAATGCTCTGATTCCGGAAAAGCAGCTTCTCCTCTGAGACCTCTCAGGGACTTCCCCTGGGACTTAATGCAAGACATTTCAACTAACCTTTGCTACCATTCCCCCTATTTCTGGAATAGAAATAATACCTTCATAAATCATTAAGATGTTACAAAAGTAAACTTTTCTTTGCAAAAGAAAACTGAAAGATAAAATTGAAAAGGTAAAACTGAAAGATAAAGTTGAGAAACCGGCTTTTCTGATAAAGATAGAAAAAACCCCACAAGTTAATTGCTGCTGAAAGTAACTTTTTTTGCCGCTCAGGCACATGATGTCTCTGTTTACTCCCAGAATGGGTGGAGGATAAGCAACAGCCGGATAATCTGGAAATTAAAGAAAGAAAAATCAACAAGTTGAAATGATGTATTGTAGTCATTAGTAACAGCATTGTAATAACCCAGCTTTCAGCACATTTCCAAATGCCCGGCTCTGTATGCACTTTTTTATAACAAGAATGATTTTCCTACCTCTCCTGCCAAATCCCTTTAAATGGTGCTGGGGCAATGTTCTTCTACGTCCCCTGGGATGAATCTTGCATTATTACTAAAGGGGGAACAGTATGAAGATAATATGGTCTTTTAAAGCAGCAGATCTCACAGGCACGTTTTCCCCACGGAGGATGCTCTGACCATTTCTTTTTCCATGTGTGTGCCTCCTGCTCTGTTAACCAAGGCTTTTCAATGTCTTGCTGTGTGGAGAACTATTCTGCAATCCCTCCACAAAAGAGCCCTGTTAGCACCTCTGCCTGGTAAAGCAGTCAGCATAAACACTGGAAAAAGGGACTGATGCATATCTTTAGTAATTTGCCTTTATGTTGGGCAAGCATAGAAATACTTTTTACAAGGGCAAGTAGTGATAGGACTAGGGGTAATGGATTCAAACTGGAAAAGGGTAGATTTAGGTTAGATACCTGGAAGAAATTTTTCACTATGAGGGTGGTGAGCTCAACCTGCTCTGGTGGGAGGTGTCCCTGCCCATGGCACGGGCCTGGAACTAAGGTCCTTTCCAAACTAAACCATTCTATGATTCTATACAACACCCTTTGGCTACTTCTTCCCATTTGTTCAGTCACGTTCTGAATTTTTGACACCAACTAAGGACATCTGAGAAGAAGCATTTGTCAGGTCAGAAGAACCAAAGGTTCTTTTGGTTCAGCTAATGCTGCCTGGTTATCATCTGCTGGCTGTCATCTGGGGAGAGGATCCCATTCATTAAAATGAGTGGCAGCACCTGGACTGGAGTGAGTTGTCTCCCTGGTGTGACACAACCTGAGTGGCTTCTCAGTGCATGACTGGAAGAGCTGTGCCCACAATGATGTGCAAACTGGCCCAAAATTGTGGCATTTACTCACCCAACCACACAGATCTCTGAAGATGAGTTTCTGGGAACCTGGAGGTTGCTGTCCCAGCTGCTAATCACAAGGGAAAGCTTGGCTGTACCTTGCTTTTGGCATCCATATTTATTTCACCTACCAGCTTTGCAGACAGGTCTACCATCATGCCAAGCCTTCATCTAAACCTCTGGTGACGTGATCAACCAGAAGACATGCACAGCTCTTCCTTTAAGGATTCCTGAGGTCCAACCTGAGAAAGCCCCAATAGAACTTATTTTAAGGGACTAGATTTTCAGGGATAAATTTGTAGAGAATCTTAATCTTGCTTTAAGGGAGGATTTTTATAGTTGCCTGGGACAATGAGTTGGGAGTATTTATATTTTCTTTGTGACACTTTCTGACATGGAGAATAAACATAGGTACTGAGATATTTTAGTAGAAACAGAGGTGATCACAGGAGGTACATCAGACACTTCCCATTTAAATGAACTGCAAAATGGCAATATTACATTATTGCTGTCAGCTGGCCAGGCTGTAAACTGCTCAATTAGACTGCAAGGTTCAAACACCCATCTTTAAATAAGGCTGCACTATCAAAAGCAAAAGAAGTGGTGTGTTTGGACCAGAAAGGATCAGACTTCAGCTCTTCCGTAAGGTAGGAATGAAGGGGCAGTGAATTTTACTCAGAAAATCTCATATATAGGGAAATAACTACACCTTGCTGGTGAAGCCTCTCCCCACCTTTCTGTTGCCCTTGGGTTTTGGCTCTCCTTCCCTCATGGATCATCCCCGCACTTGTGGCTTCCTGACACCATCTGTGAACGGCTTTGGCATTATCTTACTGTACTGGATGGCTGGGCAATAAAACATCAGGTGAAGTTCAGTGGCATTAAATACAAGCGCTACACACAAGGAAAACAGCAGTTCTAACTCTGCGTGCACAGTGATGGGCTCTGAGCTGATTATTGCTACTGGGGAATGACATTTGGGGCTTATAATGGACAGTTGAATGAAATTATGAGCTCATTGCTCTACAGCAATCAAAAAAGGAAATTGAATGTTAAGGATTATTAAGGAGGGAATAGAAAGCCAAACAGAAATCATTGTAATGCCACTGAACAAATGTATTTTGGACCTGCACCTTGAATAGAGTGTGTGGTTTTTGTCCTCCCCTCTCTAGTGGCCCTGGAAAAGGCTCAGAGAAGATGACAGGAGGATGGCAAGAAATAGCTGCAATGGAACAGAAGAAGGATTAAATAGATGTGCACACTTCAGTCTTGAGACATTGGGCAGGGGGGAGAGTTTGTCAGGATGAATTTATGATGGACATGGGGGTGGTGATGGAGCATTGGGTAGGTTCTTCACAGGCAGCACGTGGTTGAGCTGTGGTGAGCCTTGCCACAGGACAGTGCTGTTTCTGTGGGAAAATTCATGAAAAAAAATCCATTGAGGATCATTAAGATCTTGGTCAGTGTTTCCCCATCTTGTTTTTGTACTCCTCTGTAACCACTCTCAGTCAGGACATGGGCTGAAATTGGTTTTTGATAAGACCTAGTATTATTTATTTAGTATTTAAACTTTATTTAAGTTTTTCATGCTGAATTCTTACAGATTTATACAGTCACAGCTGATTTTTCTCTACTATGTAGGGCAAGAGAGGAAAGTCTCATTGAAACCACAAAAAATAGTTATTTGGTAAACAGCAGGAAACAGATATTCCATAGAGAAGTCCTAACATGAAGATGGAACTGCATAGATAGCTTCTAAAAATGCAATTACTGCTATGAGAGGACATCATCCAGTCTTTGGACAATAAATAGGGAAGAGAAGGGTTGATGAGAATGTCAAAGTAAGCTTCTTCCATGAAAAGCTCTAAGGAATCATTAATGCCCATAATATGAACCATTGCCAGGTCTCTGCAGCACAGCCAGATGTGGGAAGAATAACCTATTTAAATAAAAAAAAACCCTCTCTTTTTTCACTTTGCGCTCTGTTAATAATAACAATAATAATTCAGGTTGGCTTGGACAGGCTTAGAACCAGTGAAGCAAAGATTTAATAGACTTCAAACAAGTCTAGATTTTAAAAAATGTACTCTTCTTCTGCAGTGTACTCAAGGCTGTTACTGCTGGTTCACAGAATCACTGAATTATACGGGTTGGAAGGGACCGCTGGAGATTGTCTGGTCCAACCCTCCTGCCAGAGCAGATCCACCCAGAGCTTGCTGCACAGGAATGTGTCCAGGTGGATTTTGAATGTCTCCAGAGCCAGAGACTCCACCACCTCCCTGGGCAGCCTATTCCAGTGCTCTGCCACCCTCAAAGGAAAGAATTTCCTCCTCACATTTAGATGGAACTTCCTATGTTCAAGTTTGTGTCCGTTACCTCTTGTCCTGTCACTGGGCACCACTGAAAAAAGACTGGCCCCATCCTCTTGACACCTACCCTTTAAGTATTTATAGGCATTTCACCCTTTTAATAACTCACCCTTTCAATAATTAGTCTTACCTATACAGGAAAGTGGGGTAGAAGAATTTCCTGGACCACTATGTCAACTTCTCACCTTAGCCATCACATCTTAAAAATCAGGCATGTTGTGACCCTAAGGAATCTCCTTTTCAGCTGTTCCCTCTTTTAGATGCTGTCTTCTATTCCAACTTAAATGCCTCTTTCTGGAATATGAGTTGGTAGAGCTGTACTCAAGGTCTGGGTGTTGTCCTGCGTCTTCAATGCAATGGCATCAGCAGTTCTTTGTCTCCACTGAAATGAGGTCAGTGAATCATTGTTAGTCTGAAGAAGCCGTTACGGATACAGAAGTGTCCCAGTTTGGTGGTCCTCCTTCTTCCAACACTTTTAGAATATATGCACATGGGTAACCCGAAAGGAAGACATATGGGAGTGCTTGCTTGTTAGATTACCCCCTCTTTGATTAGATGGGGCTTTTCAGCTTGAGACACAGTTGCAGATCTGGAATTGGCAAACAATAGGCATCAAGTGTTAGACAGCAAATTAATCTTCTGCTGAAATATACTGCTGAGTGGAAAATGTTTATTTTTCCTTTCTTTTACACCGTTTTATGTCTCTTGCAATTTGCAGATGGCAGTGCTAGTAGCTTTTGTTGCTCATGGCTCTAAAACCAAAGAGTTAAAATCATAATCTCCTTTAATTTCATAAGCGAATCAATCAGAAGATAAAGTAAAATTAAAAAAAAAAAAAAGAGGAAAACAAGATATGCTTCTGGCGACAGGGTTGTGCTGTGGTGGATTTCAGTTAGATGGGAAAGTCTGCTGGCTTGCTTTGAGCAATGACACTGCAAACCCTCCTCTTGGGGAAATAATATTTTTTGCACTTTTATGGAGCTTTTCATCCATCAGTTTATGAAGGAATAAGTACAAGCTATTGTTAATGAGGATGGCTGGGACTAATTTGTAGACTAGACATTTAACAGACAAATTAGAGAGCAAGTTCTGCGCTGAGGAGAATTTACAATGTCGACAGGCAACAAAGATGAGGGATGGGTGGTGACAGAAGCCAGCAGTAGGAAACAAACATTGATGGTGTAGATCCTTTATCCACACAGCAATGATCACAATTAACTTTGTTCATTTATTGACATGCCCACAAGGAATAAGGAACTTTCCAGTAGGGTCTTAAAAATAAAGGGGCTTTAAGTCTGACATTTACTGGGGGAGATCTGCCATGAGACATGGAGGAAACATGAAAACCATCTTGCCATTGCAACCATGAGCAACTTCAGCCCAAGGTGAAGGTGATTTGGCACCGTAGGCTCTGCAGATAGATCCACTGCCCTCCCAGAAGATTAGCTCCTGCTGCTCTACCTCAGAGACACAGCTCTGTTTACCTGGCTTATATCGGGATTATTGACCTTGGTCCATACTCACCGAATCCATCCAAGATCATAGAATCATATAAGGATTTAGGTTGGAAAGGACCTTGAAGATCATCTAGTTCCAACCCTCTGCCATGGGCAGGGACACCTCCCAGGTTGCTCAAGGCCCCATCTAGACTGGTCTTGAACACCTCCAGGGATGGGGCACCCACAGCTTCTCTGGGCAACCTGTTCCAGTGTCTCACCACCCTCACACTAAAGAATTTCTTCCCGAGATCTGATCTAAATCTCCCCTCTTTCAGTTTGAAATCATTACCCCTTGTCCTATCACTCCATCCCCTGACAAAGAGTCCCTCCCCATCTCTCTTGTAGGCCCCTTTTAGGTACTGGAAGGGACTGTAGGGTCTCCCTGGAGCCTTCTATTCGATGTGATGCAAATGCAGATTGTACAAACCAAGGTCTCCCAGAGAGTACGTGGTCTAAGATGCCATGCATCACAACAAGATTAAAGACCACAACTTCCCCCCATGGGGACCATACTAAGTTGTGAAATACCCTGTCAACCGGAGTAGGAGATGGATTTTTTTTTCCCCTCATTAATGTCTGCCATAATAACCATGGGAAAGTGTATCTTTGCCAAGGTTGAGAGAAGCAAAAAGGATGCGTAAGGGCAGATATATTCTGTGTGGGTGTGAAAAGAGGACGGGTTAGGTGAGCTGGGCTTGCTTAGGGCAGGATTTGCATGACTAAGCATAGATGCCTGTGCTGGAAGAGTCAATATCAGAGGCCATCACTGCTGGCTCCCTTTATGGTCAAGGAAGAGTGAGTCAGTAGAGCAAGGCGTACTTCGGACATTAGTCATCTCACCTCTGTCTTTATTTGATTAGATAAAACCTATCCCATATGTCAATCCCACCTCTGGACAAGTCTGCACTGTTACCTCTGCAGAGGAGTGTACCAAAGTGGCCTGCTCAGACACAGAAACTGAAATACATGCAGTGACACTTTCTGGGAAAACTTAATTGATCTTAGGTGATTAAATCCACACTGAGCTCTCTGCTACCACAGACACACTCCTGGATGTACTGAAATGAGTTAGTTAATTGCAAGATATTTTGGAAATGTCTTCCTGAGCTGCAGTAGAAACCATGTCAGCATGTGTAGCTTGTGTCTAGAAAATCCTCTAATTTTGATTGCACAAGTGTTTTTAACCAAAATCTTCACATTGGAAAGGAAATACTGTCACTTGCTTATGCAGGGCAGACCTGCAAGTTAAGCATCCATCTTCTTTGTTCTCTGTTTCTTGATTGTGTGCACAAAAAATCAACTGAAAAGGTTGCCCTGCACAGCATATAGGCAAAGGGAAGGGCTGGTTGGGTGACCATAGTATGGCCATAGGGGTATGTTTCTCCCTTCCTATTGCACTGATTCTCAATACAGAATCATAGAATGGTTTGGATTGGAAGGAACCTTAAAGTTCATTGAATTCCAGCCCCCTGGATTGCAGTTGCAATACTCAACACAAGACACCTAAAATGGTAGGAACCCTGATCACTGTGATCATAGATCTGATGGTTTCCACCACCTCCTCTGGAGCTTCCCAGATTTACTTCTCTAGTATTTTCACAAACGTGAAAATTCACCAGGTTTAGATTATGTTGAGGTGTGTGATTGGACTAACCTAAATATAGATGAATGGTTCATGTTCCGTTATCTCCAAATGTCTCCTAAATGATTTTTATTTTTTTTGTGCTGCAGGAGCTATGTGGCCTCCAGGTCTGAAACTTATTTAGTCCAAATGTGCTACCACAGGTACCGCAGTACCACAAACTTCAAACTCAATGCAGATTAACTTTCCCAAGGTCACTGAGATAATTTTAAGCCAGGATTGGAATTCAGAATATTCCACCAACTCAATGGACAATTATCCACTGGCCCAATAATTTTCTATGGTTTAACCTTTAAATACAGTGAGCTTCCTATTTGCAAATGAAAATGTCAAACAAAACCAAATACGTTCAAACTTTGTCAGTAAAACAAAACTGCTGACTCACAATTTTTTTCAGTAGAAACTCAGTTTAATCATTTTGTTTTGCAGGAATGGGGTATAATTAGAGAACCAGTGAGCATGTAACTCTGTGAATTTATTATGCAAGCAGCTATGAAAATGACTGTCTTCAGCACAAAATGATTGAATGTCATTAAGAAGAGTGAATCCAAGGGTGAGGCCCCAGTGGGATGCCCTCACATGGGAAAGCATAATTGGATAAAGTAGCATGGGGCCATGAAAACCCAATTTGCCTCTTTCTGATGCTGACATGAACTTCCTCCCCAAATCTTCTTCATCAGCTGTGGAACCGGGAAGTCAATGAGAGAGATAAATCATTGGGATGATTTCTACCATATGTAGGCAAGCTATTATGGTGCAAAACACACAAAAAAATGCAGTTAAAGCCAGGATGTTGATGCCCTTCTGCAGCTACCAACTGATTATAACTGGCGTTGTTGAACGAAATGGATGCTGGTGAAGATAACGCACCCAGTACACTTAGGAATTACCTTTTCCTTTACTGAGTCACATTTTTTCATCTCCTGCAACTCTGGATGAGTGTGTATCCACAGAGATAGCAGAGGTCCCTGAGAAGGGCTGGTCCTGAGACCCCAGGGGAGCAGTCAGCCTGTGAGCTCAGCTGCAGTAACTGTTTTGGGTGCGTTCTTAGCCCAATACCACTGGGATTTACTTTGATTTAGCTCGAGCCACAGTGGATGTGGAAATCATACAGACTGATAGTTACCACAGCCCAGGTGATGGGTGGGAACATACTGCAAGGACCACAGATCTTAGCCTTAGGTGTCTTAAAAAAACAAAAAAAAACAATCCCAAAGAGTTATTTTAATTGTGTAGGTTGAATCAGTTATCTCAGAGGGTACTGTCCATGGATGAGCATCAGTTTGTTTCTAGCCTGGCAAGTCTGTAATGAATAGACATCTGAAGGAATGAATCTGACCAGTTATTAGAATAAATAAATAACAACTTTCTTGGAAGAAGCTCCCCCATGATTGAATGAATCCCCTCTTTTGAGGAAGTCATTGTCTTGGTGATTAATATTAGAAAAAGATCTTTCCCCACAGCCATGCAGTTGTCCAAGATTTTGCATTACCGATTTGCATCCTTATCCAGGGATTTATCCTTACCTTGGCTCCTTACCATGACCTTGTGAATGCGTTTCTCGGGGCTTATATGTGTTCTTCTGGAAACATTTCAATATTGGTATGTGTGCGCTCTTACGTACAAGTGTGCATTAATGCTTGTGAGCCAAGGTGTGCGAGTGCTTCTCAGCCTGCAGAGCTTAATTTACTGCTCAAAATAATAAGGTGATTTTCATTAGAGTATAAATTCACTGTCTGCTTGCTGCCTCTCCTACAGAGGGAGGACACAGATACTTGTTAGATTTGAGCTACTGCTCTGAACTGTCAAGTTTCTTCCTGGCCGAGCTGTTGGCAAACAAAGAGCCTCCCAAAAAAGCTGCTTTTTCTGAACCCAGACAGAATGCTGAAGCCATTGATTATGCAGGGCTGGGAGCACATTCTACCTTCATTTTCTATCACTGCTGTCTTATCTTCTTTGCTCTACTTGTCCCCTTTTTGTTCTCCTGAAAGTCTTCTCCTGCCCAGGAAACAGCAGGTGAAGAAAGCTTTCTTGCAGGAGTTTGCAGGAAGAGCAAAGACAGGCTCTCCCCGGAGAACAAGTTTTGGTGCTACTTCACCCTCCTCTTTATGCCAAATCCTGAAAGTGCAAGGTCAGTGCTTCCTTAGTCCTGTAATAATCTGGGATCAGATCAGTCTTCTAAAGACTTTAAGACTTTTTTTTTATTTCAGATATGAGAAAGTTTCCTGAGACCCTGTCTGGAAAGAACGTAGTTATTACCTTTGTGGAGAGAGCAGCTGGAGCATAATTGATGTTCAGCGGTATGATAAAACTGGTAGGGTATTAAGCTCTTTGGGGAAGGGTTTGTCCTTTAGCAGCGTGTTGATATAGTGTCTGGATGCTACCGCAGTCTGAATGCAATGAATTAATATAATAACAATGTGATGCAATACAGTCTTCTTTTTTTTTTTTTTTTTTTTTTTTTTATTTCAAAGGGTTCACAGAGTGTACTGGAAGAGTATTTCTACATTCCAGTTTGCTCCTGGAATGACTAATTATAACTGTTCTGATGCAGAAACTCATACCTGCAGCACCAAAGTGTAGCTTTATAAAGGTACCAAATGAACCTGGGACAAGCTGCCCAGAAAGGTGTGATTTCCATAGAACAAAAATTGGTTGCAGCAGTGCAATAGAGAAAATAAGCCCTGCGGAGTGTCCTCTGGAGGGGAAAATCATATCTCAATAATCAACAAGAATCCATTGCAAAGGGTTGTGAGATGAAGTCCTGATGGATTTATTTGGATCTGCAAAAAAAAGCCTTGAGATAGCGTTCTACACGAGGCTATTAAGAAAATATGTGGCCATGGGCGAAGTGCTGCAGTGTGGTCATGGGCTCAAAGATGTTTAAGAAACTGAAGTCAGGTGAGTGTGCCCAGTTGTGAGCACACACAACTCGTGTTAACGAGGGGTAGGTGCCAAGAGGATGGATGTCTGGTCTGGAATAAACTAGGTAGCAACAACATCACAAAAATACACACCTAATGCACAGTTGTCCAATTAGTCACGACAAGGAAACTACGAGGAACAGCAGAGGTTTGAACACTTTCCTGAATAAATGCCTATTTGGTAAAAAGAGGCTTTCCTTTACTTTTTGTTTGTACATTGGTGTTTTTTTTAAACAAATAGGTAAATGATCTTTCACACTTAAAACTGCTGAACAGTTCTGCATTCTGATTTATAAAAGATATTCATAGCTGGCAAATATCAACAGATAAAAGTTTGGAAGATCTCATATGGGAATGTCTGGAGCAATAATTTTCATTAAACTTGCAGTTAATTTGAAAATTTAGCAGCAACAAATGACATTTTAATAACTATTTTCTCTCACAGACACTTTCACAGGATGGAGGTAATTTGGAAAACAAATTTTATTGGATATTTTTAGTGGGAGACTCTTTATATAAAAAAAGGTTAAATCATTTTTAGCAGGTAATCATGATATCAGGATATTCAACTATTGGTATTCAAGGAAACACATAGGCTGGAAGAGATATATCTCCTAGGGAACCCACTAAAAATACCTTTAGGATTATTAATGTTATAGATAAAGAAAATTAAAAGAGCAGTGACAGAATGAGAGCAGGTGGTGAAGAAGAGGCCCAGTCCCCGGTGTTTTATAGAAAAGATTTAGGAAACAACCAATTTGCTTTGGTAGATCAGACTATGTGGGATTCTCAGGCCCCCAACTCTTCCCTTCCTATGATTGCCAGCCTGAATCTCTGCATCGCTTGGGCTCCCATCCCCAGCCAGAGCACTAATCATGCAAAGCACCCAATATGAACTTGCTTATAAGCTCCACAGGAACTCCCACCCCCAGAAGATCTTCTATCTCACTTCATTTTCCATCCCCCAGAGAGAGGAGGTATGGCAACTGCAGGGTCAGCCCTGCTTCATCCAAAAAATATTTGCCTTGTGTCAGAGGAATGCCACCTTTTTTTTTTTTCCCTGGAAAGCTTCTCCTTAATTAGTTGGCCTCTTTGCTTGCAATCTGGGGTCTGTTGCCCTGGGGGAGAATGCGTGCTGGTTAACTATTCAATTAAATATGTTTGAGACTTTAGGACTGCAAGATATATTTTTATTTTTTTTTTTAGATAGAGTTCTTAGGCTTAATCTTGCTTCTCCTCTTTTTTTTTTTTTGTGCAGAACCAAATTTGAAGAGCAGAGTTTCTGAGATCCCAGGATCTCCCTCATGTCCTTGGTTCTAAAAAAATTTCTTTAGGGGCTTCCCCTGGTGATGTCCTGTGAGCCACAGGTGGAGAATCACCTTCAAAGGGCTCAAGTCTTTTTGATATAAAACTTTCCTTCTTAAAGCAAGGTTAAGCTCTTCATGGAGGGTGTGGAAACACTGGTGTTTTTACGCTGAGATAACACTGTTAAAAGGCCAAGCATCACACGGCCAAGACACCTTGAAGCCAGCTTTCTGGCACTTCACTCTTCACCCTGCTCTCTCCTAAGCAGATTTCACCAATGCTCCACATTTTTTGACGTGTGATTCTCAGAACCGTGGCTGAGTGAGAGACTCCTTCTGGGGCTAAAAAAAGAAGATTGGTGGCCTTGGGCAAAGATGAGTACATCTCCTGTAAGCTGTGCTCCTGCATTTATATTCAAGCAGGGTCCTTCAGGTTCCTACTAGATCATAGAATCATAGAATGGTTTAGATTGGGAGGGACCTTAAAGATCGTCTAGTTCCAAACCCCCTGCCCTGGGCAGGGACACCTCCCACCAGACCAGGTTGCTCAAAGCCCCATCCGGCCCAGCCTCAAACGCCTCCAGGGATGGGGCAGCCACAACTTCTCTGGGCAACCTGTTCCACTGTCTCACCACCCTCACACTAAAGAATCTCTTCCTAATATCTAATATAAATCTCCCCTTTTCCAGTTTGAAGCTGTTGTCCCTTGTCATATCACTACATGCTTTTATAAAAAGTCCCTCTCCAGCTCTCTTGTAGGCCCCTTTCAGATACTGGAAGGGCACTATAAGGTCTCCCTGGGGTCTTCTCTTCTCCAGGGTGAACAAACCAAACTCTCAGCCTGCCTTCATAGGATAGTTGTTCCAGCCCTCTGATCATCTTCATGGCCCTCCTCTGGACCTGCTTCAACAGGTCCATGTTCTTATTTTGCTGAGGACTCATGCATTCATTTTGACAGTGTGACACCCATCATCAGTTGGCATCACCCAACTTTTTCACATTCATCTTCACCATGCTTCCTTATCTTGCTTAGGAAAACGTCATATGAAACACTGACCAGAGCCTTCCTAATGGCAGCATGTAACTTCTGCTGCTCCTCTCCTGCTCACAAAACCATTACCCTTTCTTGGGAAAACAACTGTAATTGTCTGATATAATTGATTCTGATAAACTGAAGATCTGGCGCTAGCACAGGAACCAAGATAATAACACAAGTCTGGGAACTAAGTAGGGGCAAGAAGAAAAAGCAAGGGATTTCAAGTGACAAGCACAGGCTGAAATAATGGGAGCTCTTGGCCAGTTGGACACCTGCTGTCTTTAACAGAGTTGTAGAGACGACCAGCAGATTCCATAGGGAAACCTTAGTTGCAGGTATCTTGGTCTGGTTGGCATGACTTGTTTTTCTTGTGCTTGTTAGAATGTCTCAGCTGGGGAAAGCTTGAGCAGAAATCAAGGTAAAGCAGGATGAAAGGAGACCCTAAAATGGTTTCCTCTGACCAATCAATCTTGGCTGAAACCACGACGCCAGATCTTCTTCCTCCCTCCTCAGCTGATGCTGGGGTCAACAACAGTTTTGCCATAGGGCTACAATTTCATATGATATGCCCCCAAACTATTTCCCTTCTAGCCATGGCCCTTTTGAGACAAAGGTCCTGAGTCAGATAATGCTTCATCTTGCCAACTGCTCCATCACTCTCCAAACAGCAGCAACGAGACACACACCCCCGCCCCCCGCCAGCAATCAATCCTACTGCTTCCCTCCTGCTTCCACCAACCAATCCTCTTGCCAAGAGCAAGAAGAGCTTTCCTGTTCCAAACGTCCTGCCACTCTAATTTAACGGGTTTCTTACAAAGTCTAGACTTCTCCTGAATTGCGTGCTAAAAGCTTCTGCTCCACTTCAGCTCCATTAATCCTGCAACTCCAGGTCCAACAAGGCTGATGCTCCTCCATCAACTCTGGGTGAATTACGGTTCAAATGACAACCGTGCAACTCCTTGGCAGTGACTCTGTGCCCTTTGTTCCTGCATTTTTCTGGATGGGAGGAAAGAAATTATAAATTCCTTTGAGGCTGCCGTCTGTCCCATTGCAGCAGAAATTAACTGAGCTGGGAGAGTTCAGTGCAAATTGGATCACTTGTACTATAGCCAGTTGATAGCATCACCCTGCAAGAGAGTAAAAACCCTTTCTCACAGACTCTCAGGGTGCCTGTGTTGATTGTGTCATAGATGTAAAAGATGAAAGAAGGCTAATGGGGCAATTACAAGGTCTTTTGGTGCCTCATTTACTCTCTGCAGAGCTTTCCTGGGCATTAAGTTCAGTCTTGCTTCCAAAGTCCTAAGTAGAGCTATTTGCAATATTTTCTTTTAAATTTTTCTTCTAGATAAAAATTACTTTTTTCCTCAAACAAATAACAAAACCCAACATTGTTTGTCATTTTCAAATTGTCCTGTTTTTAGTGATATCTGGGGAAGCCTTTAAAAAAATCCATCAGCTTTCAATTTGCAATTTTTCTGTCCTTTCCCAGTTTCTGCTTTTCTCCATTCCTTTTTCCCTGTTGACAAAAAAAAAAAATATTAATAAAAAATTTAAAAAACAGGATCAGGAGAGGAACATGAGACATCATTAACAGTTTTGGTCCTATTTACTACTCTGTAAAACCAAGGACTGAATTATGTCTTTTTGCCACCTTGGGAATTCATGATCATTTTGTTGTCCAGCAGTGAAGGTAGCTCTCTCCAGGGCTGGACGTGCCCTTCTTGATTTACCAATTCACTGAATCCAGCCACACGTTTTCAGTAATGCTGTTGTTGTTGGTACACATGCTGAGTTGATCAGGTATAGAAATCACCCCTTTGTATCCCACTAGAAAAACCTCTTTTCCTCACTGAGGATTAGTCATTAATAATTTTGCTCTTTAATTCATTTTATATATCCAACTGCTAATTTTGTCATCACTACTAAATCAAATTCCTTGGGGCTTGCTGCTCTGTTGTAAAGGCAGAAGAATGCACCAAGAAGCTCTGCAACACCAGTTTAATTCCAGTTCAGCAGACTTACGGCTTCCACATTCCCATGCATTCTGCATTTTCTGTCATGTTTGAAGATTTCCCAAAAGCTGACCCCAAAAGGTAAGGACTTGACTTGTCTTTCAGAATTTCAGGGTGTAAGTCACTATGTATTCAATACATTTCCATGAGTGGATGTGCATTACAATGCACTTGGTTTCTGGATGACTGCAAACGGCTTTGACACCCAAAGGTGACATTAATTTTTCCACGTTATTATATTTCTAGAGGGATACATAGAAATAATCACTCTACACTTTTTCTTAGATGTTTTAAGCAGACCATCTCTATCTAGCACCGGGGCCCATTTCATTGCTATTTTTTTATTCCTGTCCCAGAGTCCGTGGCCTTTTAATTGATGTCTTCAGATTTTTCCTGTATGGCTTCTCGACGCTTCAGATATCATTATTCAGCTCAGTTGTTATCACTTTCCCTTTTCATCACAAGTTATTACACTGCTTTAGAGTTTCTAATCAGCATTTTCAGGTTGCTCACAATGCGAGGTATATTGTGCATTCCCAAACATCTAGCACAATAGCACTGACTTTTGCAATCCTGTGTCACTAGCGAAGAAAAAAATTAGATTATGACCTCACTTGTCTTGAATTTAGGCTGGATCCTGACTCTCCCAACCCTGCAGTCTTCCCTGGGCTGCTCTCTCTACCTCCTCCAAATGGAGGTTCTGGTGATGTTCTGCAGGGACACTTGTGCTGGGCCCTTCTCCAGACGTCTTTTTTCATGTGAGCTCAACACCTCAACAGTAACGCCTGTGCAGAGCACCTGGAACTGTTTTTTTCTCACATGACTTCCCCAGTAGCAGGCTTTCTTATAGGACTTTATTCCCTGAGAAGTTAAACCCATGTTGTTGTTTCTTCCCTCGTGCGTGATGTCCTTACTGATTTCTGCACCAGTCTCCAATCCACAGTGGCCATTAGGATTCTCTGACTGCTTTCTCCCTAATGGCTAATAAGGCTGTTAAGCAGATTGATCTGACATTGATCCACTCTGCGATCCAAGTGACACCTCTTTGTGACTCACACGTACCTTATATCCCAAAGTAGGACATGCTGCTATTAAGGCGCTGGGTTTGGATTCTGGAGATCTGGGCTTTGTCCATCTCTGTCTCATCTGTCTTCTGAATGTGTTTGCACGGGCAACTTATTTTCTTTGAACTATTTCTCCCTAAGTATTGGAGGGTTAAAAACACTGTCCTTCTGCACAGAAGAGTTTTTGGACATATTTATTAAAGTTCAAATGGGTACTGTGTTACCTGTGGCCACACGAATATATCTATACTAAGAAGTGGAGGGTATGGTTGGCTGACCTGCTGGCCAGTCTGGACATGAGTCTGTGGGTGGAAAAATAGAAGTTTCAGTATCCTGTGTTTTCTCAGGAAACAGCAACGGGAAATTTTGCTCACCTCAGCCACTTGTGTGTGGCATCTCATTCAGTCACAGGAGCTAATGGGACTGGAGTTAGGGCTCTCCATCTGTCTTCTGCTGTAACTGTTTCCTCGGTCAGGAGAGGGTAGAAGTTGCAAACACTGTGTACACTGAATTATTTTCAATTCCCAAGAGCTTGATTGTTCTGTGTTCCCGTTAAAAAAAAAAAAAAAAAAAAAAAAAGAAAAGAAAAAAAAAAGAAAAAGAAAAACAAACCCCTGCTCTTTAGTACTTAATCAAAGATGTTATTATTGCTTTTTACCCAAACTAAAACTTATTGAGAGCGTTCTGTGGGTATACACTAGCCTGGGTAAAGGTTATTCTTTGTTTTTTATGCATCCACCAATTTTATACTCAGCAGTCCACTCGGAGACAATATAAATTAATATCATGAGCAGTACTTTGTGAGAGACTTTCAAATGCCACATCATTAACTGGCATATTAAATCTGCAAATTTCCTTTCACCCAATAATTTTATAATTCTATCAAAGAAAGCAACTTTTCATGCTATAATTCCTTCTACCCCTTTGCATCCATCTCCTGCTGCTTGCCACATGTAACATGGTGCATTTTATGGTGTCTTTATTTCCCTCACCCCTCATTTCTGTGCATGATGCTCTCATCAGAAAGGCTCCTGAACTCCTCTTGCTCTTTGGCTGTATGGTCAGGGAGTGTGCATCATAGAATCATGCAAGGATTTAGGTTGGAAAGGACCTTGAAGGTCATCTAGTTCTACCCGCCCCCTGCTGTGAACAAGGACACCTTCCACTAGACCAGGTTGCTCAAACCCCCATCCAACTTGGCCTTGAACACCTCCAGGAATGGGGCATCCACAGCTTCTCTGGGCAACCTGGGCCAGTTCCATGATAAGGAGGAAGACAGCTGAAGGATGAAGAGTTCTGACCATTAGAAAATGCACTAAAATCTTTCCAATCCTACTTTGAGATGAAAGTAGCCCTGCAGGGTGATCTGAACTGGGGATTCCCACTTAGTGAAAGTTCCCATGTCCCTGCTGCCAACAGCTGGGACCTTTAGGCTCATATTCTCTAAAGACAGTGGGCAGCAAACTCCCTAATTTATCCTAATTATAGTGAAGCCTTCCAGGGTAGGTGATTCATGTCATTGGGAAAAGCAAGTAGAGAGAGTTTAGCAAATGTGTGATCACCATATGGGAAATCTACAGCAATTGTGGGAAACGTTGGATAAGCTGTTGTGGGAAAAGGATAAGCTGTTGTGAGCCTGGTTCTCCTTTTGATTTGCACTGATAGAGCACAATTGCGGAAATGGAAACTGGGATACTTGCTTCTGCTTGTGTACAAAGCTGGTGTTGTCTCTCTTTTGGTCACATTCCACTGGGATAATATCAGATTTGTAGCCTCTGTGTGTGGAGGACTTAGTGAAGGAACATCCTTTGAAGACGCCTGTGAGACCAGCTCCAGTGGATCAGTGTCTCCACCAGCCCAACTACTCTGTCTGTGACAGCTGGTGCTCATGAGCACGTAGGGTAAGATCATAAAATGAGACGTATAAAGAGGTAATTTCTTATATTTCCTGGGTTGGAATACATCTGATTAAATAAACATCTTTGTCAAAACAAATGGGGAATAAATTGAGTCAGTAAATGGAGAGCTAGTCAACCCAGACAGTGGAGTTCAGGACATGATTCATCTGATCCCACAGCAGATTTATAAAAAAGGTCAGGTGACTCACTCCTTAAAAATGCCTATATCTCTCCATTAATTATAAAGACAACTTGCTTTGACATGTTTAGCCTTGATTCTGTAGACATCTACAGCTGCAGATGGCCTGAGCCAAACTCAACTGGTTGGTTCCTTCTTGAAGCTGGAGAACTTTTATATATGCTAGAAAGTGGCCTTACTACAACATTGGTGAACTTGCCCAGCACCTTCAGCTGTATGGTCCCGTGGACTTGGATATATCCTATTTGCATAAGTGGCCTCTAATTCTGTCTTCCTTTACTACGTGTACAGGAACCTGAGAGGTCTCTTGCAATTTACACAGATTCACAGATTCGCACAGATTTGACAGAGTTGGAAGGGACCTCTAGAGATCATCTAGTCCAACTTCCCTGCTAAAGCACATTACTCAGGACTGCATCAAGGCGGGTCTTGAAAATCTCCAGAGAAGGGGACTCCACAACCTCCCTGGGCAGCCTGTTCCAGTGCTCTGTCACCCTCACTGTAAAGAAGTTCTTCCTCAGATTTGAGTGGAACTTCCCATGTTCCAGCTTGTGCCCATTGCCCCTCATCCTATCACTGGAAACCACTGAAAAGGGTCCGGCTCCATCATCCTTCAACTCAACCTTTAGGAACTTGCAAACATAGATGAGGCTTCCCCTCAGTTTTCTCTTCTTGAGGCTAAAGAGGCCCAGCTCTTTGAGTCTTTTCTAGTAAGGGAGGTGCTCCAATCCCTTAATCATCTTGGTTGCCCTACGTTGGACTCTCTCCAGTAGTTCATTGTCTCTCTTGAACTGGGGAGCCCAGAACTGGACACAGTATTCCAGTTGTGGCCTCACCAGTGCAGAGTAGAGGTGGAGAATGATCTCCCTTGGCCTGCTGGCCACACTTCTCCTTATGCAGCCCAGGATTCCATTGGCCCTCTTGGCAACAAGGGCACATTGCTGGCTCATGAAGAGCCTGCCATCCACCAGGACTCCCAGATCCTTTTCCTCTGTAGTACTTCCCAGAAGATCCACCCTTAGAAATGGGTAAATTTGGGTAAATTCAAAGCCAAAGAGGGCACTGATTAGAGAGGTTTTATCACCTAGTATATGGGATAGATGATGGAGAGACAGTTTCTCTGGTAGTTTCTTCTCTCTTATTCCTAACAAAGTTCCTCCTCTCTGCTGCCATCGCTAAAACCACTCCTCTGCACAAAGGAAAAAACAAGTCAAAAAATAAACTGCTCCATTGTATTAAATAAATAAATAAAGGCAGTAAAATGAAAGAGATAAGATTCCCACCATGAAAAATATATTGCCTGTAAGTGAGGAACGAGCTGCTTCACGAGCAAGCTGAACCGCTCCAGCTGTATTTCATTCTTCCCCGTGAACACAGCAGAGAACATAGCCAGGGCAGGATGTCGGGATCAGCATGAAAATGAAAAGTTTGGCAACCACGTGAGACCCGAGGATCAAAACTGCATAAAGAAAAGCAAAACAATAAGAAAATTATAAGCTAGACTTATTTCGGTGGGTGACTTTTTTAGGATCACCTGGTAGGGCCGGTTACTGTGTCCCAGTGTGGCAACTGGAATGGGAGGAGGGCTCTCTGAAAGGCAATAGCTTCTTCTTGCTACATGCATGGGGCTGGATGTCAACTGCTGACAGGGAAAGCACAGAAGAAATAATCCAAGACATAATGAGCTTAACTGATACAGGAGGCTGTTTGGGCACCAGGACGCTTAGACCTTCCTCCAAACAAGACTTTACACTTTACTGTGGAATTTAGGGAGAGTACTTCATCCCACAGTTCACTGGAAAACCAAATCTTTATGGTCCATGAGCACTCAGGAGCCTCTGTGAACTACTCACAAACTAGCTCTTCTGCTGACATAACTTTCTCTGAGAGAAGACCATCAGAATTGTCAACACCATCCCTAGTACCTCCATTTATTTCCCTTCTAAGCATCTACCCCCTGCTCGGTGTTGGCTGTGTGGTAGAATCTTATTCTGGTGAGCAAATCCCTGAAGGGAACCCTTTTTTTCTTCCCCTGGAGTCTATAAAACTCTGTGCTTGCTCACCTCTCCCCACTCGTTTCAGAAGCTGAGAACTTCAGGTTATCTTTCCAGAGACTTTCAAAATGCACAGCACAAAAGTGTCATTTAATTAACAACTTGCCACCATCAGCAAGAGTTAGTTTTAGCGCAGCCCAATTCATTTTGGAATTGGATATTTCTGTTACAAATAAGCCAGCGGTGAGCGTGATATACAGCACGTGTAAATTTTACTGGTAATAATTTTTAGTATTCTTTGAAAATCAATTCCAAGTTCTATTAGTTTATCCCCCTCTTCCCCCTCCCCCACCATTCAGATTTAGATCATGGTACTTGTAATAGTTTTAATCCATTACCTGAATAATTCCAATTATCTTTCCACACTTCTTTTATGACCTTTAATTTTACTGCCCTTTTTTTTGGTATTTCTTTTTTTTTACCCCCGTAGTTAAAAGATAGAGCCATTGCCATGGCAAGTTAAGTAAGAAAGTGGATGCTAAGGAAGATTTCAAGCCTATCCAAGTGTGGCCAAACCCAACTTTTCCGTCTGCCTCTGTTCAGCTCTACCTCCATCCATCTTTCTCACCCGTCCTTCTGTCTGGTCTTGACAATGCCTCTCTTGTGCAGATGCACAGGGAGTTTGCATGTGGAGGCGATCGTCGGGGGGAAGGATATTGGACAAACAGCGCTCCACGTGCTCTGCTTTCTCACAACAGGAGACCAGCCATGCGTGAAGAATGATAATTACCTGTTGTAAATCAAGAAAAGTCAGTTTGATGTACTGAATTTTTATTACCCCCTCTCTCTGCCTTTTTTTCCCATCTTCTTTTGGCAGGATTAATATTCATACATATGTATATGGAGACAGGCAGAAGGAGAAAAAAACTTTTTAGTAAGTCTGCAGGAAATTGGTTATGGTTATTATTTATAACGTGATGCCTCCTGGACCCTAGATGAGATCAAGATTGTACCTCTCTACCTACTGAAGTCACCCACAGTGACAGTTTCTAGCCTGAACAAACAGGACAAGAGGCACAGGTTTACAATTGTTTAGCAACTGGAAACTGAGGCAGAGAGTTTCTAATATGTTAAGCTGATACTACAGCCAATAAGTGGATTCACATCTTTTTACTTCTGATCATGGCCTTCAACGACAAGAACATTATTAAAGGCTGCTCCCAAAGCTACTCAAAATATAACCAATGACTTCCACATTAGGGACCATTTGAACAAAGGATGCTGTTAAAATTTGGAAAATTCAGCTTATGTTTGTGTGGAAATTCCTACCTTGTCCTTTGTCCAAGTCTAGCCCTTATTTCAGACTCTGGCACGCTTCCATGATATCAGTAATTTTCAAAAGGCATGTCACTCAATAGAAAGATGATGCCTGTACCTGACAACACTTTTTTATTTATTTATTTACTTAGCTATGTATTTATGATAACAGGTTGGAAGGCTTTATTTTATTTGTTTTTCCAAAAGGAAAAGGTGCTTCATTTGTTTCCACTCATCTCCGACCTCCCTGAACATTTGTTTTCAAGGTGTGGAGCTCCTCTCTGCAATTCTACCCAAGACCTTCTGTAGTCCAGTGCCTGCCCCAAGCACTGAAATGACTTTTTCAGACTTCTCCAATGACCTTTCCCAAGTGAAAGCTAAGATTCAGCACTGCACCTTACTCTTCACTAGTCATAGACTCTTCTTGTCTTCTTTTAATTTCCATGACTTAAGAAGACATGGTTTTCTACCCATCTCATGTCTCCTGTGAAGGATTCTCCTTATCCTCCAGCTGGTTGGGGATTTCCACCAGCTTGTGGTCCTGCCACTGTCATCTGCCACTTTGATTTTAATCCCTGTATAGCTGCTTGAAGAATTTCTCTTTTATCAGATGGTCTCCTTGCCTGATTTTATACAGGTACAAGAGACACTTCTGCATCTGATCTGTTAATGAAAATGCTTTTTGTAATTAAGGGGAATAAACAGGTACTTTTGGGCACAGTTCCTCAGACGTACTGCAGAAGTCTCTCTGAGGAGGCCATGAAAAACATTGAGAAATAGTTGCGTCTCTCCATCAATTGTGGGGATTCTCAATTCTTAAGCGAGAGGGAGTCAGTCTGTGGAACAGACATCTTGAGCTAAATGAGATGAATGTTAAAGTTCTTGTGTCTCTCCATCAATTGTGGGGATTGTCAATTCTTAAGTGAGAGGAGTCAGTCTGTGGAACAGATATCTTGAGCTAAATGAGATGAATGTTAAAGTTTCTGCCCAAACTAGTAATACGTTGTGTCTCACTCTGACATCTCCTTGTGGCTAAGCTCAAATCACACACTAGACATGTGGCAATTTAATCACAGAAAACACCCATGAATTGTCTTGAGCACCAAAATATCCAAATGAATATATGTCAACACAAACCACTTAAAGGCAGGGAAAGCCAGGCCCTAGGAGACACAGACCTGCAGCTGCATTCCTGGTTCATGATGCCTCCCAGTCTCACAGGTCTCTCCATGCCTTTTTCCGTTTCCCTGTATAGAAAAGTCTATCTGTTTCCCTTTCCCTCACTCCTTCAGCTCTGCTGCCCATGTGAAATTGCTTTTAGAGCTTGCTGTAGGGTGAAAGTGCTGCTGCAGCTTTGTAAAACAGGCATGAGAGAGAAAGCGCAGAGAGTTTAAAGGAACAAAGAATGAGAACAAACAAACCCATTTTCATATTTGCTGCTAAACGTCTTCCAGCCTCCAGCCTTGTTATTCTTCCTCTAGAATTAGAAAAACCGGTTAGCAGAAAGAGTGCTTGCTCTTTGAAAGTTAACAGCATATTATTTAGATCGATATGGCAATTCTCTTCTCCCCTTAATAATAGCACTTTGCATTTATATAGTAGTTATATATATGTATTTTTATATATATATATTTCTGCAGCAGATAGCTAAACTGTGTTTTGCAGGAAGCTCTGAAAGAGAGTGAGTGTTGTGTTCAACAGTGCTGATGTTCAATGATCAAGTAGATCTTTGATCTCAGAGCTACAGTTAACAGGTCTGCAAAGAACCCATCTGTCAAAAGAAATGGAAGGAGCACTTAAATGCCCCTTCATCTATAACACAGCTAGAGGTAATAGAATTGACTTCTCAAGTCAATAATCCACAGGATATTAAAAAAAAAAAAGAAAAGAAAACCATAAAAAAAAGCCCCCAAACCAAAAAGTCTGTTTACCAACAAGTACAGAAGGTCTAAAAAGGGTTTCTGTAGGACGACTTGCAAAACTGACATTACAGATTTGAAAGGGTGAGAAAAAATGGAAAGAGAAAAGCCAAGGAGGAAGAAAGAGTGGCAGAACAAATTTGTCCCAGGACAGAAACAGGCAGACAGTGCTGGGGACACAGCTCCCTGAGGATCCAACTTTGGCTATCAGGAGAGAAGAAACTACCTTTTTATCACTTCTTCCACATTTGGGAAATAGGATGCTCTTTGAAATAGTCAAGATTTTGCCAAGGAAGGCACTGAAGTCCGTTTGTTGGTTCGTCACTCTCACAGAACCTGGTCCACAATGGTCATATCCTGGTCAGTCAAGTTCCTTCATTCCAGTTTGAACTTTGGAAAAACTGATTTGTGGCAAGTGGTGCAGTTTGTGCGTGATATAAAACTAGAAGCCAGGAGTCCTGAGGCTTTTATTTTCCTGATCCACCACTAAAAAGAGAAAATTTGGTTCGGTGCAAAATGTGACTTTAGGATCTAACAGCTACAATGGGATTTGTAGAAGGTGAAAATGTCTGCTTGTCAGGTGGATGAAATACAAATCTGTATGGGAGGCCCACATATTCCTTTAATCTATCTCATGCCTTACTTGGAGGTGTCTTCCAATGACAGCCCAGGCCTCTGCATGGTAATTATTTTTCCCTTTGAAAAACTAATCCCAACTAATTTGATTTGGTTGTGACCAACATAAAACTATGCTGAACTGTTCAAGAAATGAATATAAACCATATATATTTTAAGCATGCGCAGAAATTGCACAACCACACACATACAAATAGCAGGGATAAGTGGGCAAATTGGAGTGTAAAGTCACCTTCATGGGCTAAAAAGTACAGAGACTCTTCCCATCTCTGTAGGGTACACTTGAGATAGGCTGGCTGATCCAGGCTTCCCACATGCCCTCTTCCCCACAGTTATAGGGACCTGCACCCCACAGTGACCAGGACTTCACAGGAGTAAAACTTGTGCACTTAAGAGCTCTTTGTGCAGCAAGGGTATGTTTTTAAGGGAATATGTCAAGCTATTCCTGCTTTCTTGCAAGAGCACCCTGGCATTTTCCTCCTTGTAGAAAACCAAGGGAATAATTTTGAGAATATTCAAGAGAAAAGCTGGTTTTCTTTGTGTTCAGGAGCAGTTCACGTGTCTGGAGCCAGAATCTGCCATGTGCTGAGCATCTCTAGTCTCCAGCAAGCTGCAAATGCTGTCCATGGCCAGCGTTGTCTTCTCCTGCTGGGGTAAAGCAAACAATCCTAAATGCCACAAGGAAAAGTCAATGGGTTTCTTGGAAAAGCTGCATCCTTCCTGGGAGTATTTTCTTGCACAGGTGTTTTGCTGTGACGGGATTCTGTGATCTGGGCCTCCAACCACAGAAACCACCTTCACTCCTGTTCTTTCCACTGGCTTATGGTTCCATCCTGAGCACTGTCCAAGGGAAGAGCTTTCAGGTTTTATCTAATCCTGTTTCACGCTCAGGAGCTTCATCACACCTGGCAGGCGCTGGGAACCCAGCCAGGCCAGGAGGTACCAGGTTTGGACCAAGGCTCTCCCAGAAGTGTAATTCTGCAGCCGAAAGGGCTGTGCAAGGCCCTGAGCATCACAGCATTCATGTGTTACCATTACCAGTCCATCCTGTCTGTTTGAGACTGTTTCCCCCTGATTACCTCCTTAAATCAATACTAATGGATTTTCTCAGAGTTAATTTTTTTTTTCTTTCTTCTTTAACTCCTTTCTCACCACCCCTCCCCAACACTTTCCATCTCTGGTGACTGGAGTCCTTGCCAGCTCCCCTCCCTTGCATCAAAGCACTGTTTCATCACAGAACTGCAATTTATACAATTTCTCCTGCTCGCTTTCCTTAATTGTCTCATTTGTAATATTCCATCCTCTTTCCTTTTCAGTTCATTCAGAATACCCAGGCTGGTTAAAATAAATATGTATTTTTAATTTTAAGCAGCCTAATTTAATTTTGTAAATGCGGGATGAGTATTAATGAGGACCGCTTCTGAATCCAAGGCGCATCAAGTCTCAGCCAGCAAAGTAGCATGTGTTGCTCGGTTTCACACCCCTCCTGTCACATTTTTTTTTCTTTATTTCACATGCAAAGCTCTGAAATTCTCTGCCTGAGGTTCAGGTATTCAGAGGACTTCTCAAACTCTCTGCGGGTGGTTAATAACCAGGGAGAAGTAGAGGCAGAGAGGAAGATGGGGGGGCTCTGACAGGTGTTTTTCTCAAGGTCAAGAAACAGCCTGGTTTTAGTAGGAGGGGGGCTGTAGTAGTCTCAATTAATAGAAGACCTGCTTCCCAAGTGTCTCCCATGGCTAATTTGCCTCTGATACTGATGTCCCTACCAGTCCTTGTAAGACACAAGTCTCTATCACTGGCTTTATCCCACCCACTTGAAATAAGCCCCCAAACGACTGTTCTCCCCATACTAGTACCCATAAATCCCCACCAAAAACCTTCTGGTTGTGACTGTTTCAAGAGACTCTTTGAGTTTACCGCAGGCTCAAAGGTTTTACCACCTTGGTATCAAGACTTTCCTTGGCAGTCTCTCCCTATCTTTCATCTCCCAGCTGAGACTTCAGAGCATCTGATGCACATCCCAAGGGGGCCTACGGGCTGCTGCCTATTTCACCCCAAGGGGAAGTACGAGTCTCCAGGGGAATGATAATGATGAATGATAACACCTGAGATGTTTCCAGCCAGTTTCTTGAGGTTTCCCAGAGCTGTCACTTTGCGGTGGCAATGAACCCTGATGCGTCCAAGAACAAAAGGTCTGAAATGGGGTGGGAGGTGTCAAGTTCATGGCAGGAGCTAGAATGATGCTTGTGCAACTCACCTGCATCCAGCACCAGACCCCTTTAGTAACTTTGGGTGGGCTTTGCAGCACTCGGGGGGTGGTCTGCTTCAGAAGACCTTTCCTGGACAGTTGGCTTGTCTGTTGCCCACGGATTAGCACATAGCTGCACAAACATAATATCTTGTCTGGTTTTACCCAGCTTTTCACTAAACCTGGAAAATTTCGTGTCACTGCATGATCCAGCAAGACTGGATGAAATTTATTCCAGAAGCTAAAAAGTTCCTATTTGCCTGAAAGGGCCAGAAGGCTCCAGTGCATCCCTGTGCCTGGAGTACGTAGGAGAGGTCCCTTTCTTCTTTCCACCTCCTGCTCCCCTTGACTCCCTCCCAAGTTGTCTTATGGTGGCATTGTGGACTGTACACCATTACCAGCAGTAAGACTGGAGTAGCCACTGTTAAACAAGGTAAATGTAGAACTGAACTCAAGGAACCACTTCCTTGAGTGACTTCCAGTAGAGACTGTCATTTTCAGCACTGCATAAAGTATCTTGCACATTTTTGTCATATTATCTCTGTGTAATTTATTTATTCATTTTGCTTCATTTTATTTGGTGTTATTTTACTGTGGTGAGCACACCTGTAATAGTTTTATAAGGCAAGCATGAAGGTATTGGAGCTCTTTGACTCCCTCCTGTGAAAATGACTCCCAAAGTGTGTAGTGGATTTGGGAAGAGTGTCAGCTCCAGACAGATGGCTCCACTCCCTGCTGCAATGAATCAGGCTGAAAAGGTTATTTTAAAAGCAATTTTTTACCCTTGGGTTGTTTCATACATCTTAGAAGTGCAGATGGAAGGACATTCACTTTTCTTCTACTGGCTCCATCAAGCTCATTTGGAGGGGTAGGTCATTCTTGATAGACTACCCACTCTCCTGTGTCACGTTTGAATGCTTTGGGAGAGGGACTACACCTGATACGCTTTGATAAGTTGCCTAGAGGTGGGCACAGGATGGACATGGGTCTGCAGTTGGATGTGGGTCCCCAGGAAGCTGATGGTTTTACGGACAGCTCCTCATCCACTGCCTCAGAAAGTGCTAACACCATGTCCTGTTTCCATCCTAAAGGTGCTGAGAATGAGATGGGCACAACCTTCTTAGGACAGTGCTGAGGGACAGGGACAAAGCACTGGTAGGACTATTTTGGGGTCACCTATCTCAGTAAAAGTTAGATATAAGGGGACTTTTGGGGAGATGCCAAGCAAGATAAGAAGATTTAGAGGCATGGGCTACCCAAAGGGTGAGAGGGAACAGAAATGGACAATGGGTCAGACCATGTCCCAGGCATCACAGTAACACTTCTAGCCCCATTTCTTCTCTCTTTCTTCACCAGTATATACACAGGATATTCTCAGTTTAGAGACACAGCAATTTCACTTGAAATGGCCTTGACCACCACTTGCTGCCTGTTTGTGGTGATGAGGCAAAGTGCAACAAAGCATGACAGTACTCTGGCCAGCTTTCTCTGCAGAATGACCACAGACCAAGAGCTAGAGCTGGCAAGACCACCATCCAGAGAGAATGTGCCCTTGGGGCAACAACCTCACCCAGCCCTAATGCACACATGACAAACTCTTGGCCATGCTGAAACACCTGCAAGATCAACTAAAGGAGCAGGAGGACCATTGTCATTGAAAGGTTTTGATGGTATTGTCTTGGTAGTAGCCATGGCATGGTGGTAGCCATGTTTGAAGGCTATTCCTTGGCTCCTAACTGTGTCAATACCTCACTATGAACACAGTGGCCACTGACTCTCCTGCAAATATCTAGGAGATGGTCCTAAACGGTTCTGCGTTAGCTGGAATCCCAGATTTGTGGGCTATGGCACTGGGACAAACACAAGGATCCCATCTAGACATGGACCTCTAATATCCCACAAAACCTTTTTCATCAGTTCAGGCTGTTTCTGAGTTGCAGTGGACAGTATGATGGCTGGGGCAAGGGATGGAGGGTCTATGCTGGCAGGGGTGACATGAAACAGCATTCAGATTAAAAAAAAACTACAAAAAAAGACTTTTTCTTTCCTCCTCTGAGTATTTTCTGTAGGGCAGTATGACCTTAACGCTCTATTTTACAGACTGTAATAATGGACAGATTTTATTGAGTGTATGGGCAACCAGCCATCAGTCTGGTCTGGAGGTCTGAAACCAAAGGGCAGAGAGGGCAGGTATCCCTTATTTTGTTTACTTCCAGAGACTCATCTCAGCGCTACAGGGGCACCATTTATTTCCTCGTGCTCAGGGGGAGCTGAACTAGAACTTGGCTTTTTAATGGCTTTCTCTAAATAAACTTTGTAAAGCCCTAGCCCAGAAAAGGCTGTTATGTGCATGTATTTTGACTAGACTCCTACTAATTCCATACGGCCCTAAGAAGAGAAACCTATTTTAAAACATTCGTTAAGAGAGCTGTGACTAATCTGAGCTGACCTAATTAACCCAAAATGTCCTGTGTGGAAATCGTTGTGGACGCTGAATAAAAGGCTGGGCTGAAAGCACATAAATTTTCTGTCTGCGCTTTCATTCCCAAGGAAGCAGTCAGTTCTTCAGGTGTTATTTCTGGATTGGTATTCAGAGCTTACACCTTGCCAGTGGCTTCTTCCTGCAAGGAAGCTAAATGCTTTCACCTCACCCTGGGAAAAAAAAAATAAAAAATGAAAAAAACCCGAAACTTGAGCACTTGACAGCAACAAATTCCTTTTACATTTGGTAATATAAGCAGCTTTCTTCTATGTGTGATGTCTTCACAGAGAACAGTTGCCCTCAGCTCCACTATAATTGGGGGACATACATACAGTCAATATAGTCGGTGGAGCGCTGTAGGGCTGGGTACAATTCCTCTTGTCGTTAAGAATAGATGTCTCAAAATAAAGTGGGTCAGTTGGACCCTGGAGTATCTATTTTATTTTATTTATTTTTTTCCCACTGACTATACAGGGAACCTCTAAGCAATGAGCTCTGGTATAGATGGTTATATGATAAGATTCACAAGATGGGTGAGATGAATCCTGACCTACATATCAGGACTCAGGAACTCCTGGGCTCTCAAGCTGATGCTCATATCAGGGATGGGGACAAGGCTAATGGGTAGGGAGGAATCGTATCCATGAGGAACATTGGGCATTGCCAAAGAGATGACAGCAGAAGATCAGCGAGGTGAGGAGCAGGACAATTTAACACATTGCACTGTAGGTTTTATGTACAGGGAACAGGAACTGGTGGGGTCAATAGAGATGTGTTAAAATAGCCTGAGAAAGTGACTTTCACAATGTCACATGAGATGGAAGCACAGATAAATGCTCTGGGGAAGATGTGAGAGACCTTGGCCCACAGGTTTAGCAGCAGGGGCCAAGAAGGTGAGGTCGTACAGTTATTATTCATGGTGAATCTGCAAGACCAAGGCACACCTTGGATGGGTGGATCAGAGACAGATCTAGTCTGAAGCTGATAGACATTCAGGGTCTATATGATGGTTGAGAAAATGAGGTTTGCCACAGACCTTAAGGAAGGAGACAGCAGCAAATATCATGTTGGTTTGCTGGTGTTCAGAGTTTCCCACCGAGGTGGAACTTCAGGAGAGGGAAGAAAACCTGTGAGAAAAACTAAAAATTAGCTTAATTTGAGCAGAAAATGAAACATTTATGGGTTGATGTCAAAAAGAAAGGATGAAATGTCCATTTGGAATGTAGCTGACAAAGAGGAGCATTTTTATGATGCCCTTGCAAAAAAGTGGTGGTTGAATGTGTGTCTGCAGATGAGGTTTTTTTGGAGAAGAGTGATACGAAGGGATCTAGGGACCCTCCACACACATACATAGACAGAAAGAAATAATCATAATTTAGAAACTGGGAAGAAACAAAATCTTAAAAACAGAGAAGATCTTAACCCTGTAATAGTAAATACTGTATAAAGGAGACAGATGAGATAAAGAACAACAAATAGGCAATTCTAGATCTAACCATTCCCTAAAGGTACAGGACGCACCAAGTGTAGAGTATTAGCATAGAGCTTGGAAGAGCTCTTATATTTTTAGGGAGAAATTATTGACCAGGATAAATTGACACAACTACTATTTGGGATCTCTGGTAGAAAATGCAGGCTGAAATTACTTCCTTTGGGAAATAATATCCCTGTTATTGTAATCAGTGACTAGAGGCATTTGTGGTGCTGAATTGTTCCTCCCTGGTGTGGGACAACATGATGAATGATGCATGTTTGAGCGGGAAGCAGGGGAGGAGACACACTGTGATGGTATCGATGCATCACTGGTGTAGCCTTGTAGTTACAGTTCCTGAATATTTTTGGACAGATATTCTTGAATTATAAAGTTTTCTTTTTCCTCCATGGTGATGCCTTTACCCACAGACAAGAGGACTTCATTCCATAGCTAAACTATCCTATTTTGAAGATGAGACTTGATCCCAGTCTGCAGATACCTCTTCACTTACACATGAGCTGAGCACGTGTGAGTCAGGCTCCCTTAAGATAATTTTCCCCTTCAGGGACAAAATTGCAAAGGTTCCTGAAAAGAAATCCCATTCTTTGTTACGGAGTGACAGGGATGAGAAAAAGAATTATAGGTAAACTCTGCTAATTTGAATTTAGGTGAACTTTTTCTTTTTTCACCCCCAAAGATGACTCTATGAAAGTTCCTGTCAAAGAAGTCAGGAGGATGAGACTCTGGGTAAAACAGTATCACACATCACTCAGTACATCACTAACAGGTGTCGTGTATGAGGCTGGATGAGTTAAGAGATACAGCTGAGGGCAACATCAGGATGAGAAGCAAAGCAGCACTTCTCTAAAAGGTGCCAGCCACCCCATCTTTCCCCTGTTCTGGGGTGGAAAGAGCATCTGTCTGGGCTGGGGTGATGCCAGGGAGATCAGGACAGTCCTGGGTCATGGACCAAACAGAACAGGGGCAAAGACAGGCTTCCTCTTTTTTGTATCTTTACCCTTTTTGTTTGATTATGGCCTATGTAATCCCTGTTCAGGAAGCAAGAATAATAATATTTAATTTAATTAATATTAATTCATACTAGTAATAACAGCAATAATTATAATAAAATGCTGCTTCAGAGTTTGTGAGAATATGCAAGTTCCTAAGCCATACTTTCCACTTAGAAGCAAATAAATGATATCTTTTTAATTAATTAATTGCTATTCCTAGACAGGCCACTGTTGGAAAGTGCTATTTTGAGAAGGTGCTGTGGTTCTGATTGTCTCACAGTCGTCCAGTGCTCACCTCTCATTCTGGGTGCAAACTGGTATCTTTGCCAAGAGACCGTAATGTAATTGGTGGCGTTTGTGTGTATTGGGGGGCTTGTATTTTGGAAATATATTGGTCTTTGTTTAAAAGGATTAATAAAATGCAGAGAAATGGGATTGCACTAAGCCCCTGTTTCAGCTTAGTGTTCCTTGTTGACCAGGGACTTCAGTCTGTCAAAAAGCCTAAACACATCCAGGCATGGGTAGCTGAATAATGTAACTGCAACTCCAAACAGCATTGTCAGGAAGCCTACAAATTCCTCTTTCTGGCATCCTTCTTTGCAAAAACATCTCATCATCCAGTTTTTATCAGGTGACATGAGGTGAGGCTGCTGAGAATAATAGGTATCGTGTTTATCAAAGGTGGGATAAACTGGCAAGGTGTCTATGCAAGGAGATTATCCTTCTCCCTTCCATCCATCACCATTTATTCTATTCTATTCTATTCTATTCTATTCTATTCTATTCTATTCTATTCTATTCTATTCTATTCTCCATGGCTGGTGGGGGTGAAGGCTGGCTGCTCACTAAGGGCACTTACCCACGGGCGAGGACCCAAAGAACAAAAACATACATTGCAGGCTCTTTGGGGCAGGAACTGTTTATTCAGTGTATCCCATACAGGATGTCACATAGTGAGGCCCTGACCTGGTTGAGACTGTCATGAGTAATAAATAAATCAGTATTAATCATCGTGAGCAGCAGCCACCTTGGGATGAGAAAATGATTCATTACTCCAATCTGCTGAATTATTCACTCTTCTGGTGCAAAAATGGCATGAAATATGAGCTCTGAGGATGTGGAGGTTTTTAGCATGATAGGAATTTTATTCTGGTATTAGAGGTAAACTACAGCTGGCGTAAAAAGAATTCTGTTTGAAATTTGTGGTGGAAAACGTGGCAGTATTTTTATTGAATAACGTATTTTCTTAAAAATAGCCCTTCTTTTGTCTACGCTTTTTTTTTCACATTCCAGCACAGAAATAGCTTGTTTAAGTCTTCCCTGCTCAGCACCATGCAACATTAAAAGAATTTAAAATGATTAAAAAGTTGAAATTTCAATTTTTATTAAGATTTTTTTTTTTCAAAAAAGGAAATAATTATTTACCGAAAAGAAGAGTTTCCTTGTAAAATCAGGAGTTTTCCAATTGTCTGTGGTATAAGCTTCTAGGAGTAAGGTTTTTTTTTAAAGCTATCAGGAAATTATGTGAACAAGAAAATTTGGAAGAAATTAAATAAGGAGAGTATCAGGGAGCATATGGATAAAAGCTGGTATTTTCTCCACTAATCTCCAAAGCAAAATTCTGCAGAAGATTCTCATTTGCCCAGAAAATGAAGTTGCACTCAATGTTTTGACCTGGCTCCCTTCAGCTAAGAACATGAAACACAGAAATATATTTTAAGGTCTTTCTTTTTGAAAATAATTTTGAACTTAAATTTCTCCTTCAGTTTGCTACCGAGCGTCTTCTGGAGCATCATGGTAGCACCTTCACTTTCAGAATGACTCTTTGCCCTGATACTGTTGTTTCTACTGGTAATGTCTTATGATAATTTGTACCTTCATGTGTCCTGTGAGGCAAAAAAAGAAGAAAGAGTTTCACACAAAGAGATATGTAATTTAATGAAAATAAAAAAGAAGATCTCGTTCAGAGAGATCAAAACAAATAGTATGAATACCTTTCTCCTGCCAATCTGAGATTACAGCTCCCAGTGCTATCAGTGCTGCTTATCTCATATAGATGGGTCACTTGTGCTCTGGTAGAAGATGGATTTATTTTGAGTGAATTATTGCATTGCCATCATCTGACTCTTAGATAATAATAATAATAATGATTCTAGCCGTTTTGATAACTATTTCTAACTCTAATATTGTCTTTCTTGAGGGCACTTTCGACTAAACAATATTGGGTTTACAGCCTGTGTAGGAAATAAAATCACAGTACACAAAGAGCAATGTAAATTAAATAAACTGAACCAATAAAGGGGTTTAAAACCTTTACCTTATTGGAAGTATTTAGGGATGTGAATGAATTAGGATATTGGTTTTCCTGTCCACCCCAGTCTTTCCAAAGACTGCCAGCAGGGGATACACCTTCAAGAATGTAAATGAATGCCAACCTAATGAGAACCCATTAATATTATTAAATTACCCAGAAAACACTATTCATCACTGTAAACTCATTTAGCAGAGAAGAAACTCAACCAAATTACTGTAGGGTCCTTGGCAGTTACCCAATAACCATGATGAATAAGGCTAGTTCCTGACAGTTTATTGACACTGATGGTGCTCTCAGGAGCTCCCCAGCACCCCATCCTCAAATTGGACTTCAGGAGGATTCTTGCATCTTGAGAAAAAGTTGCACAGAGAGAAGAGATCCATTTCCAAGATGATGGAGAGAAATGGGCATCCCTTTGCCCTTTCTATTCTGTCAAGTAGTCCCTCCTCACCTTTGGCCAGAAGGTCTAAACCTAACCATCACCCTCTTCCTTCAGGCTGCTGGAGGCTGTGGGATACCAAGTGAGGAGTACAGATGTCCAGCTTCATCCATCCGCTGCAGCCCAGATGATGAATTAGCACAGATGCAGCAGACTGATTAGCATAACTCATAAAAACCAGTGAACTCACTGAGCAGGGCAGGGAGAGGAACCCCCAAGGGAGAAAGAGAAACCTTAAATTAAAATCAGGCTATGTAAGCATGAAGACAAAGTTCACCTTCCAGCCTCGGTGAACACCCCAGCATCAATTACCCTGCTATTCCAGCAGAAAATATGGCATGAGAAAGAGTGAATGCTGAGTTGATATTTTTGTGTTTGTTTTTGTTTCTTTGTTGTTTTTTTCTTTAAATAATATTGTGTTCTGTAGAGTTGGTTTTGTAGAGATTGAGTTCCCCAGTGCTCCTCCCGTTGAAATGCCAAGTCAGTGCGTCATACACCTGGGACTTGTGGTCCTCCACCCTTGGTGATAGCACAGTCTTTTCCAAGAGCACTGTGCATCTCCATCCAGGTAAGGACCACAAGTGTTTGTTGTTGAGATACTGATTGAAATGGTGGGTGATCTTCTTGGCAACCTGTCACTGCTTCTTTGGGGAGCCCTAACAGATCACCATAACTTTCTGGGCTATTGGATGGACATATTCCTCTTCTCCATTCAAGGTTAACTTGGACAGGTTTCTGAGCAACCTGATCTAGTTGAAGATGTTCCTGCTTGTTGCAGGGGGGTGGACTAGGTGACCTTTAAAGGTTCCTTCCAACTCAAACTATTCTATGTTTCTATGATTCCAGTTTTCTAATTACTTCAAGATTTCTTATGGCCTCTGTGCTTTCTCAGGAAAATTGTTCCCACTGAAAGCATCCTCTGTCCAGATCTGGTATGCAAGCTTTTGCTTGAACTTTTACCTCTCTAAGCTAAGTCTTTTCTGAACCTTTCTTTTGCTGTAGAGATAGAACTATAAGAAGAGGCTGACAGGAGCTTATGGCTTATGTGGTGACAGTCCATCCGTATTCCTAAATTAGAAGACACTTCACTGAATTCAAGAATGAAGGGCTAAAATTTGGTCTGAAATGAAATACGGAGCATGAAGTTAGAAGAAATCTGCCCAAACTTACTGTGATGATGTAAAGCTGACAGTAGATGAGAGGGTGGAAATCTTTTGGATACCTCATCCTGAAGTCTACAAAGAGAAGTGAGGATACCCTCTGAGCAAGTCAAAGGGTGATAGGAGTCCAGATCTGAATTTAGCACAGTGGCAGCCTTTTGCTACTCTCTTCTTCATCTGACTTGCTCTGAATGGCATTAACGTGGCCAGCAGTTACTAGGGCAATAGTCAGTGTTATGCTCGTTCACAATAATTACTCTTCCCAGTGAATCTTTGTTGCAACACTGAGCTATACCAGTGAAAAATGCAGGTGGTTATTATCAGCACTGGTGTTTATTAGGCACAGTTTGATATCTGGGCAGAATTTGATTTAGCTTGGCAAGGTTTAAGAACCAGCTAGCTGAAAATGGCTGTTCAAGCTCTCCTCATTTTCGGCAATAGTCAGTATTATGCTCGTTCACAATAATTACTCTTCCCAGTGAATCTTTGTTGCAACACTGAGCTATACCAGTGAAAAATGCAGGTGGTTATTATCAGCACTGGTGTTTATTAGGCACAGTTTGATATCTGGGCAGAATTTGATTTAGCTTGGCAAGGTTTAAGAACCAGCTAGCTGAAAATGGCTGTTCAAGCTCTCCTCATTTTCAGCTTGCTAACTAATCATTACGGGCTGGCGATTTTACACTGAAACACATCTGGTGACATATAGGAATGGCGTATATAATTCACAACAAACCATTTGGTCCGTTTATCTACTTAAAAGGGGCCCACAAAGAGATCACAGTTTTCTGAAGAGCAACATATTTGCCATACGCTGCCTGCCAATAACTCTTGGTTTGTAGACAGTTCAGGAGCAGTTGGCTGTGAACATTGAATGTTTTGGCCTATGCCCATTTTGGAACGACTGTGCTGCTTTCATCTGTTCTTGGAAATGAACCCGTTTGAGGCCTGGCTAGTATTTAGGTGGGAGACTGCTTAGGAATCCTGGAGGCTTTACTAACAAGACAAAGAAATTGAGGTAAACAGCAGAAACCAAATCAGAAAGCGAGCACCTAAGCTGTGTTGATGAATGGGAATAGAATAAATCAGAATCCCTTTTCTCTTCATTAATGCTCCAACCTCCAGAATCATTCTGTTCCCATCCTGACAGCCTTAGCATTATATATTGTTACAGGGCAATGTTCTGGGTGAGATTAGCTAGTTAAGGGAAAAAAGAGTCTTAAAATGCTAATTTTGGCATTATCTAATAATGCCATAATAATAATAATGCTGCTATAATTTTTGGCTTTATGTAATTTTCTCTGAGATCATGTTAACATAAACCAACTCATGCACAGATATTATATGACAGTCCTTAATATTTGTGCTGCTATCAAAAATACCTATATATGACTCACTTCACCTGGTCATCTGAACACATCCTCTACCTTTTGGGTGACCATCTGGGATATCTTCAAGGTGATGTTTCTAAGCAATGTTGAACACTCAGAGTGAAAAATAAATCAGGCATTGCATCCAATATCTGCAATAAACAGCAGGCTGAGGAGATCTAACTTATGTTTCAGCAAATATCAATTTTTTAAAAGGTTTGCAAGCAGAATGACAGCTGTGGAAACATACACCACCTCAGATCAAAGACGTCCAGGTCAGCACAAACTTCCTGAGACGAAATGGGAATAAAAGTCAATAGGAGATAGGAAAAAAAGGACACACACCCACACACACACACCCCTTGTCTATTAATACCCAATTTTTGTCTGGAAGACTTTTTTGCTTGTTTGGAAGTGTCTAATGCAGGTGTATCTTGATTCTGATGTATCTCATTATCTTTGTAATGGCTGAATATAGCTAATTAGGTAAAGATTCATAGATTCAAGCAAGTCTTAGAAGAAAAGATAAGAGAATAGGAGTCATTAGGTCACTTTTTTTGAACTTTTTCTTAAAGTTTACTGGTTCCTCCTGTAGCAAGACCAATAGCATATGTTTACTGAAAGCATCCTGCCTGAGAAAGCAAATACATTTGCTCTGAAAACATCAGGAGATGAGATTCGGCTTCTTCCCTGGATAGTTTGTTTCAGTGATTAATCACCATTAATAATGTGTGCCTTTCCTCTAATTTGGATTTCTCTGCCTTCGGCTTTCTGCTTCTGGTATTTGTTTTGCCTTCCTCTGCTGTATTAAAGAAACTTGAGCACCCACAATTTCCTCTGATGGAGGTGTGTCTGTGCCATTACCTGGGCACCATATCTTTTTGATAAATAACATGACCTCTTTATGTCTCATTTAATAAGGAGTCTTTCTCTATATCTTAACTTATAGTGCTGTATTTTCTGGAACCTCCAGTGACCTTTTGAAAAAGATAGACAACAAAGTGACACAAATACAGCAGTACCAGCTTGACCAACTCTATCTGTGAATACCGAGTTGCTTTTCTCTTCCACTCACTTTCTCCCTTGGTTGTCCAGCCAAAGGCTGCTCTTGACACCACATTGTGTTGGGAGGTCATGGGTGAATGCTGTCCAGCTCCCAATACCCTGCTCGCAGCCCCCGTTGAGTTAGAAAACCATTTTCTGCTCTGTAAGCACAGCCTGTGCTCCTTGTTCTTGGCGTTTGGTTGGGTGCAGCTGCATTTGACTGGAATGGGCACAGCAGACTGACAGGTCCAGGCCGCCCTATAGGACGGCTCCAGCCTCATCACCCATCACTGTTTGCCATCTTACTGTTGTCTGCAAATTTGATCATATTTAATTTTACATTTATTTTCAGGCTGCTGCTGCTGAAAATACAGGATCAGTAGAGGTCTAAGAGTGATGCCTGCAGAATCTTGTTGGAAGCAGGTCTATCAAACAATGATGTCCCGCTATCTGTCAGTCAGTTGTCTTATAAGCCATTTAACATGGAAATGATATGATTTGGGTCCGGTTTTTAATGTCAATGTAATTAATCATTTGAGTCTTCATCCATAGAGATATTAAAAACCTGACGGGACATGATACATGGCAATCTGCTCTAGCTGACCCAGCTTGAGTGGGAGGTTAGACTAGATGGTCAATGGGGTCCTTTCTACCTTCATTAACTCTGATTCTGTGATCACTAAGCCAAATTCCTTAAAAATGTTTCTATTGCCTCCCAAAAAAATTTTAGGAAACACCCCAAAAGAATGAAATCAGCCTGAGTTTTTTTCAGTGATTCTTTCCTACAAACCCACGTTTACTGACACTAGTTATATGCCTGTCTTTCTGTTCTTTACCAACTAACTGCTATATTTCAATGTTATGTTTGAGATTGATGTCAGGTTAAGCAGTTTATGATTTCAGGTTTCCCTTTTAGGGTGTGAGAGTAGCCATAACTCTTAGTGAGCCTTCTGAAATGTCTCTGGGATTCTAAGGTGTGAAAAACCTTAACATTACTGAGGCTGAAAATCTGAACAAGTGCTGATATCTCCTAATATAGAACAGAAATGTTTATTCAATACTTAACCTTTTTCTATAATGCCATTAGTTGGAGATGGTTAAATTGTTGGCCCTTGGCATTCTTGACTTAATTCTTATTCTGGTATATTTAAAAACCTTCCTTCCATAACCTTTAATACCCGACAGCTTGGGATTTCCCCAACTTATTTATTCTTTCTGAAATTTTTAATTGTCCTTTTCTGTTTGCTCTCTAGGGTCTGGGATTTATAAATAAATAAAGGCCAAGTAAAGTAATTTTTTTTAAAAAAAAAGACTAGATGAAAAGGCCAAGTGTAAGGTCCTGCACCTGGGTCAGAGCAATCCCTGATATCAATACAGCAACCTAATCTAGTGGAAGCTGTCCCTGTTTATGTCATGGAGGTTGGACTAGATGATCTTTAAAGGTCTCTTCCAACCCAAACCATGCTGTGTTTCTATGAAAAATACATAAATGTGTATTTTTTCATGTGCATGAAAAAAATACACATATACACAGAAGAAGTAAGGAGGCAATTAGACATAATACTTGCACACAGACACAAAGATAACTCACCTATATATAGATATTTCTACTTGATGTTTTCACTTTCTCACAAAATTATAATGGCTTTTTAGTCAAAGTTATCCTCTGCCTTGATTGTGGATGCTTGGCTTTTGGCCATCTAATAAATTATTCTTAAACGACTCTCGATTTTCATTCACAATTTCCTGTCTACGCTTATGTCAATTTCTCTCAAAATTTTTCTCAGCTTTGGGAAATTAGCCCTTTTAGCGTACAAAGCACATATTTCATGTTTGAGACTGTCCTTTCTATGCCCATAATAAATGTAATCACCACAGGGAAAGTTATACCAAGAAGGAAGAAGAAAATTATAAGCCTACAGCATGGATTTTTTTCAACTTTGGATGGAATTTTCAAAAGTGTCTAAATTACCTGGAAGAAATTATCACAGATTTGTTGCAGCGAGAGGTGCAGCACAGTTAAAATACCTAAAATTGTATGGCAAGGCTGGTTTGGTGTTTTGCTCTGCTAAGTGTTACTGATTGCTAAAAATTAAGTTCAGATTTTAGTGGGTTTTAAGAAAAGCACAAGTGGAATGTATTTGTCATGTTCAGATTCTCAAATTTAGGAAAACTGCTTTTTCTGATGTTTGGGAAATGCTACAGTATGCAAGAAATCACCAGGAGAGGAAAGGTGAAGGTAGAGAGAAATTAAGTTCTGAACACTAAATAACATTTTTTACAGTGCCCAAATCCCATCACCTCTCATTGCAATCTGGCATTCAAAGAGTTTTGCAAAAAAGTGAAGCTTGTTACCGATGTGTTCAGGTGTCAGCTGGGATTTTCAGTGTAAGAGTTACTCGCAGAGCTTGTTCTGCTTTTCTGTTTGCTGACAAAGAGCTCTGGACAAAATCTCTTGTTTGAACTGACAAAATACTCAGCAACATATGCAAATGAGCCATTATCATATTATTAATATTTTCCTCAAGGTCATTTATATGGAAATTACTCATGCAGAAGATCTGCAAATTACAGTGAAGATGAGTCTCTGAAACCTTCTGTGTCTTCCCTCATTCCCCAAAGTTTGATAGCTGCGTAGCACACACCAATGACCACTGGAAAAGCAAGCAGCCCATTGGCTCTGACTGTCAAAAAGTTGACGGCCTTTTCTTTCCTGTAGCTCTAAATGACATCTTGGCAATATCAGGAGATTTGAGCTATAAGGCTGAGAGACCTGGGGCTGTTCAGCCTGGAGAAGACTGAGAGTGGACCTCATCAACACTTATCGATATCGAAATAGCGGGTGGCAAGAGGATGGGTTGAAACTCTTTTCAGTGCTGCCAGGAAAAGGGGCAACAGGCACAAAATGGAACATGGGAAATCCCATCTCAAGTTCTTTCCTTTGAGGGTGGGAGAGCCCTGGAACAGGCTGCCCAGAGAGGGTGTGGAGTCTCTTTCTCTGGAGATCTTCCAAATCCACCTGGATGCGTTCCTGTCCAACCTGCTCTACGTGACACTGCTTTGGCAGGGGTGTTGGACTAGATGATCTCCAGAGGACCCTTCCAAAGCCATATCATTCTGTGATTCTGTGATAAGCTGGAGTTGGATAAAGTAGTGCTCTTCCTGTGGGGATGGAATTCCATTTGGATTGAAGGCTACTCCTGCCACCTGGGATAGTGCTATGATGGGGTAATCCCCACCTCATAAACCCAGAAAAGTCATGCCCCAGATGGAATGAAGCCACCACATAAACCAAGTCGTCATCTAGGCTAGACTTATACTTTTAGCCAACTAAGAAGTATACCATTTGTTAAGACAGTCAAGTGGATAACGTCAATGCCTATTAGAGGTTGAATGATATCTCTGTAGGATGTGACTCATCCCACCATAGACTGTGAAGGGGATCAGGTGTGGGGAGAGAGGAAGATGAATCACCTCTATGGGTGCTGATCTTGTTCTGTTGAGTGAGGAAGGAGCCAAGACCAGCCAGCTTAGTGGGTGCCCACTTCGTAGGTAGGTGTGATGAAGCCAAGCCTAATCGCAGGTTGTCTGCAGGTAGCTGACACCTCTGTTATTAAATTGGTGACAGCTCACACAACTGCTGGGCATAATTGGTTGTGGACAACATGAAAGATTCAGTGTTTTATTTTTAGAGCCGACCACTGCTTACTCCCTTAAAATGGAAAAAAGGGCAATTTTAACACCCACAAAGATTCCCATGTCTCTTGTCATGATGATACATCCCCTTCTTTGGTGTTGTGTTGAACTGTAGTTGGGGTTTGTTTCAATTGTTGTGCTGTGCATCCTGACAAAGTACCATATTATTTCCATCCCCCAAATTAACTTTTGCTCCCTCGTGATTCTTGGGAATCAATTTTTTTCCCTCAGAGTGAATCTCATTCCACTTGCGTGACAGCGAAAGGGAGACAGGGTCCATTGCCCAGCATTATCTATGCACGTCACAGAGCTGCATTAACACAGGCTTTACTGTTATGAACCATCTCCTCTGCCCCTTTCTCTTTCTGAAAATCAGCGTGCCCCTTTTCCTTCTCACTGACCACCTCCTTTCATCCCTGTTTGAAAGCCTTTTTTCCCTCTCTTCATTTAGTTCCTGAGCATTTTCATAGGAAATCACTATTCTCCATAGACCAGACTTCAGTCCATGCTCCAGTCACCTCCTGTTTGGTTTACTGCTAGTAGCTTGCATTGCCAACTAGTTTATTTTATTTTCCTAGTCTTTCTCCACTCTTAGTGGCTGATGAGGTTTTTGATTCTCCAGCTAATCAGCCTCTTTCAAATCTAATCTCTGGCTTCCTCCTTCACTCGCAGAATGTTTGAGGTGTGAGAGGACTTCTGCAGGTCATCTGCTCCAACCCCTTTGCTGAAGAAATGTGGGCTTTTTGAGCCAAAACCCATGTATATGGTGTCCCTTGAAGAATCCAAATGTTTTAAATTGCCTCCAGTCTTGCCAAAAAGAAAGCTGGTTGTTTACATGGGCTGAGGATAACATTTGCCCCGTGAACGCAGTGCCAAGGCACTGCTTGGTGTGAATCTTCTCATCCTGAAGGAGATGCCTACAGTACGTCATCTAATACCTTAAAAATAGTTTCTCTACATTGGTATAGAGTAGTCTTCTCTCTTTCAGGGTAGGCACAGCTTGTGAGCTATGGGGTCATAGCTCCATAATAAGTAGTAAAGTGTCTGCATGTAAAGGTTTTTTTATAGGATCACCAATGCAATATTTACCAGTTTGCATTTTTCTGCCTTCTTCATACAACAGCATCTTTTGTTTGTAGGGAGGACTTCCTAAGGAAAACTCCCTCCCTTCCACCTAGCATTATGAAAAGGCTGAAATAATTAGATATTTTCAATATCTGTTTAGGTTTCCTTACAGGTAAGGACCTCTGTTTAAGGTAAAGCTTCCTATGGTCTCATGTTCCGAGCTTTGCTGCTTGAGCCTTCTGCTGGCGACATCTCTGATCTGAATGCATTAAGATCACTTCTCCCCAGATGCTTGCTGGCTTCTGTTTTATTTAGTGCGCCTGGATGGTTTTCTAGGACTACATCCAAGGTAGTCTCTGACCTTGCTGGTCCTTTAGTTAGCTGTGGTGTACACAGAGCCCTCCAGAAAGATGCGGTCGGTTCTTCCTGCAGGACGTGTCAGGTGCACTAAATTTCCCCACGCTCACTCCTTTTGACAGGATACACATCCAGGGATGCAACAGTGACACATTGTTCACAGATGCCCATGTAAGGCCAAGATTAGGTTCTCACATTCATAAAATCACCACAGCCTAACCTCAGGGAGGCAAGGAATTAATTTATTTTGCCTTTCCTTATCCCTATTTCATCTGATCTCTCCTCTTCATCCCTGAAACAGTAATATAAATTTCAGCCATGTCTTCCATCCTGGGAATCTCCAAGTACCATGCCAACAGGAGTGACTTCAGCCTCCTACCACCTTCAGCAAGGGTTGTTATTTTCAAGTCTCTCTTGTCTGTATTTCTGGGCTTGCTTGGAGAGCAATACTCTTCTCCACATTGGGGGATAAGCCATATATTTTTAAGAAGAAAGACTCATGGGCTTGAAAAAAAAAAAATAAATAGCCACAGTGGAGGGAGGAGATGCCTTAGCTAAGATTAAAAGTGCCAATCCAGTTACTGACAGCAGTGCAGTAGCACAAGCTCTGAGTTCATTATGCTTGTGCCTAATGCCTTACAAATTGGGTATGGAGCAATTAGCTCTGCATTTTTTCTGTGTGGGTCATTGCACAAGAACTAAGAACAGTTTTTGGACAGGAGAACCGGAGGCTTCCCTGGCAGGTAGACACTTCCCAGTAGTCTCAGAGCTTTGGAGGGCATTTTATGTGCAACCTGCAAAAAAGGCTGTTCCTCTACCAGTGTGTTTTGTGGTGAGAGTGGATGCCGCGTGGACCCATAGTCTGTGCCAGATGCTGATTATCACTGAGGAGTTGTGATACGTGGCATCACAGGATCTGCCTCCCTTTCCGGATACTAAAGGAGAATTCCACAGAAAAGACCCAGGAGAAAACGAGTAATATTGTGAATATTGTAGAGTTTCAATTGCCTAATATACCAAGCTGCACATTGCTTGATGGGAATAAAGAGAAGTATTTCAGAGTTTCTTTTCTGAAATTGCCAGTGAGTGTCTGCGCTTGAAGTGTAGGGGGTCAAGTGGGAAAAAAGATAAAAAGGAGGCAATCTAAAGATTACTCTGCACTTGGGCCAGAATTAGGTATATTTCCTTATTTTCAAGCTGAATAGAGGTCAATAATGTGTTAATGATTTTGTATGTGTAACGAGTGAATATGGCATTGAGAAGCTCTATCAGGAGTCATCTGCATAAATGGGTTCACTCCTGCAGTATGACACCTCTAATTTTCTCTTGATGATTTTCACCTGTGGCCTTTCATCATCCTGACTGTAACTGGCATGACACACCACAAGCTATACCTGCTGTTTCTTTCCCTTTAGATCAAGTGTAGGTTTTGTGATGGCAGCAAGAGCAATGAGGACTGAAATGAGATCACTGCGGTGGCTGAAGGGTGTTTGCTGCTGGAGACCCGACAAAATCTTCTTCCCCTGCCAAGAGAGGAGGTTCCCTTCATGCAAGGCATTTCTCTGCTTGTGTCACTTTCCTGCCTGTAAGTTGCTGTGTAATTACATCATCGTGGGAAGTATTCCTTAAAAAGCTGGAACCATTAGCAGAGGCACGGTGGCCTCCCTTGTTTTGCACAAAATTAGATACCAGTGCGAAACCCAGTTCTAGCTGCATTCATGTTCGTAAATCAAAGTCAAGTATTTCATTAGAGTGTCTGCAGTGTATGTATATAACTCAGCAGTAGAGTGCCTGCTAAGCCTAATGTGTTGCATTTAATTAACATTTAATTAGAGGGTTTTTGTGGGAGGTGCATAAGTATTTGCCAGGCGGCTCATAAGCATGAATCCACGTATCGCTCGCTGGAGATGAGTGTGCAGTTCTTGTAAATAAAAGCTGCAAGTGGATATCACCCTTTCAAGCTAGGCAGATCTAGTCTCAAGACACCTTGAGATGCGTATTTGACTTCAAATTTCCCGAAGTTTAATTTTGTATTGGATCTCTCCTCTGGTTTTGTTTTACTGATCTTACATACGTTGTCTTTTAATGATTATACTAACTCCTCTCTTACTCAATTGGAAGAGGAGGGAGTAGTTGGGTCATGCACAGGTTACCCAGAGGAGTTGTCGATGCCCCCTCCCTGGAAGTATTCAATGCCAGGTTGGGTGGGGTTTTGAGTAACCTGATCTAGTGAAAAGGGGATTGGAACTAGGTGATCTTCCAACTCAAACCATTCTATGACCTAGGTAAATACTTAAAATTGGGGAGATATGAATACATTTCTTGCAGCTACCATGACATGGCTAAAACAATCTCCAGTGTAGTGACTATCGCATGGACATCCTTCTCTCTGTAGACTGTCAGTTCAGGTGATGTGTTTCTCTCCCAACTCCCTGCCACCCTCACAGACTCACTGGACTATCTTGGGGCACAGAAGTGACAAATGTTGCAAGTAGAACATAAACATAGTGCAGAGTTGTGAACTCACGGGCTCACTGCTGCAATCATGGCTGGAGGCTCTGGGAAAATCACAACCAACCCATTTCATTTCACCCACGGCTTCATTTCTGAGCAAGGTTTTGCCTCATCCTTGTTCTGTATGGCTTTTAGCACAAGCTGTTAATCGGCCACTGCTGTGCTCGCCCTGTGGCTGATGGGAAAAGTGACCCATTTGGAGTAGCTGTCCTTTTCAGAGTGTTGCTGCGGTAAGGAGAATCTAACCAACACGACAGATTTCCTCATCCTGGACTGAACACATTTTCTGGCTAAAAATAAAAGGAAAGAAGAAAAAAGTAGGGTTGGTTGATTGTTTTTTTTTCTCCACCTGACCAGCTGCCCAATGCTTTGTATTATGAAAAGCTGTTGAGGAGGGCTCAGCTCATTACTTCTAATTTCCGTGGATGCTTGTGTGAGAAATGATCTCTCTGATCCTCTGCAGGTTGGCTGGCTTTTCCTCCTGTATCCCATTCCCTAATTGGTTTTGTTTCATCCCAAATTCGGTGGCAGCCACCCAGAATAGCAGGATAGTGTTGGGCTTTCAAGGAAAAGAAAAGCAGGAGAGAAAACAAATCCTATTTATCAAATGGAGAGCTGGAATTTTTCCCTCTGTCACGCTAGCGTAAGGCCAGCACGATTCTGGTATGTTGGAGATGGTGGTGTAAAAAGAAAGGTAGAGGAGAAAGAGTATAATGAAGGTAGGTCTGATGTACAGAGTAGTTTCCTACCTGGGTTAGTGGGTCTGATGGACGATTGAAGACCAGATCTCGGCTGGCACAATCTGTGTATCTCCCCTGAGGTTAATGGAAGTCAACGCTAAATTACACCCCGTATGAACTAAAAGACCACTAAGTCGAAGGGGTTTTAAATGATGCAGTTCAGTGAGGTGAAGCAATAGATGTGTCTGGTAGGAGTCTACAGAAAGTCGCAGGTTTTAATAGCCTCTTCATCCCCTTCGTCAAGGTTTCTCCCTCCTCTCAGGGAGTAAATTGCATCAGATCAGGCTGCCTGATCCTCCTCCTCTGCATTTAGTTTGTGCGACTCAATCTCATGATGACAACTCATGTCAGCTCCCCCAGACCCACGTTGGGCTCTCCCTTGTTTGGTGCCGGTGGGCTTCTCGTGGGAATCAGAAAGGGGAGGAGGAGGAGGTAAAAATCAAGAAAACAGCAGGAGTTTGATTCAGTTTGGAGATCTCTAAGTTGCCTCTGATCAAATCCAAGTGTTAAAAAAAAGATTGCTTCCATCAATCTCCAGGAAGGCTTCAGTTGAGCCTCCCTGACGTAGGTGTCTTCATCCTTTCAGATCTGGGACATAGTTATTTTTCAAAGTTAGTTTATTTTATGCGTCTTCCTGCTCCTTTCAGTTTCCTCTTTTGCCACAACCTGTAGGAAAAAGTCCAGACATAGGCAGATGCTGAGTTAGCTTTCAAAGGCATCACATTGTCTTTTTTTTTTAATTGAATGGAGCATTGCAACTTTTTGTTCTCTCCAATTTGTGGCTCTCAGTTTATTTTCCAGATCAATAGTGAGTTATTTCTCTCTTTATTGTTTTATATTGATACTTGACTTACAGATAAGAAGGGAAACGTGACAAGAATATGACGGAAGGAAATGTGAAGCCATAGGTGGCATTTGAGGAGTATTCACCTTCCACAGCAGATGCTTTCTCTGGGGTTAGATGTCATCCCTTCCACAAATGAAATATAAAATCTTTCAAGGGAGCTCATTTTAGCCTGGTGTGGGATTAAGTAAGGGGAAAGAAAGACTGTTACTCTTTGCTGCACTATCACTTTTCAGACCAGCAGGTCTCTGCCACTTATTACCGTTGCTTGAGCAGTAGGACTTAACTTACCATTAGAGTTTACATTCACAACACTATGCAGTTCACTGGTCCCTATATGTCCATAGAAGTCCAGCAGACTTCTTGTAGATCACAATGGGATCAAGATCACAGTTTCAGTTGCATTGTTTGATAACCACTTCTGCCTTCTGTGCAACTTTCTTTGTGTCCTCTCCATTCTGCCTGGGTTATTCACGACCCCGTTTGCACTTCAACCTGGCACTCAAACCTCTTTACTGATTTCTGGAATCAGCTCCATCCCCACAACTCTTTGGTACTGCTTTGGGGCAGACAGAAAGGACTTTTCAGGCTGTTAGCTGGCTCAAAACCCCATATATTTCAATGTATATGAATATTTCACCCTGGGCTTTTAGTTATATTTTTGTTTTAAGTGTGATCATCCATTCAAAGAAACTGATTTTTGTCTGGTTCTTCTGCACAACACGAAGCAGAAAGAGTACAGAACGATTCAGACTCACCCCAAGGAAAGAAACTGTGCACAGGGCTTATTTTTCCCAATTTGGCATGTGATTTGCCTGCAAAAGTCCCAACTTCAATTTCTTTGCATCATCCTGAGAAATAGCAAGGTGAAATCTACCCCAGGCTTGTGCTTTGCTTCAGCCCCTAATCAATCTTAACAGCCATTTATTGCTCCATATTTTACCAAGCTAAAGAGATCATGCCTTAATTATTTCCTTGCATGCCTTTGAGGGTTGCAGGAGTAAGGCAAACAGAGTTCCAGTAAAAATAATCAGTGAAATAAAAATTAAAACATCAATTTTCTCTTCCGTGATCTTGTAATTGAAATACTCTGTCCTTTTCAAGCTGCATGGTGGTCACGCAGCTCAGTTTCCCTGTGTGATCGGTGGAGGAACAAGGCTCCTCCAGAGATGGGTCACCCCACTTCACAGTAGTGGTGTCTGGAGGTGACTATTGTAGAACCCTGCCTTACAGCAGATGCCTAATTTTTAAGAATTGGTTGCAAGCAGTGTCTGAGGGGTGACTATTATAGAACCCTGCCTTACAGTAGATGCCTAATTTTTAAGAATTGGTTGCAAGAAATCTGTTGTTAAAGCCAAATTTCACATTTTTTGCATTGCTGAGAAGATGCTTTTAATCTCCTACCCTTTACGCCTTTTTACAGGGCAACCGGGGAGGCACAGCCCCAAAACTCTTCTAGGAGCCTCTTGAATTATTACTGTGAATTTATCACAGCGTTCAGTTATTCCAGATTTACTGCCATATGTTGGCCTTTAGTGTAACTCCCCTCGTCGCCCACATTGTTAGCAGCCTCAGGTGTGCAGAATGGCTCCATGAATCTGTGAATGTGATAAATGCTCTCCATTGCTGGCAAGACTGTTTCACATCTCTTTGCAGTTGATTTCACTACAGAAATACTTCTGGTAAAACACAGATTTTTATTTATTTATTTCAGTGTTTTCTAGATCTTCACAACTGTCCTGGCCAGTGCACCTTTCATTAGTTATTGGTTATTGAATAGTTGTGTGTTTTCAAGCTAAATCCATTGTCTGCTGTCCTCAGGGATCTGACCAGGAAATGACTTGTGATGTGTGCTTAAACTCCTATGGCTTGGCCAAGTCGTTGTAGACCAGGAGAGTAGAGGAAGCTCCTGACTCTTCAAGTCCTGCTGCCACATGGTGTCCTGGAAGAAGCACCACATATGAAGAATGATCTTCAAGAGATGGTGGCAGTTGCCAGAGGGAAAAAGCAATGCCATAGACCATTGTAGTGACCATAATGGTATAGATTAATAATTTTCGGTGTCTTCCAGTATTCCCTGCATTGGTTAACACATCAGTGCATAGACTACTGTCCTGTCCTTGTTTGAGTGCTGTGGAGTTGCAATGTTTGTGGTGGAGTTGCTTCAAAATCCACCAGCTCTTCTTTTGCGTTGAAAGTCACTATGCTATGAAGGTAAGAGCATCCTTCTGATTTCAAAAGCTGCACTGAATCTCCCAAAGCCCCTTACACCAAATGCAATCATGTTTTTTAAATGCAGATAAGTACCAAATCTGTCTGAAATTCCAGTGTTCTGGCACACTGGTGGGAAAGAGTGAGGAGAGAAGAGGGAAACCACAATGGTAATTTTGATGCATCCAAAACTTCTCCATACTTGGCTGGAGAGATACCTCTAACTGGGTGGCAGCTTATCCAGATAAGGCTTTAAATTGTGCCCTGACAAAACTTTGAGGAGGAAGGCAAAAAAAACCAAAACATATCTGGGAAAAAACAAGTGTATGTTAACCTCAAATTATTATGTAATTACATCATCGATGGAGTTATTCTCCCAAAACTTGTATGGGAAAAAACAAGTGTATGTTAACCTCAAATTATTATGTAATTACATCATCGATGGAGTTATTCTTTTGGGAACTGGAGCCATGATGAGCAACGCGGCACTTGTCTTTTGTTCTGTGCAAAATTACTTACCAGTGAGAAACCCAGTTTTAAGTGCATTTGTGTTTGTAAATCACACTGAGGTATCTCATTAGTGTCTGCAGCGCATCCTTTTAACTAAGCAACAGAAGGGCTGCTATGTTGCAGCTAATTAATATTTAATTGGAGGTGACTTGAGGGAGGGGTCTGACTATGCTAAAAAATATATGCTAAACGTTTTCACCAGGTGTAAATGTCACTCTTGGGGTAAGGCAGTGCAGTCTACTTTGCAAAGGTACCCATCAAAACCGTACCTCTGCGCTCTGCAGATCTCCTCTGCCCTTGGCCTGACTTTTAAGCAGTCTGAGTGATATGGTAACTCTTCAAAAGACTTTTAATGTTCTCCCTGTGACTTTTCTTTGCACTAATCATGTTTGCTCTGGATTTATACCTACCTGAAATAATAAAAGGCCTTGTAGGAGATGTGTGTAGACGTTGGTGTCCTGTAAAAGACAAGACCTAAGAAATTTTGGTAAGGAAACTGGTGATAAACCCATGACGATCTTCATGGCTGTTTTAGGCTTAGTGATGGTACATGTTGCCCCTTCTCTCCGGGTTTGCTTGGATCATGTTAATTTAATTTTATTTTCAAAGCTGAAAGAGCCATAAGGTTTCTGCTATGGGTTGGAAGAATTTATCTCACTCATTGTCTAACATCTTGTAGGAGCTTGTCCAAGCCATGCACAATTAACTCTACAGAAAGAAATCCAGAGATCTGGGGGGCCTTTTCAAGGACCTGCCTGGGGGTGCACCACCTTCATATTATTTTCACTGCGAAGTCCCTGGGAGACACCAAGGCGCTCAGAGTGCTTTTGAGTTCAACAAAGCAGGTGGTGGTTTTTACTGGATTAATGGTGTTCCTGCAGGTGCTGTGATTGCGCGCTGCTGAGAAATTACATCCTATCTGCTTCAGTTTTCCCAGCCATTTCATTTCTATGCAGACTTTCTCTTTGTTTCCTGGCTCTGTGGTTTTTTGGTGTCGCTTTGTGTTTCTAAACAGCTGGTCTGTTCCATCTCTAAGTGGGCCACCCTCCACTCTAGTAAAAAAGCCTAAATCAGAAGAGGGTACTGTCTTCACCCAGTGTGAAACACCGCTGTCCTCATCTGAATTTGCAGGGGTCTCCTACAGAGGTGTCTCTGAGAATTTCTGAACGAATATCACTCCTTTTCCTCTTCTGTTCCTCTAACAGCAAGGATTCACACCCGTTCCTGTCACATTTTCTGCCATTCAGTGGGCACTGTTGTTCTGCCTGCGTGAGTCCTTCTGCAGAGCGATGGAGAGGAGGGGAGGAAAGCTGCTGTGTTTTCTGTCAGATGGAGTTTAGTAAATAAGTGTAAATAAGGCTTACAGAGCCATCCACAAGTTTAAAAGGATCCAGCCAGAAATAGCAAGCTGGCAGGGCGGGCTCTGCTCAACAGCATCACCCTGGCCATCGAGTTTTGTTTGTACATTTTTTTTCCTGTGACTGAAGTGAAAGCTAATGGAAGAAAATGTGCATAAAGGTCCAGGAAGTGACCTGGAAGTGAAAAATCAAGAAAAAAGGCTCTGTGAAATTGTTGTATCTCAGTCATGGGCTGAACAGCTTTCTTTACTTCTACATTTCCTTTGATCTGTGTGTAAGGTGCTATTTTTTTTTGTTTGCAGAAGAACATGGAGGCCCATCTGACACTCAGATCCATTATATTATGTGGTGACATTATGACAGCAGACATTTTCTACTGCAAAGAGGGCTTCCAGAAATGGCTTGGTAGCAAATCCTCCCTCCAAAACCTTTCCATGGTTCTCTTTTGCAAGGATGTAAGAGAACACTGGACACGTGCTGAACCAGTTGCATTCCAAAGATCCAAACCTGGATCAGTGACTGCAGTTAAGGGCAATGGTGAGCCCAGCTCTGAGGGGTGGAAAGGGACTGTCTGGGTCTTGGGGTGCAGTTCCTGCCCTGTGTTGTGAAGCATATCTAATTCAACTTGAGCCATTGAAAATTAGCTATATATATGTATATATTTAAACTCATTATGTAGGTTTCCTCCATAGCAAGTGGATACAGATGGGCACCTCCAAAGGCTCATTCAGCTCTTGGGCAGTTGAGATACATGGGCTGGCTGGCAATCCCAGTAATGGATCTGAACTAGATGCAGATCTTTCAAATTAACTGAGGAGTGAGGAAAGCCACCTACTTTACAGAGCTCAGAACTTCTACTGCCCATCCCACAGTGTAATCCAGAAAGCAGCATACAAAAGCACCTTTATACAGTGCTTGAGGAACAATGTAGGAGACATTTCAGTCCTCTTAGGCTTCTCAATAAGCAGGAATTTCTTTGGGGAGACCAGATAGTTCTAAGAGTGAGTTTGTGTTGAGTTACAGTCTGTCTGATACAGCTGGTACTCTAGAGGTTAACAGATACTCTCATTAAAATTCAGTCCTCTAAAATGAATTATCCTGAATTCTGCTGTGCTTCACACCACATGAAAGTGGGTGTAGCAGCAATGGAATAAGTTGGAGTTCATCTCTGCTTAGAGCGTCGGGCAATTTGCAATGCAACAAGCAATATTTTGGTGTGAAGACATCAACTGGCCTTTCCCAATGCAAGCTGGGCTCAGATTTTAATTTACACTAGCAAAAGTCCTGGTCCCAGGAGTTCAACTAAATTATGAGCAATGTCCAAGAAACACAGTGCTCATTGGAGTGACAGCAACTGTCAGTCAGTTAGGGTAAAAAGAAGCTTTGAGCATCTTTTTGCAACACAATTTCTTAGTTCCTGCCAGCCCCATGTACGTCTATTTATAATTCCAACTTTCCTCAGTTAATCATGTCAAAAATGACATTTGTACCCCTGGGAACTGTATCTGACGTAACGATTTTTGCCAAGTTGTTAATCCCAGAAGAGAATCCCTGAGTAAACTGATTACGACGCTCGCAGCACGAAATAAGCTCAGACCTTCCATTAATCGCTGCACAAACCACAGCAAATTCTGAGCTGAATTTAGATCTATAGGAACATTCCCAGTGCTTAAGGGAATAATATACAGACAGCTTCAGACATCATGTGAGTGGGTAGCTGCAGAACACAGAAGCTATACCCTAGTTGGTGGCAACGCGTGAACCAGAAGCTCCTGTTCATTTTCTCATTTGCTCGTATGGAAGTACTTCAAGCAGAAATAGTAGGGCTAGAAAATTGGAATATGTTAAAAGAGAAGACACTCAAGGAATGCTTTGCTAACAATTGTCTTGCCTATCCCACCAAAGGCTGATCAGACAGGACCTTCTCCCATCTCACAGCAGATCGACACCCATTGGTTACAGGGCTGAGCATCTCCCCGGCTTTTTTGTTCAAGAAATACAAATGATTGGAGATGCCAACTGAAACGACAACCCAACAGCAGAAACCTCAGTAATGCAAAGGCCCATGTGGAGAAGCTGAAATGACTGTTAGACACCTGGAGATTTCAATTTGCTCAAGCCGTGGCCTTCTCCAGTTCTCCTTCGCACGGAACAAGAAAGTATTTTGTGAAAAAAAATATGAGCAGTTTCATTTTGCTACTCA